>NW_025335325.1:871686-890955 GCF_004798865.1 Varanus komodoensis
AGGCTGATCCAAACTGTCAGGAATTCACTGAACTGGCTTGTCAATAAAGCTCGATCAGGGAAATTTTCTGTTCTATTGTCATTTATTTATTTATTTATTTATCTATCGATTTATATCCTGTCTTTTTCCCTACAAAGGGCTCAAGGCAGCTCACATCTCCTCCTCCATCTTATCCCCACAACAACAACCCTGTGAGGTAGGTTGGGCTGAGAGTCTGTGACTGGCCCAAGGTCACCCAGTTGGCTCCATGGCCGAGCGGGGACTCGAACCCGGATCGCCTGAGTCCCAGTCCCAGACTCTTAACCACTACACCACACTGGCTCTCCAAGAAAAGGCATTTCTGATTGGTTTAGAGTACTGTTTAGTCTATGAAGACATCAAGATGTTATTATGTTAACATTATCTGGAAACCTAATACTCTGTATGTGACTGGAAGGTTATAAAAATGTCTGTACATGGGCTGTGATTGTGTAGTTGGCGGTGGAGACCACTAACCGGGAGTGTGCTGTCGAACCGCCAGGAGCCTGGGTGATCTCGCCAATAAAAGTGCCGGGGTTCAAGGCGATTCCATCTTCCCTGCGGGTCCCAGTGTTCATTCTCACCATTGGTAAGGAGACCCTGACAGCACACATGCTGTTAAAGCCAATCAATCTTTTAGGGGAAAGTCTATGAGCCCTTTCTTAAAATGTTTGCATCTGCAAATGAGTCCATCTATAAAAGCCTGCGGCAACTCAGTCCTGCGTGCATTTACCTGGCAGCCGGCCTGGCCATTTGGGTCCCTGGCACACAAGCATTTCAGATGAAAGCACATAAACGAAGTTCTCACACACTGCAGCAGGCACACCACGCTTCAAATCAGGGCCTGTCTGCTGACAAAAATGGTGCTCCTTCCAACCCTCCTCCAAACAGGAGGAAAAGAGGAACATACTTCAGTGAGTGGGAACATGTGAACTGACCCTCTTATGGGCGAGACAACCGAATCAACTGATGGTGATATCGGAAGGTTGATCCCAGTGGTTGCAAGTCCTTCCTTTCAGCTCTCCACTCAGCATCATGGGCACCAATCAATTCAGACCAAGGGCTAGATTTTGTCTGGAGGCGCCTTCAGGGGCTACATCCCACAGAAGGGCAAAAAGATCAGTCTGTCTGGGCAAGCTCAGCCTTTGGAGAAGTATTTAAAGGTCTCAGAACAGAAAAGAACAGAAAAAGGTGGGAAACGGCTGGTGGCTGGGGAAACGGGGCTTCAGATCCTGGTGGGCAATATCTTATTTATGTAGCTATTATTTATTTAATTAGGCATGACAAGGATGACAAGGCAGGGAGCTCATTCTACAAATGAGGGGAGGACCACTAAGAAGAGCTGCCCTCATCCTGCTGCCATTGGAGTCCCCCAGGGAGTGTTACTTAGATTTTAAAAAAGAGTTTGCAAGTACAAAATTGAGGATAAGAAGCCACATATTATTTGGACTAAAACAAAAAACCTCGCCATAGGCCATCTCAGCAAAAATACAGAAAAATTCACTGAACATCATCCCACTGGGAGATGTCCCATCAGCCTTTGTCATATCTGTGGACAGAAGGCCTGTCAGGTTCAGAGAAGCGCCTTTCTTGTAGTCAGAAACCAGCATGTGCAAGTTTTCCAGAAGTGCCTTTAAGAGACTCAGTCTTATTGCGAAGAAGGAAATGCCGACTGGTCCAAAATAAGCATGGCTCTCAGTTTTTGGTGGACAAGAAGCCCAGCTCTGTGCCAGGAAATGTCTGGTGTTTTGCTTCAAGCAGAATATTATTTATTTATTTAATTGCATTTGTAGCCCTCCCCATGGCCAGAAGACTCTCTGGGTGGCTCACAGCTCAATCATAAAAAATAATACAGATAAAATAGATGACAATAATAATTAAAACCGTAAACCATAATCAAATAGAAATGCAATATAAATACAACAGGAGTGTGCACACACAAAAAGTGTTGTAAGCCATCCTGAGACATTGTCGTAAAGGACGGCATAGAAATGTTTTAAATAAATAAATAAAATAATAAAGCAATAACAATCAACCAGCAGAAAGACTCATAGTCATAATCTAAAAACAGATACTTAATGATACTGTGGGCTCTAGTGGCAGAGCCAATGGGGAGTTGTCCACTCCTGCGTTAAGGACTTTTCATGTTCATTAAACTCAGTTTGCTGGAAAACTCCCAAAAATCCACAGGGGTGAAACAATGGCTGGGCAATTATATTAGTGCAAAGAGAGAGCCGCCACAATGGGCAGAAAGGCAGCCCCAGAATGAGTTACAGTCCCCGAAACACGATACAACGTGTCCAAACATGGGCAGGATTGCACCCATAATACATTTTTGTGATAGGCACTGCGATCAGTGTGGCTGCCCATAATCCATAAAACCCAGAGGATTACGGTCATCCTCTGGTGGACGGAGGGACTGCAGAAGGGATGGTCACCTTAGGTCTCATTAATAGCACAACCCAGTGGATGTTCAGACCGGAAAACACCCTACAGTGGAAAAAAGGACTACAGAAACTCTCCCCCTAGAACTGGGGAATGTTGGGAGCTGAAAGGTTATTAACCATTTAGTGGGGTAACCATTAGCGGGGAATCATTGGGATGGCAGCCAGGGACAAGCGGGGTCCCCCAGGGCTCTGTCCTGGGGCCAATCCTGTTTACTCTTTTCATTAACAACATGGAAGAAGGGGTGAACAGTCTGCTGATCACATTCGCAGACGACACTAAAACCGGGGCCACAACTGAGGAGCAGGTACTCCAGATCCAAAAGGATCTGGACAGACTATGGAAGTGGGCAGGAGACAACAGGATGGCGTTCAGTGTGGATAAGTGCAAGGTCTTTCACTTGGGGCATAGGAATGGGTGTCATAAGTACAGGTTAGGGGACAAGTGGCTGGAGAGCAGCACTTGTGAAAGGGACCTCGGGGTGTTGGTCGACTGCAGGCTGAACATGAGCCAGCCGTGTGATGCGGTGGCCAAGAGGGCGAACGCCACCCTTGGTTGCATAGCCAGAAGCGTGGCTTCTAGATCGAGAGGGGTATTGCTACCACTTTATATGACTCTGGTGCGCCCGCAACTGGAGTATTGTGCTCAGTTCTGGGCCCCTCATTACAGAAAGAATATAGCCAGGTTGGAGTCAGTGCAGCGCAGGGCCACAAGGTTGGTGGCCGGTTTGCAGGGGATGCCGTATGAGGCGAGACTGAGGGAACTGGGTCTCTTCAGCCTGGAGAAGAGGAGACTCAGGGGGGATCTGTTGGCGACATACAGGTATGTGAGGGGGTGTCACATGGAGGTGGGTAGAGACCTGTTCTCCCCTGCAGAGGAAGGCAGGACCAGCTCCAACACAGCCAAGCTCAGGGAACCCAGGTTCCATTTAGATACCAGGAAGCACTTCCTGACGGTCGGGACCCCTGAGGGTGTGGAATGGGCTTCCATGAGAGGTCGTTGAGGCCCCATTGGTGCGTGTGTTCAAGGATAGGCTGGACGTGCACATGGTGGGCATGTCATGAGCAGAGCCGGCTGGTGCCGGAGGTCAGACTAGATGGCCCAGGAGACCCCTTCTGACTCACTCTGTTTCTATGTTTGTAATCTACTCACTGCCACTCCTGCCTGCTTGTCAACAGCCTCAAAGACAGTAAATACTCAAGCACTTGGTCTGAACAGCAGTTAAGCCATAGAAAAACATGAAGAGATTCTCTGTAAGATAAAGGAAACTATTAAACAAACACCATTTTCAAAGGAAACTCTTGCAGTCAGGTGCTCTGGGTGCTAAGCAGCTTTGCTCCAGAAGTTGCAATATGTCTTCGGATTGAGAGAGTTCCCACCTGCCCCAAAGGACACCAGCAATTTTCGGAAATGGAGAGAGCATACCCTCTCTCCTGGAGACGAAAGTCAGTGTCTCCAGGGAAGGGGACCCTGCTTTTGGGCAGGATCCGACCCACCGAGGCAAACGTGGGCAGCCTGGAGTCTCCTTGCATCTGCAGTGACCCATGCAAAGAGCCTTCCTTAAGCCCCCTGTTGCCTGGAGACCGGGAGGGAGTGAACAGGGGGCAGAAAGAGAAATGCAGCAACCCACCTGCCTTGAGCTCTGGCTGCAGATACCCGTGAGTAAATGTGGCCCTGAGAGAAAAAGACAGGCTCAGTCTGGGTCCGAGAGGCAACGAGGGGGGGAAACATCCTTGACTGGATCTTGACCAATAGGGAGGAACTGATAGATGAGGTACAGATTAGGGGAGCTCTGGATGCGAGTGATCACTCCATCCTTTGCTTTGAGATCAGGGGACTGGGGACGTGCAGCAGGTCGAGCACTAGAAGCTGGGACTTCAAGAGGGCCAACTTTGGCCAACTGCAGGCCAGACTGGGGAAAGTCTCCTGGGATGGGTTGCTGGAAGGCAAGCGAGTTGAGGAGGGGTGGATGGCACTCAAAGGGAGGTTTTGGAGGCGCAAGCCTTGACGATACCTCTAGTCAGTAAGGTGGGGAGGCGGAGGAGAAGCCGCCATGGATGCAAAAAGGTGGTTAGAGGGATTAGACGAAAGAGGAACCTCCGTAGGAAATGGGTACTGGGGGAAATAGACAAAAGGGTGTACCGGGAGGAGGAGGCCCGTTGCAGAAGGATTCTTCGCAAGGCTAAGGCTGATTACGAGCTGAGACTTGCCAAGAATATCAAGAGCAACAAAAAGGGCTTCTTTCAGCAGGTAAATAGGAAGAGGAAGGGGAGACAAGTGGTGGGACCACTAAATAAGGAGGAAGGAGATCCAGTGACTGATGCGAGGGAACAGGCACAGAGGCTAAATGACTATTTTGCCTCTGTGTTCTCCCCAAAGCAGGACGGGGGATATCCGCATAGGAGATTAGATGAGCCAGGGATTTAGGGGCACAGATTAGAGTCACCCCCCTTGAAGTTGAGGGGCTCCTCAGGGCATTGGACATTACAAAGGCGTCAGGCCCTGACGGGTTACACCCGAGAGTACTTAGAGAGTTGGCAGGGGTTCTCTCACGCCCGCTGGCCCCCATTTTTGAGGCCTTGTGGAGAACAGGTGAAGTTCCAGAGGACTGGAGGGTGGCATCAGTGGTCCCATTTTCAAAATGGTAATACAAGGGACATGGGTAATTACAGACCAGTTAGCCTTACGTCCATTGTAAGAAAAAAAATGGAAAGGCTCATAATAGAGAGAGATCTAGTGATGCTAGATAGGGAAGGGAGGTTGACAGCCACACAACACGGCTTCCGCAAAAACAGGGCCTGCCAGACAAACCTTGTGGGATTCTATGACAAGGTTTCAAGATGGCTAGATGGAGGGGATGCAGTGGATGTGGTATACCTGGATTTCAGCAAGGCCTTTGACAAAGTGCGCCATGATATTCTGGTGGAGAAACTGAGGAGTTTTGGGATACACCAAAGCCAAGGTTCCATTTGGATGCCAGGAAGCACTTCCTGACAGTCAGGACCCCGAGGGTGTGGAATGGGCTTCCCCGGGAGGGGGTTGAGGCCCCATCGGTGCGAGTATTCAAAGATAGGCTGGACATGCACATGGTGGGCATGTCCTGACTGGTGCCAGAGGTCAGACTAGATGGCCTGGGAGACCCTTTCTGACTCACTCTGTTTCTATGTTTCTATCTGGGCAAACACTCTTTCATCCGACATGTGCACAGCAACCTGTTCACTTTTGTTATTTGAAATTTACTCTGCTTTTGCTCACTGTGTAGTCAAATATCGGCAGAACATCCACATGTCAGAATACAGAGGAACATTTCCTCTCGCCTACGTGACACTGTCAGTGCCCTTGGGTGGGAGGGACTCTACATCCGTGCCACACAGGTGCCCTCCAGAAGTTTTCGGTCGCAGATTTCTTCTTTTTGGACCACTGGCCATTCTAGCTAGGGCAGATGGGAATTGCAGTCCAAAACATCTGGAGGGCGCCAGTGTGAAGAAAGCTCCCTTCTCCCACTGGGCTGAGTTCAGACAGACCAATTTATTTATTTATTATACTTACAAACTGCCTTTTCCATCAAGGAATTCAAGGCAGCCCGTGCAATCTTCCTCCTTGTTTTTCCTCACTATGGCCCTTTAGGATGGGTTAGGCTGGGTGGGGAGCTAGAGCCGGGGCTGGCTGAATTCCCACCCGGCACTCCAACCACTGCGCCAGCACTGCTGGCTGGAGAATGTTGGGAACTGTAGGACTTGGTTCTGTCTAGCCTTGTACAGGGCTGCATCTTGGCCGAATTATTAGGAAGTCTTCTGGCCTTTGCCCTTCTGGACTTGCAGGTGCTGACATGGCACCATGCCTGTTCAGACATCAGCTCCAGCTTCCCAGCTGCTGCTGGAGCCAAAAGTGCAGGCGCACACTGCGCCTGGGACTGTAGCCAAGAGGAAGCAGACCTCATCAAGTAGGTGGCCGGTGGGAGGGAGGGAGGGAGAGATAACAGAGGAACTTTTTATCTTAGCAGTTTTTTATCTTAGCAGATCACCTCAGTTTGAAGGTCTTTTCTGTGCCCAGTCATCATTAATATCATTTCTATACTGCCCCACAACTGAGCAGTGACAGGCATGGAGGAGTTGGACTCACAGCACAAAGTGTATAACTCACACACTTGCGCATGCAACTTTACATATATTTTAAAGCCTTCAAAGGCTGGAAAGGATTGTGTGGGAAAGGGCTGTGTGTACCGGGGGAAAAAGGAACTTTCCATTTCCAGAGAAACAACGCAGGCAGGAAAAATGGGGGGTGGGGGTGGGGAGGGGTCAGCAGGAGACCCATATGGATAAAGCAGCAGCTCATCTGTGGGATGGGGTGCCAGAGAGATCCTTAAAGCCCTTGATTTGGGGGCGGCAGCCCTGCTGGGCTGCCCCCTAAGTCTTCTGCTTTCAATTGAAAAGCAGATGGAGGCAGATTCCACACCTGTATTAACATCCTGTCCATTTACATTCCAGTTCCAAAGAAGGGCAACGCCAAAGAAAGTTCAAACTACCGCACCATTGCACTCATTTCACACGCTAGCAAAGTTATGCTCCAAATCCTACAAGCTGGGCTCCAGCACTATGTGGACCGAGAACTACCAGAAGTACAGGCAGGATTTCAAAGAGGCAGAGGAACTAGAGATCACATTGACAACATACGCTGGATCATGGGGAAAGCTAGGGAGTTCCAGAAAAGCATCTATTTCTGCTTCATCGACTATGTTAAAGGCTTTGATTGTGTGGATCACAACAAATTGTGGCAAGTTCTTAAAGAGATGGGAATACCAGACCATCATATTTGTCTCTGGAGAAACCTGTACGTGGGTCAAGAAGCAACAGTGAGAACTGGACACGGAACCACTGATCGGTTCAAAATTGAGAAAGGAGTTTGGCAAGGCTGTATACTGTCGCCCTGCCTATCTAACTTATATGCAGAGCACATCATGAGAAAGGGGATAGATGAATCACCTGTTGGAATTAAGATTGCTGGGAGAAATATCCACATCCTCAGATATGCAGATGATACCACTCTCATGGCAGAAAGTGAAGAGGAACTAAAGAGCCTCTTGATGCGGGTGAAGGAGGAGAGCACAAAAGTTGGCTTAAAACTCAACATTAGGAAAACTAAGATCTTGACATCCAGTCCTCTCACTTCCTGGCAATTAGATGGGGAAGAAATGGAGGTAATGACAGATTTTATTTTCCTGGGCTCCACGATCACCGCAGACGGTGACCGCAGCCAAGAAATTAAAAGACGCTTGCTCCTGGGGAGGAAAGCTATGGCAAATCTAGACAGCATACTAAAAAGCAGAGACATCACCCTGCCAACAAAAGTGCGTATAGTCAAGGCTGTGGTTTCCCAGTTGCAATGTATGGCTGTGAAAGCTGGACCATAAGGAAGGCTGAGCGCCAAAGGATTGAGGCCTTTGAATTGTGGTGCTGGAGGAGACTCCTGCAAGTCCCTTGGACCGCAAGCCGATCAAACCAGTCAGTCCTAGAGGAGATCAACCCTGACTGCTCTTGAGAAGGCCAGATCCTGAAGATGAAGCTCAAATACTTTAGCCACCTAATGAGAAGGAAGGACTCCCTGGAGAAGAGCCTAATGCTGGGAACAATTGAGGGCAAAGGGACGGCAGAGAATGAGGTGGCTGGATGGAGTCACTGAAGCAGTGGATGTGTGAGTTTAAGTGAACTCCAAACTCCGGGGGATGGTGGAGGACAGGAAGACCTGGAATTGCCCATGGGGTTGCAATGGGTCAGATGTGACTTCTCGACTAACAACAACAACCTAAATCCCCCCCCCCCCGGCATTTCTCGCCTCCTGCCTTCTCCTTAGGAATTCTTTCAGTTTTTCCATCTCACCTAGGTCCTACCTGAGGCACCCAGACAGACTCAGGGTGCCAGCTGAGCAAGACAAACACTGAAAGGGGAAAGGAGGAGGCTTTGTGGGATAGCAAAATACCTGGGGCACACAGGGAGAACAGGGGGGCAGTTGTGGAGTGTTTTGCAAAGCTGGTGAATCGGAAGGTGAGTACACAGAGTCATTTAATAGCGGGGAGCCTAAAAGTTAAGCCTATATCCCCAACACAGGACTCTTATTCATAAAGCAAGATTCCAGTCTTCATGGTTCTGAGTTAAGAGCTGGTTTCTAATAGGAATATTGGAAGCTGCCGCATGCCAAGCTGGATCCTGGATCTGTCCAGCACAGCCTCCTCTGCTATGACCCGGTCTTGCCTGCTCTTATCGGGAGGTGCCGCCAGGACTCAAGCCCAGTCAAAGTCAAGCCCAGTCAAATTGGGGTCAAGGGACAGCTAAGGAATGGGATCTGGCATCTCCCCAGTCTTATGGGACTCCACCTTCCATCAGCCCCATCCTGCATGGCCCACAACAAGGGCTGATGGAGAATTTGTCCCCATACCTGTAATTCAAACTTGGTTGCAGTTTAGTTGCTGTCTTTGCAGTCAAGGAAGCTTTCATTGCTGGTCTGTCGTGGTAATCAGCAATTCATTTCAAGTTTTCTGCTTTTCTAAGAGGACATGAAAGGTTGCCCTTCTGCCCTTCCTGGCTACAGCTGTTCTGGCGGCGCAAAGTTAGCAAGTCCTCGCCGCACCTGTTCTGCCCTACTGACTGCTGTCAGAGTAGCCCATCCTGCCCTAAATACACGATCAGGACTGTGCGGCACAGAGTTCTTAGCACAAGTACCCTTACATCATCTTTCTCCACTTGAAAAATCCAGCAGAACCAGAAAGATTATCTCACCGCTTTTTATGGCTCTTGCCCAACAGCCACAAAGATGCAAAACTGCACCAATGCGAAGTTGGGCTGACCGGTGCCCTCTGGGGCTCTTGGACTACAGGTCCCAGCATCTCCCAGCATCAGGGGGGCTCCAGCAGACAGTGCCACGCCTGGGTCGAGGATGCCCGAGCTCCCACCCCCCTCCCAAGGGTGGCCCAGCATCGGGGGAAGCGTCTTGTTTCCCAGCTCCGTAGCCACGCAGGAGGCAATTTTAATGGGATTGCAGCTGGGGAGAGAAGGGTAAGTTCCTCCATCCTGGCCGGTGTTTCTGCATATGCGCAGAGACTCGATGCCGCTCGGCCCTTCGGGTCCTGCCCTTCCAACAGGCTGCGCTTGCTGTGGGGGCGCCTCTCTCATCGTTTCCTTGTCGCGCTTCTGCCCCACCCTTTTTCCTCTTGCAAGCAACCCTCTCCACCCCTCCCCCCCGTATAACAACAGCCCCACAAAGTAAGCCAGCCCGGCAGTCAGTGGCCGGCTCGAAGTCAGACAGGGAGGCTCGTGGCAAAGAAGCCACTTGAGCCAGGTCTCCCCAGTCTAACCACGAGGGGCTACTCGCAAGTAAGTCCCGCAGCAAGCCCGGCGAGGCTCGGAGCCAGCGTCACTCTGACAACCAGATAGCAACTCCTCGCGGATGTTTCAGGCGCTAATTTGCTTTGGTTTGATTTATTCCTCTGTGGGTTGAAAACAAGATCCCTCTTGCTCTCCAGAGCTGCATTTTCAAAACCCGCAGGGGTGTGCAAATTCTAGGCACAACCCAAGAAAATAATGATCAGGAGACGGCACTCAGGCTGAAATCCGCTGCCCGCCCGCGGAGTATGCCTGGATCCACTTCCTTCCCACGATTTCTGTGCGGTTCCACGGCCGAAGCCTTCCCACGTGGCGAACCAAGACAAAGGAGCGAACGAGCAAAAGCAATACAGAATCACGACGTTTCAACTCACCGTCTGCTGAGAAAACCACGCTGCACGCAATACCTGTCAACAGGTGTCTTAGCGGTCTTCTCTCGCTCCCCACCCTGTTTCTCCAGGAGCAGCTGATCCTTCTGCCAGCGCTGCCTCTCTCACCTGGCCTTCCCTTCCACCGAGTAGGTAGGGGCAGGCCCAAGGCGTGGTCTGGCGATCCCCAGCTGGCTGCTGAGCTGCTGGGCGGGGTGGGGGGAGCCGCCATTTGGGCCTCGTTCCCAAAGGAAGGGTGGAATAGAGGAAACACAGGCGAACAACGTGGACAGGGGAGAACGAATTGCCCTCTAGAGAAGTTTCCTTTAGCGCCCTCTTTGTCTTTCGGTTGCCCCCAGTCCTTTTGCAGCATCACTTGATGGGGCAGTTTCTCTGCCATTTTTCTTTTTTCTTAACTGCAGGTTCTAATACAAATATCCAGGTCTTACTGTCACAAGGTGAGAGCGAGATAGATCTCCAGATATTTGGGAATCTGCCTCCCAGAAGCCCCTTCCAGCATGATTGAGGGTGAAACATCTGGAGTCAACTTCTCTGCCCATTCCTGGGAAAATTTCTAGAGAGGTGGAGAAAGGCTGCTCTGCACTCAAATTGTTCTTTTGGGGGACACTTTTTAAAATTGCTTCTCCCTTACTTGCTTCCTGCTTACAGTGCAAAATATTCTTTTATCTCAGTAGCATTTTATTTTTAATGAAAGATGCACCTGTCAGCTTATATTTTCTCTGCATCCTGAAACTTGCTCACATTAATACAGACTTCAGAATAATATCCTGGTTAATTTCCAGAGCAATTCTGTACACTCCTGCTCAGAAGTACATTCATTGGGTCTTGCCCCCCACACACAAATGCATTACAGCCCAATTTAAGATTTTCCAGCTCCACAAATGCATTGAAAGCCAGTGTTTGATTTTTCCTCTTGCACAAAATAATTATAAGCTAAACTGAGTAATGACAGACATACCTGCCTGTGCCAAAGAGCTGTGCACACGTTACCCACCTCTGCCTCGACCTTTTTCAGAAGAGTTGGGTTGACTGAGTTCTGCCAATGAACCAGCTAAACGGCACCCAGGTCCTCCCAGTGCAGGCAGCGCAGGTCTACTCTTCATACTAGAAAAAGGTGGTTCATTTACAGCGAGCGTGTCCGCATATTGACTTTGGAACGCGACATCCTCCAGGCACTGTTGCAGGACTCCTTCGAGGATTTGGAAAGGACTGACCCGATTTCATTTTTTTGGTGGGTAGCTTCCCTTGAGGAATGCGGGAAAGTGTATGAAATATCTTGACATCAGCAAAGCATTTAACAAAGTGTCCCATGACATTCTGATCAGGAAACTGGCTAAAAGTGGGTTCGATGGAACAGTGCTCCGGTGGATCCAGCGCTGGCTACACAGTTGGACTCAGGGTGCTTCACAATGGCATCTTCTCAGACTGGGGAGGGAGCCAGTGGGCTAATGGACCCAGGGCCCTTCCACATTTTCATTAATGACTCAGATGAAGAGGTGCAGGGAATGCTTTTCAAATGTGCAAATGACACAAAATTGGGTGGGCTAGATAATACCCTGGAAGACAGAAGCAAAGTTCAAAGTCATCTTGAGAGGCAGGAACACTGGACTGAAAGTACCAGAATGAAATTCAATAAGGAAAAATTCCAAGTTCCACACCTTGGAAAAGGGAACCAAATGCACAGTTAAAAATGGGGAATACTTGGTTCTACAATGCTGCTAGCAAGAAGAATCTTGGAATTGCTACAGGTCACAAGCTGAATTTGAGCCAACAGTGTGACATCGCTGCAAGAAAAAGAAAAGCGAATGCTATTTGAGACTGCATTAACAGAACTATGGCTTCCAAATTGCGTGAGCTGCTGGTTCCTCTCCATTCAGCATTAGTTAGCTCCCATCTGGAGTCCTGTGTTCAGTTCTGGGCACCACAGTTGAAGAAAGATGCAGACAAGCTGGAAAAGGTTCGGATTTGGCCAACAAAGATGATCTGGGAAAGGGAAACCAAGCCCTGTGAGGAGAGATTGAGAGAACTGGGCATGTTCAACCTCAAGAAGAGAAGACAGGGGAGATAGGATGGCACTTAGAAGGACTTGAAAGGCTGTTGCACAGAGGAGGTCAGGATCTCTGCTTGATCATCCCAGAAGTAGGACAGGGAATAAAGGGCTGAAGCGACTGGAAGCCAGGCTTTGGCTGAACATCAGGAAGAAATCCCTGGCTGCTAGAGCAGTGCAATTAATGACCTAGGGAGGTGGTGGATCCCCCACACTGGAGGCCTTTAAGAGCGACTGGAGAGCCCTCTGACCAGGATGCCTTGACCTGGGGTCCTGCAGTGAGCAGGCGGCTGGACTGGAGGGCCTTGTGGGCCCCTTCCCCCTCTATTGTTCTGTGATTCTACAGCGTTCCCATAGCCCAAACTTGGCCACTGAAGGACAGAGGGAGCCTGATTGGAAGCAGAGCATCTGCCACCAGGAGGACCCCCCGCCACCTGTACACTTCAGCCACCAAGACAGAAACTGTGGCAAAATTGCTTTCAGCCGAAACAGCACTGTGCCGCTTTTCGATCTCAGGAAGAGCTGACCAGGCTTTCCTGGGGTATCCGCATCAGTGTGGATGCACATTTGTGATGTATCTAATCTATGTGTGTAGCACTATGGGTGAAGTTTCCTGGCTCCAAAAGGAACGTGATCATAGGAGCATATGACTATATCCCAGACCATATCATGGGGTGGGAAATGAAATAAGGGAGGCCTTGAGCAAAGGTAGCGCTGGAGTAACGGGGGACTTCAACTACCCACACGCGGACTGGATACAGGCATGTTCCACTCCTGACATGGGGGTTAAATCCCTCCAAGTCCCATGTAACTGCCCTGGAGCAGTTGGTCATGGAGCCAACCAGAGGGGAGGCAGCCCGGATGCAGTCCTAGGCGGGGTTGCCCGGGACACGGTCCAGGATGTAAGTTACGTTGCTGAGCCATTCGCTGGTATCAGATCTGATCTACAGTTAGGTGGAAGGCTGCCAAAGAGGCCGAACACGGTCGCACCTGACTTTGAAAGAAGAAACAGGGCAGAGTTTCCAAACCCTGGATCATTTTTGTTGCCCTCCACTGGACCTTTTCTAATTTTTCTGCATCATTCTTAAATCTTGGCTCCCAGAACTGGACACAGCATTCCAGGTGAGGCCTGACTAGTGAGGAGTACAGGGGGACTACCAGTTCTCATGATCTGGAAGTCATACTTCTGTTAATGCATCCCAGGATAGCGTTTGCCGTTTTTGCTGCTGCATCACGTTGTTGGCTCATACTTAGCCTGCTGTCCATAATAACTCCGAAGTCTTTCTCTTTTTCAGTTCTCTTGAGCCATGTATTCCCCATCTTGTATCAATGCATTTGGTCTCTTTTTCCTGGGTGGAGGACTTGGCATTTCCCTCTGTTGAATCTTATTCTCTTCCTTTTGCCCAGCATTCAAGTTTATCAAGCGTGTATAAACGTCTTCTAGTGTGTTTGCTATTCCACCCAGTTTTGTATCATCTGCAAATCTGATTCTCTTTCCTTGTATTTCCTCATATAAATCATCAATAAAGATGTTGAAGAGCACTGGGCCCACAACTGAACCCTGTGGCGCCCCACTGGTTACCTCCATCCCATCTGAGAAGGTGCTGTTGATGAGCACTCTTTGGGTCCGATTTAGCAGCCAATTTTGGATCCACCTCTTATGGATCATGAACTGGTTAAAGAACAGAAGCCAGGGTGGGAACAAATTGTAATTTCACCCAATGGAGAGATGCAACCAATGCAGTCCCACAGGGTTCTGTATTGGGCCCTATGCTTTTCAGCTTATTCGTAAATGATCTGGAATTAGGACTACGTAGTGAGGTGACCAAGTTTGCTGATGACACTAAACTCTGCAGGTTGGTTAAAACCAAAAGGGATTGTGAGGTGCTCCGAAGGATCTCGTCAAATGGGAGAAAGGGCATCAAGATGGCAAGTCCAGTTCCATAGGGAAAAAGCGGAAAGGGGTGTTATGTTGGGGCACAAAATCCCAGCTTCAAGTCTGCGCTAGTGGGATCTGAACTAGCAGTGGCTGAGCAAGGAGGGGTCGGGGGGGGGGGCAGCTCAGTGGGAGTGCTGGCCTGGTCCGCAGCTGCTGTGAGGAAGGCAAGCTCCACGCTAGGACTGATTAGGACAGGAATAGAAAATAGATTTGCCAAGATCTGACTCGGCTTATACAAGTCCTTGGTGCAAACGCACTTAAAATGCTGTGTTCAGTTCTAGTCCCCTAACCTGCAAAAAGGAATTATTGAGTTGGAAAAAGTACAGAGAAGGGCAACCAAAATGGTTAGGAGCTTTATCCTCAAAGGAGTAGCAGTGCAGATGCTCTAGAGCAGTGGTTTTCAACCTTCCCACAGCTGGAGAGCGGCAAAAACAAGAAAACCACCTCGGGGGCTGCTGAGGAACCTGTGTATTAGTTTCCAAACACAGTACCAAAAAAGGGGAGGGGAGGATGGGCAGATGGGCGGGCGAAAATGGTCCAAAACAACCTGAAGCTGAGCAGTAAGAAGTGCCAACAAACAAACAAAGTACTGCAATCAGCGCAGTGTGGCTCCCAGCCAGCTCCCACTGAGCTCCCTCCATTCCCTGCCCCCATGGCACCAGCACCCCCTGCAATGTGGTGCCAACCAAGGAAGAGGTGGTGGAGCAGAGACAGCCCCCACAGTGGTCCGCAGCAAGCAGGATGCAACCCCCCCCCCCCACGGACCGACAGGAAATCTCCCACAGATTGGCACCGCTCCATGGACCAGTGGTGGAAAAACCCCGTTCTCAAACAGGCTCCTCAAGGAAGTGTCATGGTGCCTGCGAAGGGCCTTACGGGAAGGGCCCAAGCTCTCCCTTGGGAGAAAGGGTGGCCTTGGGAAATGTTGGGGCAGAATACTCTCCCTCTTCCTGGCCCTCCCGGCTCGGCCTCACCAGTTCCCTCCCACACATCCCCTCATCATGCTTTCAGCCTCCCCCCACCCGCCTTTCATTACTTGGCCAAGAGCCAAGACTCCCAATGCTTAAGCAGAGACTGTTCAACGGGGACAAGAACCTCCGCTGGGTACTGAGGCTTAGCTGGAGCAACTGGGGGCAAGTTTTGGGCCCCCTTTACTGCTAGGATGTAGAAGAGCAGGTTCCGAGAAGATTTCTCTACACTCAGGTATTGCACACTGATTTTTTTAATCCATTCAAACCAAATCAATTTAAATTAGCAAAAGGTTACAATTAATTTGTTTTAAGTTTATTAGAAAATCAAGTATTTTTATTAAAAGAGCAACATTCCCATGGCTGTGTGTCCCAGAAGCTGCGAAAATGGGACAGCCATTCCCAGGCCCGGAACGCAGCACTGAGGCTGCTTGCAAAAGGGGGTTGTGAGCAGACAATGCACAGACAGGCTGGGGAAAAGGCCACGCGAGACAGCAGGAGACAGGGCCGCAGCCCGTCAGTGCACATCGCAGCCGCCTTTCCTGTTCCACACAGCGACTTCGCAGGGTTCCAGGCCACCTGGTCCTCCGACTGTGGCTACGGGTGGGGGATGGATCCTGCACCTCCCTGAAGCCCCAACCATGCTTTTTCCTCCAGTGTTTAAAATCCAGGCAAAATTCAATAATTTAAAAATACATAGATACTATTCTGTCTTCCTGTCTTTCTTTCTCCCAGCACACTTTAAAAACAAAGCAGAAAACACGAGACCAGAAGGCTAAAGGATGCTCAGGAGCCAGCAAGGTAAATTCCTGGAGGAGGAAGAGAGAGCCAGGGGTTAGGTGGGGAATAAGGTGCCGAACTTGTCTGGACTCTGACTCCGACCGGAGGCGAGGAGGGGCTCCAGAAGCAGAAACTCTGTCTGCGGACGGCTGCCTCAGGCTCTGCCCTGGGATTTATGCAGTGCAGGATGGGGACCAGAATGGCCCAGACCCAGGGGGTTTTGTGGGGGAGGAGTGGGTTTGCCTCCTTGAAAAAGGAAATGCAAGCCAAGCATATTTTTATTCATGCTGTGGGGGTGGGGGTAGAGGCTGCCTTCAAGGTTTGGTTTAAAGCAGGGGTCTCACACTCACAGCCCCGCCCGGGCCAATTGCCGGGCCGGGTGGGGCACGGGGAGGGGCCCTGCGGCCTTCAAAGTGCCGGCGGCGCCGGGCCGGCCTCTGGGAGCTGCGCAGGATGAGCGGCCCCCCACCACCGCTTGATGCGGCCCAGCCTCACCCAGACTCTATTTCCAGAAGCCCCCAGGTAAGGTGAGTTTGAGACCCCTGGTTTAAAATGTCTCAGAGCCACTTCCAATATTTAGTATAAAACACAAAGCCATCCTCCTCCTCGTCTTTTTTTCCCAAGCCAAAGGGGGTTTTTTTGTTGGGGGAGGATACAGAAAGCTTGCAAGTAACGTATTTCAGGTTAGCCTTCTCAAACTGGTAGTCTCTAGGTCAGGGGTCCTCAACTTTTTCTAAAGGGGGCCAGTTGACAGGTGCCAGCAGTGGGCACGGACCGCCAAGATGGTGCCAGTGGGAGGGGTGGGCTGGCGAGGGTGCGGGGCGAGGTGCCAGCTTGCTTGTGAGGAAATCATTTTCTCTGAGCTAGGACAAATCGTTCTCCCAGTGAGCAAGCCGCACACCCGGCGAGTGCAAAACCGGTGGGGTGGGCCAGTTAAATGGGCCTTAGTTTGAGGACTCATGCTCTAGGTGGATGGAACTACAAATCCCATCATCTCTGGCCCCCAGCCCCTCCTCAGCTGCAAATGACTGGTTTTGATCCACCCCTGCTCTGGGCGGATTTGCTGGGGCACTTTTAACATGGCATCAAGATGGGCTCTGTGTTTTGATCGAGCCCTCCTGAAGACTGAAGACGTGGCTGCACTTGCCCCGGGGCTCAGTGTACACGCATCAGCATGCGCATCGCCCTCTGGCTCTCTCTCTGTGGTGTGCCTGCCTGCCTGCCTCTTTGCCTGCGGATTTGCAGGACTAGCCAGAGGCTGAAGTTATAAGACAGGCACTGCCCTGTGCGATCTCAGGAAAGGATCTGGAACAGAGGTTCCTGTAGGGAGCACGCCTGCTTAGTGGTTAGAGTGGGGGGAATTAGAGGAGGGGACTGGGTAGTGGAGGGGAGCAATTTTGCCTAGTAGTTAGAAGGTAGTGGAGGGGAGCAGTCTTTCCTAGTGGTTAGAGAGGGGGCAGCTAAAGGGAATGGGTGTTCTGGGGCATGCAGGGACCACGTTTCTGTGCCGCCTCCCCATCACCTGTGGCAAATCTCTTCTTCACCAGCGACATCCGGTACCCGCTGCCGACCAGCTCCACATCCGCCCCAGAGACCGTGCTGCCCTCACTGGTAAACTGGGCGGCCACTGGGCTGGGCTTGCTGGGGCCGTTCAAGGGCTCCCAGCTGGCCAGAAGGCATCCGGAGCCTGGAGGAGGGAGGAGACCACAGAAGGGCGAGCTCAGCCACGGCGGCCTGGCAAAACCCTGAAGTGGCTGCCAGGGGGCGGCCACCCACGTGCCCGGAAGGGCTACCGCACGCACCCTGCTTGGCCCAGCCCTGCCCTCACCTCCATGGCCCTGAGCTCCAGGGACGTCCAGTAGCCGCCACAGCAACCGCTTCTCCTCCAGGTTCCTGCAGGGAGACGGGGGAGCAGGCCTGCCTTAGTGGGCCAGCCCAGGGTGACGAGGAACAGGCACCCGGCAAGCCTTCCTGGGCATCAGGCCTGGGCCCGCCCTCCGGCAGGCCACATGGGGACCTCCTCCTCTCCTCGCCGGGCAATGGACTCCGACGGCTGCTGCTCCGTCCGGCCAGTCAGGGGCCTTTCAGCCCAGGGCCTCAGGCTGCCTCCTGCCAGGGGTGGGGGGCCACAGGGAACAAGGCACACCCAGGCTGCCTTGCCAGCCCCTGGAGCAGCACTGCAGCCCCCGCGTATTACACAGGAGGCCTCTGCCCGGAAGAAGAGCCGAACCGTGGTGCATCGAGGGGGCCCAAGCAGGGACGCTGCTCCTCACGGCCACCCGTTGCCACGCACAGAGGAGGCGAGGAGGCGGTGCGCGCAGGAGCCGGAGGCAGACGGATCCTGCTTCTCCACTGGAGGTTTCTTGAGCAACACACGAAGGCAGCCGTTCGGAACAGGCAGCAAAGCACACCTGCCATGCAATCCATGGTGGCGGGCGAGGGGGCCCGGGAAAGCCTGGGGGCACGCTGCGTTCCCAGGCCTCGGGCCCTCCTATCCCACCAGGGCAGCAAAAGCCCGGAGCTTCCTCTGGCTCCCTCCCTGCTGAACAGGCCGTCCCCAGCACAGAAGGCGCTTCCCCCGCTCCTCTTGGGCACAGCAGCAGGGGCCTTGGTGGGGCTCCTTTGCCAGCGAGAGGGAGGGCTGGCGTCAGCCAGACACAGGCAGAGGCTTCTGCCAGCTCCCAAAGAGAACGCCGCCTTGACTGGTGCCCCTTGGCAGCTGTTGCGCTTTAGTGCAAGCTTTGTGCTTCCGAAGTCTCCTCTGAGTCTGCTGGAGAGGAAGGAGGGCCGTTCCCCCCACCCCCAACAACTGAGCTCCCTATTTCCTCTTCCCTCTCCATCGCCTTTTCCTTCTCTGCATGATGCCAGGTCTCCCAAACACACTTTTTAGATTGTAAGCCCGAAAGGCAGGGACTGTTTAGTTTGCTTATCTGCTCTAAGCTGCCCCAAAGTCCTTCTGGAGCCAAGGAGTGGCACAAAAGACTTGATGCTTCCTCCTCCTGCCCCGGATCCGGGCCTTACCAACAAGCTTCCGGCTGTGGCTGGACGTTGGCAGCGGGTTCCTCTATCGGCAGCAGGACTTGGACGTTGGAGAGGGCGGCTGCCGAGGCGAGGGCAGCTGCGTTGTAGCTGTAATCCACGCGCACCCGGGTGGAGTCGGAGGAGCACTCCCAGGTCACAGACAGCTGGAGGGGTGCCCAGGCTTGGCCTTGCTTGGAGTACTGCATGCGGGGCGGGGGGGGGGGGGGGGGGTGAGGGCGACGGCACAGGGGGGGGGTCACAACCTCGCTCCGCACCCTACCCCCCC
>NW_025335325.1:891055-1019007 GCF_004798865.1 Varanus komodoensis
CCCCCGGTCCCCGGTGTTGGGGTTGGGGGGGGCCACTGAGGGGCGGGCGGGGGTGGGGGGTGGGGGGGGGGGGGGGGGGGGGGGGGGAGACACAGGCAAACGGTCAGGGGGTGAAATGCATCCCTGGGCACATTTGCCCCATGCAAGCTTTGCTTCTTCAAAGGACCTGCAAGCTATTGCAAAGGCCGCATCACAAAACCCTCCAGTGAATTATGAAAATGAGGGGAGGCCGACGTAACACAGGCAGCCTCTCTGATCCGAGGAACAGAGGTCTCAATTCAAGCGACCATTTTCTTTGCTTAATCACGACTGGGCACCCCCACCAGGGTAGCAGCTTTCCCAAGGCTCCTAGTGTGCTTAGACTACATCTCCCAACTAGCAGAGCAGCCCCGAGGGTGATGAGAGTTGCAGCCCAGGCCCCAGCAAGGGCTGCGGCCTGGGGATGCTGGAAGATGCAGTTCAAAGTCCGCTGGCGGCCCAGGCTGGGCAGGTCAGGCGAGTGCGCAGCCAGTTCCTGCCTGGCTGAGCCACAAACGTCACAAGGCCCTTGGGCCAGGCGTGCTGCCGCTCTGCCCAGAGCCTCTCAGGCTGCAGCAAGGGCGGAAGGGCGACATGGCCAGGTGCGCAGAGACCTGGGGGGCCCGCCCTGCACCCCCTACCTGGTACTTGAGCAGGGTCACGTTGTAATACGGGGCGGCCACGGCCTGCTCGGCTTGCTTCTGCAGCTGCGTGGTGAGGGCGGCCATGTTGAGCCAGAAGTCCTTGCGGGCAGGGTCGCTCTGCGATGCATCGCTTAAAGGTTGGGAAGAGAGGGGAGAGGAAGCCAGGGAGCCGCCCAAGGAGGCAAGCCCCACTCCTGACAGCTGTGGGGCATCTCCCGCCTGGACCAGGGAGCCCCCCACCCCCCACACCTTGCCCTGCCCGTGCCCAGCATTTCACTCCATGGGCTGCTTTCTCCGCAGGGTGTGCCAAAGCGGCTTTCACGCCGTGTGATGAGGCGGCAGAACTGTGCGTCCTTCTAACGGCAAGCAGCCCGGAGGATCCGTCTCGGATGCCTGTCTTGGGATGCTTGAAATGCGTCGCACAGAAAGCACAATATTAATGGGAAGGTTCACAAACAGGCCGAGAGCTAGTGGCTTGCTGAGGCGGGTGCAAGCGTCACGGCGCCAGGAAAGTGGATGCCAAGGAGCTGCTTGCAGCCAACCCTCTCTGCCCCTTTGAGGCCTGAGCATGGCAGGGATGCAGCGCCTGTGGGGACCGGCGCAGTGGTCCCCGTGCTGCCCCCTGAAGCATCCGAAGGCCTGCTGTGCCTTCCCAGGCTGTCATCCGTTGCTGGCCAGGCGGAATAAACCCAGGAGAGGGGACCTCTCTGAAGCTGGATAGTTAGTTGGAAGGGGCCGTGAAGGCCCCTGGGTTCAACCCCCTGCTGTCGCAGGAAGCCAAATCACAGCACCCTTGCCTTCATTTCCCATGATTTCAACCACCCGCCACATCCCAAGTACCTATACAGGAGGTCTGCGTTGGGAAGGAACTGCTCGATGAATGCCGTGCGGAGGAGGCGGAAACTCAAGACAGGCGGTGCTGGGCCACTGCTGAAGACCCGAATGATCCCCGCTGGGAAGGACATGGTGAGCTCACCGGTCACCTTGACGAGGCAGCTGGAGGGGTGCAGCAGAAGGGCAGGCGATTTCAGTTCTCTCCCGCCCCAGGAAGTCGGCTTGCCCGAGAGCACCTTGCTCCGGCAGAGACCTGCAGCCAAGGACCCCGAGCATCCTTACTTCCAGGGGCGCAAATGCACCGCCAGAAAGGCGCAGGGGAACATGGGACCAGGAGCAGCTCTCCAGCATTTCAGGGCAGAGCCTCCTCATCAGGAGACACTGCCTGAGACGGAACTGGGTCCTCTGTGCAAAGCAGCAACTCAGCTGCTGGGCTACAGACTAGTCCAAGGACTAAGACCAGTCCTGCTTAGCTTCCCAGGTTTGGCAGGATTCAGCCCTGGATTTTAAATCTCCGTAGTGCTGCTGCATCCCATCCCATCCCATTTTCATTTTTATTTCATACTGCAATTTCACATTTTTCTCTTGCATTTTACTGTGCTGTAGTTTCATGGTTTTAACTCTTGACTGCCCAGAGAGCTTCAGCTCTGTGGGGATTAGAAGTGGAATAAACAACATTAATGCGAACAGCTGCTTTAGCTGTTCTCTTTGCCAGGCATCCTGGAGAGGACCAAAAACAAGGCTGGCCTGACTCGCCCCACAACCAGCATCTTCGCCGAAGGACTCCTGCGCTCTTTTTAAGCTGGGGACGGCAGTTCGGGGCAGAGCAGGCTGGAAGGCAAGGAAGTGCCCCTGGTCTGACGGGGGGGACTCAAGGGAAGGCCACTTGCCATGGGTTGCTGTTCCCAGCTGGCGGCCTGCCCCATCTCCAGGGAGACGCCAGCCACGCACTCGGCTAGGGAGGACCACCCAGGAGCGCTGCAGTCACGGCTGGCAGGACTCTGGTGCTGTTTCAGCGGCTGGACGGTCTGGCGGGTGGGAGCACAGCCGGGTCAGGCTCAGCCCGAGGACGCTGGTGCAGCGCTCGGCCAGTGTGGTGCAGCCACAGCGGTGCTGGACCCCGGCCTTCCAAGTGCTGGGAGGGAGCAGGCAGCTGGGCCAGGGAGCGGTGAGGCCTCGCTGAGGAGGGAGTGTTCCCGCCTGCCTGAAAGAGGCCGTGGGGAGGCGTCTCCGCGAGAAACCCTCTCTGGACCAGAAGGTCTTAGGCGCTCCGGACCTTGCCGTCCCAGGCAAGGTCCTTGAGCGAGCAGCAGCCAGCCGGCTGCAGGCATTCCGGGATGAGGCTGACTGCCTGGGCCCATTTCAGTGGGGGTTCAGGCCCGGTTTTGGCCCAGAGGCAGCCTTGGCCTGCGTCAGCAGGGAGAGGGGATGGTCCTGGAACTCTCTGTGCTTGCCGGCACTCTTGGATCCCTCCGTGGCTTTGGAGCTTGTGCACCGAGGTGTCCGTCTCACGTGAGAGAGCGGGGCAGGGGGAAGGCCTGCGCTGCAGCAGCTCTGTCACAGGTGGTGCCGCCGGGGGGCTCCCTCTCGGCCTCAGGGGGCGGGGGTGCCAGGCTCAGCCGTGTGAAACCTCTGGGCAGCACTGCCCAGAGCCTGGGTGTGGGTTGCCACGAGCCCATCCATGCCATGCTGCTCCAGCTCCCCTTCCCTCGTCTGGAGGTGGCCCAGTGGATGTGCTAACCGGGGCCATCAGCAACACTGGACTGGAGGAGGGCCAACACACGGAGAGCAGGTGCTGTCGGCAGCCTGGCAGCCCGAGGGAGAAGCTTCAGGTAGACCATCACAGAGCAGTCAAGCTGGAAGGGCTGCGAAGGCCATGGGGTGCACCCCCTCCTTGGGCTTGGGAGGTCTCCTGGAGCCACCCTGGTCACTTGAGGCTCCGCTGGACTTGGGGCACAGCTTTGACAGGTGGCCCAGCTACACCCCCACCTAGACTGGGGCAGCCCAGAGATCTATACCCTGGCAATTCTCAAGCTTGACTACTGCAATGAAATCTCTGTGGGGCCAGAAGACTGTTCAGAAGCTTGTGCAAAACGTGGCAGCCAGAGTACAGAGCTCCAGTTTCAGTGCACTTGCACCTGCTTTCGACACAAGTCCAAGCCCAGTGCAAAGTGCTGGGTTTGACTTTTATAAGCTCTACATGGCTTGGGACTTCAATACTCTCCCAAATTCAGTCTACCCAAACGCTATACAGTATCCAGAACCTTCCTCGGAATGCAACTGCTCCACAAAAAGGGGGAACAGGGCCTTCTCGGTGTTAACCCCCTAACTCAGAACATGCTCCCCACTGAGGCTTGCCCAGCACTAACTCTGCTGTCCTTTTGGTGCCAGACTAAGACTGCCCTCTAGGCAGAGGCATTTAAGTGCTCTGAACAGCATGAGGGGTTACTGCCAGCTGCTGAATGACCTGTCCCAGCTTGTTAACATTTGCTTTTACATTTCTAATAGAATGTTTTTGTGTTTTTGTGGTTTTTATATTTTATTTTGCATTTGATTAACGATTGCACAACACACGGAGAGCGTCAAAATTGGGTAATGGTAATAACAATAGTGATGAAATGGTAACATAGAAACAGAGTGAGTCAGAAGGGGCCTCCCGGGCCATCTAGCCTGACCCCCGGCTCCAGCCGGCTCCGCTCACGACATGCCCACCATGTGGGTGTCCAATCTTTCCTTGAGTGCCCTCACTGATGGGGCCTCCACCACATCCATGGGAGCCCATTCCATATCCTGCGGATCTAACTGTCAGGAGGAATTTCCTGACACCCAACCTAAACCTGGTTCCTTCAGCTTTGCCCCACTGGATCATGTCCTTCCATCTACTGCAGGGAAAAACAGGTCTTGGCCCTCCACTGTGGGACACCCTTGCACATACTTATATGTCACTGTAAGATCCCCTGAAGATAATGGTGCTTCCTTTCCATACTCGCCCACAGCTGAAGCTCCCTGAGCTGTTCAAAGCAATTCATAAAAATTACAACCCACAAATGCAGATTATAAAAGGTGGCAAAAATTCAGTCTACAAACATCAAAACCACTGAAACAGCTGAAAATCATTTCAACAAAAGCACTAGTTGCCATTAAACAACATGCCTGGAGCAGAGCGCCTTTCTCAGCACCTCAGTGAGGAGCTCATTCCATGAGTGGGGAGGGCACTGCTTGGCAGGTGCCCCCCTGCCCCATGGAACAGTGAAAGACCAACAAGGGCCCCATCAGCACTGCTTGGTTTTCATTACCTGTCAGGGTTCTGGCCCTTGAAATAGGCGTGGATGTACTCCGTGAAGGCGGCTGCCACGGGCAGGGCCCCCTGAGAGCCCAGGACCACGGGGGAGGGCCCCCGGGAGACACCTAGCAAGAGGAGGAGGAGATGA
This sequence comes from Varanus komodoensis, assembly GCF_004798865.1. NCBI lineage: Eukaryota > Metazoa > Chordata > Lepidosauria > Squamata > Varanidae > Varanus > Varanus komodoensis. The sequence continues at coordinate 895,983 of NW_025335325.1, forward strand.
GAGGTGCCCCATCCACTGCTTGGGGACCTGAGGGCCACGGCTGGCTGCACCCCCAGGAAGGACTTCCTGGCAAGGGAGAGCCAGCCTGGCCCCAAAATCAGCCAGAGAATGAACTGCATGGGGGAGCTTGTCTTTGCCCTTCCCAGCCAGCAGGAACACCTAGAAGGCAATTGAAACAAAGAACTGAGGCCTGAATTTCACTGATTTCCTCTTCCCTTCCCACCCCCTTTCCTTTTGTATCATGTCTTCTAGAGTGTAAGGCCGAAGGCAAGAGCTGTTTCTTCTGTTACTGGCTCTGGGAACTTTCTTTGGGTTGAAGAGAAAGATAAAAATGCTGAGAAGAAATATATTTATGCATACAAGCTGCATATACTGGTGGACAGACTTTTCCAGCTCTAACTGGATTATATAGGTGCTGATGCTGCTTGTAGATCAAAAGAAAAAGAAACCTAAGAAGACAAAAACCAAGCAAAGAAGAACAATACAAAAAACAGAAGGCAGATGAAGGCTTCTCTTCCGTGTGGTTGCAGCCTATCTGAAATGAAATGTTTCCGGCACGGTGTGCCACGGAGATGCTGTACCCCACAGTCCCCCTGCCTCTCGCACCTCCCTCCTCACAACCAAGCAGGTGCCCGCACCCTCCCTGAGAGGCAGCCCCACTCCCTGGCTGGGTACGTACCGAGTCCCGGCTGGGTGGCCATAAAGAAGGTGCGCTCAGTCGGGCCGGCCGAGCTCTGAGAAGCCGACAGAGCCCAGAGTGGGGAAGGGCTCAGGGAACGAGGCTGGGGAGACAGGACGGGGCAGGCCTGAGTCGAGGGGCCGCGGCACCCTTCCCCCCGCAGGCTTCCCCTCTTCCCTTGCGGCAGAAGCGCCACTGGCATTCTGTGCCTGTCCCTGCGGAACAACGGGCTCCCGGCTATGGTGCTCCTGGCCCCATCACAGGCACCGACCTCCTCCGTCAGAGCACGCACACCAAGTGAAAATGGCCTCCGAGCTGCAGGGAACTTCTGCGGACCAGACGGGCAGCGCCTGGTGAGTTCTGCACAACCTGTCACCGTTGCCAGGCTTAGGCTACACGTCACTCGGGGCTCACCCCCAAAGGAGCTTGAGAACCAGAGCCTAGCAAGCAAGCATGTTCCGAGCTCATAATCTAATTAACCATCAACACGGGCCCTTCGGAAGAAGCCCTCTTCCTCTTCCACACATGCAAGGAAGGGTGGGGGCATCTCTGTATACGTGTACGTTTGTTCCCTTTTCAATCCGCTTGCGCACTAATTGCACTAGATGTGGACCTTGACTTATGGCAGAGCATGAATTCGCTGCTGGAGCTGACCCCTCAACCGTCCGCCAATGCCCCTTCCGCACAGAGCCCTGCTCTGCAATGCCTCCAACCCATCTGTGCCGCGGGCGACTCTCCCTTGCCGGGAGGTTGCCACTTACCGTCTCGCTGCCAATACAGCTGGCTGAAGCCACCAGGGGCCTTTTTGCACGGCAGCGCCGAGGAGGTGCCATAACAGGATTCAAACCGGGTGCCCCACAGGGAGGAAGGGGAACTAGGAGTCAAGCAGAAAAGGCAAACATTGGAACAAAAAGATCCCAAAAGGGCACAAAAGGCAGTAAAAAGTACAATGCAAATGCTGTTTAAATCTGCTTTTAATGCAGCACAATGAGGACTGGAATCTTGTTTTATCCTTAGTAAGGCTGCTTACCAGTCTTTGTCATTCTTCAAGGGGGCATCTGTGCATTCACATATTTTGGGTTCTGCACCTGTGTGGAGTGTGTTGTCGGGAAGGCTTCCCAGCTAAGATCTGCTGGGCAGGAGCCCCTCCCCAGCCCTGCTCAGACATGAGGAAGGAGCCCCCACTCGATCCACCATGCAGAAGACAGGAGACCGCCACCGTGGCCCCGTGCCAGAAGAGTGGGCCACTAGGCCGCCAAAGCCAGAGCGACGTCTAAACGGAGCTTTGAGGGCCATGGTGGGGTGGAAAGAGAAAATGGGTGAGGAGGAGAGGGAGAAGGCAAGTGGGAGGATGTATTTTTGATTCTTTATGGTATTTTTTGAGGAGGAAGGAAATTGCATGAAGGCAAGCAGTTGAAAAGCGAAGGCTGGACAAAGAGAAGGGAAGAGCATTGAAGGTAAATAAACAGCGGTGGAGAGCAGAGGAGAATGGCAGTAGAAGCACTGAGGGGTCAGTGGGAACCCCTCCCTTGTGCCTGGGAATGGACCCTGCCCAACAGGGTCCACACACACACAGAGCCCATGTGTGGGATACACAGAGACCACGAGGAAGATCCCTAGCTCAGCGGCAGAGGTCCCAGATTTAATCCCTGGCATCTTCAGGGAAGGGTCAGGAAAAACATGCAAGTATGAAACTGCAGAGAGGCCGTGGTCCAGGAATGGGTTGGAGGGGTGAGAGAAAGGCAGCTGTGGAGGAGGGAGGGCAAACTCTCAACTGTTGCCCCTGCATGGTGGCCCCAGAACCTTTAAGCAGCTGCTTGACCAGCGGAAAGAAAGCCGCCGGCCTTCTTTGTTTCAAGGTACACAGAAAAAGCTACAGCTCCGAATGACTGCCCTTCAGCCCAAGAAGCTGGCGCTGCTCTGGCCGAACGGAGGGAAAGGTGCTTGCTCCAGCAGAATGGAGACGGGGCTGGGCGCCTGGGTGCATTCCATGCACCGGAACTTCCACCCCACTGGCCAGCGGACTGAGCACGGCCCAGTGCCCCAAAGCCAAGCCACCAGTCAATGTTAAACCATTTCAGATTTTTAAAATGCAAAATGTTATCGTATTTATGTATTCATCATTTCTTTTTTTACTGCCCAATAGTCAAAGCTCTCTAGCTGTACAAGAAAACAATGCAATATTAAAACTAAAATTTAAGTTAGCATAAAAGTTCCAGGAGAATGAATGAGTGCGCTTGTGCTTGCTCGCTGTGTGTGTGTGTGTGTGTGTGTCTGTGTGTCTGTCTGTCTGTCTGTCTGTCTCTCTCTCTCTCTCTCTCACACACACACACACACACACAGCTTTTCTCCTGGCAAAGGTTTTCCCACAGGGCAGCCAAGGCAGTTTCCACTCCAAAGCCAGGGCTGACACCTGGTAATCCGGTTCGTCCAGGAGTGCCTGGAGCTGTTCGGCCACCACCTGCTCAAGCACCTTGCCCAGGAAGGGGACGTTGCCCACCAGCCTGTAGCTGTTAACAGCCTCTGGCTCCTGGTGAGCCATTTTCAGGAGCAGCTGAGTAACAGCCTCTCTCAGACAGGCTGGCTCCCCTCCCTCTCTCACAGAGGTGTTCACAGCCTCCTGAACCCAGGTAGCTCTCCCTGCCTTGCTTCTTGTAACAAGCCGTGATGGGCAAGCGGAGGGCTGGACTTGACCGAGCACCTTGCCCACGTCCTCCGGCCTCGACAGCTGAAGCTTGTCCAGCAGGACTGGATCAGGCGGTGCTTGGGATGCCGCTGTGGCACCACCACCAAGGAGGTGCAGCATGAGCTCTGCCCACGTGCGCTCGAACTCGGCACGAGCTCTGCTCCTGCTGCACTGCCGCCGCCGCCAAGGAAGCACCAAGGCGCTGGCCGGGCTCTGCTGGGGAGGAGAGGGCGCTGGGGAGCGACCGTGCCAGCCGCTCAGCAATTCCGCAGAGTGACCTGGGCTTTGACAGGAGCACCAGCTGTGCCAGCAGGAAACGCCACAGAGCCCTCGGCCAACTACCGGGATCCTTTAGCCTCTGGGGACGGACCATTTCAGGAGGTTCTGCTCCCCGGCAGAGGGGAAAGGGAGCCAAAAGCCTAAGCCTAAGCCTCCGTAGGAAGGGACCTGGCCGTGACAAGGGGACTGATGTCAACTCCCCCACTTCCACATCTCCACCCCTTCCACATCGCATGCGAAGGCCCAATAACCTGCTGGGACAGCCCTGTGGTTGTCCTGGCGGCCGTGGGGCCCGAGCTGGCCTGGAATGGAAGTTCAGGTCGCCCAGAACCACTATCCTGGTGGTCCTCAACACCAAGTCCTCCTCCTTCAGTTCAGAGAGGGAGTCTAACTGGCTGCAGTGTGGTGGTACACCAGCTGAACCCCTAAATCTGTTCTGGGTGCTTAGTGAAAGGCACTGCACTCCATACCTGGAGCCTAGAGAGAGAGGCCGTCTTCCCACAGACCATGTCCACCTGCTCCCCAGCCCCTGGGTCCATGCGGGGGCTGTCAGGACCCAGAAGGGCACAGCTGGGGGAGAGGGACCCTATTTCCCCCACCCAGGTCTCAGGGTCGCAAGCCAGGCCAGCACCCTCATCCACAGCCAAGCCATGCATGAGGCGGGTCTCATTCTTGACCAGTCCGGCATCCGCCAGCAACCCCACCAGACTGGGCGCAGGCTGAGAAAGCTGCCAGGAATCCTCCGGCTGGCTGAAGGACCCGAACATGGGGGAGCCGTGAGGTGTCCAGCCCCTCTTCTGCTCGGCCGGCTCCTAAGTCCCCAGCACCAGAGCTCCCCCTGCCCATGACCACAGTAAGGGGGCACCCCATTGCTCCCCAAAGTGACCCAGACGCAAACAAGCTGGCTGCTACACCTTTAAGGTGCCCTGTAGCAATTGCTGTGGAGTATCTTCTTTCCACGCCGACCCCCAGCAGGCACAAGCAGTCAGCAAACAGGTGATGCCCGTCGGCCGGTGCCTGGGGCGACGCCTCGGCCTTCACTCCCACACAAGCCGGCAGCTCCAGGCATCAGTGGGGCAGTGCAACCACAGGACTGCGGTTTGCCTTGCAACTTGAGCTGGTGCTCCGTGTCCAAAGATTTTGCCTTGTGGGCTGACGCGTGGGCACATTCCACAAGGTCCCTGGCTTGACTCACCCGGCTCGGCTGAAAGATCCGGGACGGAGGGTGGGCCGCTGTCCGGGTCTCTGCCCCGTGGAGCCCAGGGGGACGGGCTGGTGGAGTCGCCGCTGCTTGGGGGCGCCGGAGAAGAGGAGGAGGAGGACGCCGAGTTGGACGAGAGGCAGCTGTCGCGCTCGCAGGCCCGGGGCGTGCAGTCCGGCAGTGGCCAGGCCCGCCGATGGCAGGCCGCGCCCTCCAGCGAGAAGGGGTCTGGCGAGGAGCCCTCGCAGCCTGCGGCAGCGTCGCCATGGGCCGCCCCGGGCCAGGCAGGCCCAGCATCGGACCAGTCAACCTCTGTGGCAAAGCAGGAGAGCTCCTGGGAGGCCGGCTGGGGAAGCCAGGGGCTGGGGGCCTTGTCGGGCGGCAGACTGCTGCAGCTGCCACGGAGACCGGTGGTGCTCTTGGGGGGCCGCTGGCCACCCAGGGGGCTCTGCGGGGTGCTGGGCCGTGGGCTCCACAGGCGGGACTCCAGGAAGGGCCCAGCTGCCAGGTGCGACGGTGAGTCCAGGCCAGAGTCTTCCACGTTCTCGGGAGAGGAGGAGGAGAATGGGGAGGGGCTTGATGCCAAGAGGTACGACCGGGCGGCTGCAAGGGGACCAGAAACCAGAACAGAGGAGAAGGGAGTCTGAGGGAGTACTCTGCCCTCCCCACACACAATGCCTCCCCCACATCGAAGTTACTGGCAGAAGAGCTCAGTTTCATACCTGCCTGGATTCTTCACGGTTTTGGCCCTCTTTGCTTTAGCTCCACTCATCCCTCAATGCAGCTTCAAAATGGGACTCGGCCCTCAAGATCTGCTGGCCCCTGCTGGGTGCCTCCACTTCCTTGCCCCCGGGATGGCAAAGGGGGAAGGGAGGGAGGACGTCCACCAGGTGCCAACACTGGGGGCTCCATGGTCTTCCCAAACTTAGGCATTCGCTCCCTCTGCCTTCTTACCTGTGCAGTCTTCATTTTCAAAGGCAGATTCCAGCGGGGGTCCAAAGAGTGCAGAGGTGGGCAAGGCCTCTTGTTCAGTTTTGCTGTCAGTGCTTGGAAAAGCAAAGAAAAAAGAAAAAGTACGTGGGGGGGTCATTTTCAGGGGTCAAAGATCTTGGGGTGATTCACACCTTCCTCAAGCTCCCATTCTGCATGCAGCTTTCAAAAACTGTACTCCGAGTAAAAACAGTGGCAGCATCCTGCCTTCCTTGCACTTAAGTGTTTTGTTCTTTGCTCTAAAGGCAAGTTTCTAGTCCTGGTGGAATTCAAAGCTGAATAGGAGGCTCCCAGGGGCCAGCAGAGGGCTGGGAATGGACTCTGTCCATCCCCTTTCTTCCTTCTTGTCCTCCCCATTCCTTGGAATGCACTCTTTATTTAGCTCAAGGACCCAAGAGAGATTCAAGGCCGCTGAGAAATGAAAGACGGGCCCGCTCTTCCCTGGGCTGGCCATTTCCTTATGCCTACATGCCAACGCCCCCCCCCCCCCCCAGAGCATCTCTTCCTGGGCAGCATCAAGTCCCCAGAACTTCCAGGCACCCAGAGAGGCGTTTGCACCAGGGCTGCTTCTACCACTGAAACAACAGGTCTGTATCAATTGCCCTAACATTGTTTTTCATCTCGGTGCAGATGAAGCAAAAATAGAAAGTACTTTTTTAAGGCAGGAAAGGCAGGAAAGGTAAAGGTTCCCACACACTTGAATGCTAGTCATGTCTGTGCCCAGCTCTGGGGCTGCTGCCCATCTCCATGTGAAAGCCAAAGAGCGCTGTCCCTGGTGAAGAGGGTTCCACGGTCATGTGGCCACATGACTAAACACCAAGGTGCATGGAAAGCTGCTGCCTTTCACACCAAAGTGGTACCTGTTTATCCTCTCACATCTGCATGCTTTTGAACAGCCAGGTAGGGAAGAGCCGGGACAAAGCAGAGGGGCTCACCCTGTTGCTGACACCCTGATCAGCAGCCCAGCGGCTCAGTGGTTTAACCTGCTGGGCCACCAGTTTGTATACCCCACAAGGGGGATGGCACATTCATATCCTGCCTACAACTCCTCATGGAAAACAAAGGTTTCAATTAATTTTCATCATGTGCTGCATCATGCCCAGTAAGTCTTTCCTGACCTGAGCAGTAAAGCAGAGAAAGAAATGAGGGGTGGGGGCAGTTACAGCATACAGGGAGGGGGTTAACCCTTTCCTGCCTGGCTGCAGCCTGCTCCTGCATGCCAGTCCAGCTGAGAAAGAAGGTGCTGTAACATTAACTGGTCATGCACCTGATCTGACAGGTGCATGACCAGGGAAGAGGTGAAGCATCACTTCAGCAAAGGGTTGTCATTGCCAGGTGCTGTTTCAAGGAGCCCTGGAACCCAAGGCTGTGGGAGGGCCAGGCAAGCTTGGGAACAGAGAAGGGAGACGTGGTGAATCCCAGCCAAGGGCAGACGCATTTGTACTCGCCAGAGAGCAGATAAGATATTGGAGCACTGAAGGCGAAGGCTCTCCCCTGGGATCTATCCAGCAGTGTCACCCCCATGAATCACCAGATCGAGGCAAACTGGCTACAAGGAGCGCAAGCAGGAGGGCAGCCGTCTCTTCAGGGAGAGGTGCCTCCTTGCTGCCAAGGAACGCTGAGCTACCTGTACTAGGATGCGACAATCAGTATCTGTGTGGCTAGATAGTGGGTGAAGCGCTGTCATTTTCATGAACAAGGAGGCTGGTAAGACTGGGGGTTCTGCAGCTGGGACGGGACGGGACGGGACGGGACGGGACGGCCCTGCTCTGCTCATGGCAACTCTACCGTGCGTATCTCTTACCTGCTTTAGCACCCTCCAGCCCTACTTTTTAGCCTTTTAATAACACCTAGTTTTTCCTCCGATCTTGGGTTGTCATGTGCTGAATGCAGTGTTTGTCTGGCCTGGGGCTGGGGACCAGGAAGGGTCTGGGTGGAGACTGGAGCCCAGGAAGCCCCAAGCTGGTGGGGACTCTGCAGCAGCTGACCACAACTGATGCCACCATTAGTACCATGGTGGCTCAGGCCCTGGGGAGCAGCTCTGGATTAACAGAGTTACACCCACTTCCTGGACTTCTGAAGTCGTGCCAGGACGTGCATGCAAAGGCAGAGACACAGTTCTTGAGACACAGGATGGGGGCCTTTGCAGAACAAGGCAGCTGGTCCCGCAGCTGGGACCCCGACCCCAGCAACGCAACACAGACGTGGCTCCCCGGGACGCACGGGTACCTCTTTGCCTGGGTGGCGAGGCGAGGGGCTGGCGCATGACCCGGCTTGTCAGCTGCACAAAGGAAGGAGAAAAAGCAATTCACGCTCTAGGCAGGTGAGGCACAGGGTCCAGTGGGGCTCTGCTCAGGCTCCGCCTCTTCCCCGCTCACCTGGGACGGGGGCAGGGTCCGAGTCTGTTTCCGCTGTCGCTGAGGCAAGAGATTTCAAGTGCCCTTAAGAGAAGAGAAGCACGTGGGAAACACGGCAGAACAGGCGGCTTGCAGCACCCAGAGGCAGGCATGGGCTGAGACACAGATCTGCTGGGCGGGGCGGCACAAGGAGGGCCAGAGGCAAGTGCACGGAGGCCGTCGGGCCCCTGCCACCTCTGTGTCCTGCTGCATCTCTGCTCCCCAAATAAACATCCACCCCTGTGATGGCACCTCATTGCCCGCTCAGTAAAGGAACCACAGAAGTCACAGAAACCCCCTTCTGAAAGCTGCTCCACTTCTGCCATGGAGGGCGAATTTGTGCAGGGGCCCAGCCTGGAGAAAACTGACCAAAGCCATGGCACCCGAGCATGCCTGTTGCTCTCCTGCCCTTCTTCCCGCTAGGGGTCGAGCTCAAAGGAATGTGGCCGCCCAAGCCCCCCAGCGCATGCAGGCATGAAAGGAACCAGGAGGGGCTCGGGCAGGCTGCATGGGCCAAACCCCCGGAGGGCCACAGCCTGGTGCCTCGCTGCACCTTCAAGAAACACTGCTTTGAAAACTGAGTTACCAACAGAGAGTGCAGTCAATCTTCAATAGGCCAAGATCTGGGGCCCCTTTTGCCTTTGGCTTGACCCAAGACCAGCATGCAGCCCCCGAGAACCCCTCTGAAGTCCTCGGGCTGAAGGGGGTCCCGCACCCCAGTCTGGGGGGCCGCAGAAAACTTACGGGACGAATGCCTTTTCATGGTGCACTGTGAAAGGGAAGAACGGAAGGGCGGTTACGTCAAAGGGACCTCGCTGCTGCAGCCCAGCTGAGCGGCAACACTGTGGGCCCTGGTCCAGGGCATCTTCCGAACATCCCCGAGTTGCCAGTCAGAGCGGAGGAGAGGAGCCCGGAGGCGGCACGGCAGAGGAAGATGCGTGCATGCGTGCACAGGGGTCCCGTCCTCCCGAGAGCCCTCCAGGTGGCCCGCCTCGCAGACCCGGGGCAGAGTCCCCCGAGCCAGCACGTGTCCCCGGACAGCCCCTCCCACTCACCCCCAGGCCGGGCGGCAGGATGAGGCTGCCCACGGAGGCCTTGAGCTGCTCCACGGCCACGGCGCTGCTGGTCCGCTCCCGTGGCTGGATGGGCTTGATCCGGACATAGAACTTGTGCGGCTCCTCGTCGTCATAATCAGAGTCGCTGGAGGAGCAGAAAGGGTTGCTGTGTTCCCGTGGAAGGGCAGAATCAAGGAAAAGACCTTGAAAGTCCTTGCTTTGGGGACTGCCAAGAAAAGTTGGGGCCATGACAAGGGACGCCCTGTGGGCTGCCTGGGGTCTGTTCAATTATTTCACATGGGGGGCGGGGGAGTTTTTATACCATCATAAAAGAGTTGGAAGGGACCAGAGGGTCAAACCCCACGCTCAGTGCAAGACACTGAGTTAAGCCATCCCTCAGACAGCCATCCAGTTGCATCTTGGACGGTCACTGGTTCCACTCCCATACCACTCCAACAGTCAGGAAATTTAAGTTAAGCCCATTTTTCTACTCTTGGATGATTGAGAAGGGATCCCAACCTCCTTCTTTGTGACCACCTTTCTCTTCTCAAGGCTAAACATTCCCAGTTCCTTCAGTCTCTCCTCATACAGCCTTGTTTCCAGTCCCTGGCTCATCCTTCTTGCCCTCCCGAACTCCTTCCAGCTTCTCTGCATTCTTCTTAAACTGGGGTGCCCAGAGGCCTCCAGATGAGTCCCAACCAGTGCTGAGTAAAGGGGAACAAGCACTTCACAGGATCTCGAAGGGATACTTCTGTTAACGCAGCCTAAAACAGCTTTTTGCAGCCACATCACATTGCCAACTGACTCATTTTCAGCAATACAAGAATTTCAAGACCCTTCACACTTGCAGTATCACTGAGCCAAGTATTCCCCATTTTGTAGCAATGCATTTGGTTTCTCTTTCCTAGGTGCAGAACTTGGCATTTCTTCCTACTGAATTTCAGCCCAGTCAGCCCAGTGCTCCAAACTATCAAGATCACCTTGAATCTTCTGTCTTCCAGGGTTTTCGCTATCCCACCCAGTTTTGTGCCATCAGCAAATCTGTTAAGCATTCCCTGCACCTCCTGATCCAAATCATTAAAAAAAAGTTGGAGAGCACTGGGCCCAGGACTGACCCTGCGGCACCTGTTACCTCTCTGAGTTTCAGAAGGTGCCTTTCTTTGCGCCTGAATCTGCAGCTAAATTTACCTGACGGCTGTTCCATCAAGCCCACTTTCAGCTAGTTTACTAATCAGGATTTTTGTCAAAAGTTTTGCTGAAGTTGAAATATTATTCCGTCCACAGCATTCCTGTAAGAATGTCCCAATCAAAAAAATGCAATCAGATTAGACAGGCAGGATTGTTCTTGAGGAATCCATGTTGGCTTCCAGCAATCACTGCATCATTTTCAAGGTGTTTGCAGCCTCGCTGCTTTATAATCTGCCCCAGTATTTTCCTAGGGATGCCTGACCAACTGGTGTGCAGCTCCCATGTTCTTTTTTTCCTTTCTTGAGCATGGGACAACATGAGTCTTTCTTCATTCTTCCGGCACTTCTCCATGATCCTCCTCCATGACATCTCAAGGATAACAGACAGTGGTTCCAAGAGTTCTTCTGCCAGCTCCTGCGTCACTCCAGAGTGGAGCTCAACGGGCCCCAGAGATCTGAACTCATTCACCGCATTACATGATCCTTCACCATTTGCATATCACCCTGAGCTGCCATCCTGCTGATTCAGCTTGTACTTCCCCTTTATCAGGAAGGGCAGAGATCTTCTTTTGGGAGAAGACTGAGTCAAAGTAGGAACTGAGAACTTCTGCCTTTGCTTTGCCAGTTTGCTGAGTAGTTGAACCCCCATCTCTTTCTTTCACACTTTGGGAATATCAGAAGGCTTTTGTTGATTTTCATACACCTTGATAACCTCATTCATCCCCAGCTTTAGCCTTCCTGATGCCACCTCTGCAATTCCGTGCCACCTGCCTGTACTCTTCCTCTGGAGCCTGGCCTTCCTTGCACTTCCTGCCTGCCTTTTTTGGAATGCACACCTGCTGGCAGGCACCATCTTTGATCCTTAGTAGGCCACTTCAGTAACACACGTTACCGAGAAGCAGGATAAAATAAAAATACCATGAATAAAGTAATTGTTTTCATCTATATTGATTTATAGCATTTCTACCCTATTCTTCAGCTAGAAAATACTCCCATAGTAGTCTACAGAGTTTAGTAACGAGACTTTCGCTGCCATTGATATACAATCTAAAACGTACAGCACAAAAGGAAAGGGGATGAGGAGGGAGAGGGAAAAACCAAACAAAAGCTAAGCTCAGTTTTTGTGTTTTGAAATTCTTCCAGGCCTTCCGTCTTGTGGGGAGAGGTGGAGCAAGCTCCCTCATGTCATAGTCTTCCTTTTCCGGCTAACGCACGGGGCCAGCTTGCTTCCACCGAGCCTCCCGCTGTCGGACGGAGGAACCACGGACTCCAGCACACAGACAGACTGACTCCCATCTTCCGCCTTCAGATTACCCACTTGCCTTTTAGAAATTGTGACCAGGAACTGGAAACTTGGGGTGTAGCCCACTTCAACCTTGCAAGCAACCCGCTCTCCCCTTTCTCATCTGCCCTTCCAATTCATGAGACACCACATCCAACCTTCAAGAAATTCAGCACAGAGCCAAGCCCACTCCCACCCTTCTTTGACTCCCAAGTCAACAGCTGCAGATCAAAGGATATCATTCTGGCTTGTTTCAGGCCGGACAGTGAAGCCCTCTTCGTCCACTTCTGGGGGCTGCGGAGACAGAGAACTGCAATGGGGATGCAGTCAAGGCAAGAACATGGCACTCCAGTTTGAGCTTTCACTCCAATGGATGGCAGAGACCTCATTCGCTATCCCAAAAGGGCAGGAAGGGAGTCTCTGGTGGCAACGTGGATCCCCAGGCTGCCCCGAAGGGTTATGGATTCCTGGCCCGAAAGCCTCTCAGCCCAAAGCAAGGGGACCAGGCCCTGATCTGGGTTGTCTGTGAGAAAGAAAACGGAGTGGGAGAGACAGCCGAGGATGTTGGGCAGATGTTTGCGAAAGTCAGGAATGGAACAAGCACCGCAGAGGAGGAGTTTGGAGAAATGCTGCTGGAAGAGTTGGGTCACTGGGAATGCTTGCATGCACAGAAGAACACACTTCCTCAACCCTTGGAAGCCAGATGGGTGGGAGGTTGCCCAGAGGTGAAGCAGGCAGGTGAAGCATACGCAACTGGAGCAAACATCAGCCACTTGCCCGCTCACCGCCTCAGCTTTTCCCCCTCCTCTCCATTACTTCACCCACGTCAAACCGGATGCCGCAGCACTTCGGGGCAGACACCGCCCCGCACATGCCTGGGAGCCACACAGTTCTGGGAATCCACGGGGGAAGAGCGAGTATGACGGGGGCACGACCCAAGGGAATACTGGGGAGGAGGAGGTGGCTGGCGAGGCCCTGCAGATCTCGACCGTTAAAAACAAGCACCACAGCAATGGCAATAATCAAACTCACTCCTGAATCAGCATCTGGAGACTCTCTGGAAGAGGAGAAAAAGAAAGGAATTACTGGACCATCCGAGCGTGCTGGGTTAGACCATTTACGGGAAAACCCCTACTTACGCAGAGTCCCGTTCGCGCTCTTTGCGGCCCAGCCCAGGGATGCGGAAGGCTTTGCTGCGGGTCCGCTTGGGTCCTGAAGGAGAGGGAGCGGGGAACGCTGTTTGATGAGGAGTATTGTGAAAGCCGAAAGTCTGTGTGCGTCTTCCCAGTAACGAAGGATGAGTTGCACAGCTCCAGGGTCTTCTTGAACTGAATATCTCATTCATGACGCAAGCCAGATCCCCACAGAGCCAACTCTTTCCCCAGCTAACCAACCCAGGCAGTCCCGGTGGTCTCAGTGCCCCAGGACGGGAAGTCTGGCCACGCCTCCTGGCCCCCTTCTGCCCGCGGTGCTGGCCGCCCGGCGCTCAGACGTACTTGCCTTCCTGCACAGGAGTCACGCTCAGCTCCTCAAAATCCAGAGGCCCTGCAGGGGGAAAGGAAACGAGCATCACCTTGGGATCCTCGCAGCAGCCCTTCCCACGCAAAGCAGGGCCCGGCACGAAGCCTGACCCTTCAGCGGCACCGTTCGAGGCTGGCTAGGAGGAGACTGGGCTACTCCTCCTATTCTGGCTCAGCCCAGGAGCAGGACAGGAAGCATGTGAGCCCAGCCATTGACGGGCAACTGATCAACATTTCAAGCATGTCCCAAATGGATGGCCAAGGATCCAGGCAAAGTCCCAGCTGCTGAGCTGGGAGACACATGGACACTGCAGGCATCCTCTGAAAGCCTCCTCGGAGGGAGGACTGGAGTGCGCCAGAGAGGGACAGGGCCTTTTCCTGGGTGTCTCCCACTTACAGAATGATCACCCCGGATGCCTGGCCAGCCAACACAGTCAGCCTTCTGGCATGACAATTTTCCTTGACTCCAAAGTGTTCAACAGAATAGAATTTTAAAACATGGTTCCCGGAATTTTAATGGCCAGCTGTGCACAATTGCTTAATGCCTTCATGTGTGAGTCAATTTAGATATTACTACATTTATGCACTCTGATGGTTTTAATCACTGTAAATCCCTCAGAATAGCCTGGCATTAGAGAAAAGAAATGAAAATGAAATGAAATGCATCTATACATTGCAGAATGTTGTGAAGACAGAAGGCAGGAGGTAAACAAACTGAACCATTATAGATTATTCTGAATTATTCTTAATAATTGCTTGTTTTATTAACATTATTAAATAATTGTCCTTATTACTGTTCTGTTTTCCCAATATTTCCTTTCCTGCATCGATTACCATGAAGATCATTTTAATCTAAACTACTGTCGAGCAACACAGCTCTCTTAATTGCATGAGAAATCTTTTACAACTGGCCCGCTCATAGGTGCAGCTGGTTGTTCTTTTGAGCAGGGAGCCGGGAAAATGTGGCGGTCCCGCTCCACGCCCACTAGCCTGGCGGGTGGCAGCCGGTCCCCTTGCTTTCTGCGAAGCTGCGCAGCAGCGTCTCCACGCCAATGTTCTCCATGTTCTGCTTGAACTCCTCGTGCACCTGTGGGGAGGGAGGGAAAGCTCACTGTGGGCACCAGCTGCCACTGGGCACCGGGGCATGCCATTCCCCAGCTCCTGGGGAGGGTCCTGAGCAGGCCGTGCCTCTGGGAGGCCTCCCTCCAGGTCCAACCTGCACCAGACCGGCAGGGAGGATGAAGCCTGCTCCAGCATGTGCCCCTCCTGTGCCCCACAGGAGGGGTGCCCCTCCAGGCAGGAGCGGCGGACAGTGCCCAGGCGATGTGGCCAGCACCGCATGCCGCATTCTGCTGTGGAGCGCAGGAAGCAGCCTTCACTCCCCGGGGCGCAGTGGCCCAGGGACCAGAGCCCTGCACTCAGCCTCTGCTCTCTCGTGGATCCCGCCGCATCCCGGGACTGGCTGCGCTCCTGCGCCCCCACATCCACATCTGCACGGTTCTCTGGGTTCTGCCTTGCACTTCCCCTCAGCCACTCTCACCTGCCCGATCTGGACATGGGTGTCCTCCACAGAGTGGATGTAAGAGCTGATCAGGGCCTTCATGCGCTGCAGGTGGGACTCCTCGACCTCCTGGAAGCGCTGCCGGGAAAGCAGAGGGAAGGTGGCTGGGCGGATGAGTATCCCAGGCGGCAGAGCAGGCAGCCCCGGGACTCGGGGCGGGTAGCAAAAACACAAGGAACATGCCTTCTGCCTCACCAGAATGCCCTGGGCCCATCCAGACCGTCCTGTCGATGCTCCAGGGTTTCAGAGGAGGGTTCTTTCCCAGCCTTTCCTGGAGAAGCTGCCTGGGACCAAGCCTCCAAAGAGGAAGCTTTATTGGCAACCTGAGACACCCAGCTCTGTTCCTTGACTTATCCGGAGCTCCTTGCTCCTTCACAGACATGCTCACTGTCACTTAATGCTTTGAGATTGCGTAACTGCTGCCTTTCATCAGATACCCCCAATGTTGGTATGCCACTGGGATCTCTCTAACAGATCTCTGGAATGCTGATTCTCAGAAGCCTCTCCCAGCAAGTCCAAAGGTTCAGGGATGTTGGGAAGTCAAGTCCAAAACTTCTGAGGATGTATTTCCTGCTCACCTGGGTTAGAAGCGCCCATCCCCCTCTCAACAACTACACAGTGTCTTTCAAAAAATGTCTCCAAGCTCTGCACAGCCATCCTGTGCACTGGGGAAAGGAGCCTAGAACCAGTGTTCCACTTGCAGAAGCCAAGCTGAATTTCTCTTCAGCAGGGCTTGTCCCTCTGTGTGCTTCTAAGTAGTTTACCCACAACAGATGTTAAGCTAACTGGTCTGTAATTTTCCAGATCCCCACTGGAGCACTTTTCAAAATCGGTATTACACTGGCCGTTCTCCAATCCACTGGCACAAGGGCCGTTTTAAGGGACATGCATATAATATGAGGCCAGCAATTTCCTCCATGCTAGAGTTCTTGCTAACTCTAGGATAGGTGCCATCTGGACTGGATGACTTGCCGACGTCTTTTGTCACTACCATCTGCCCTAATGCCTTGGGCTCCCTGCCAGAATACATACGGCTCAGGGACAGGTATCTGCTCTGCATCCTCTGCTGGGAAGGCTGACGAAAAGGGTCCATTCAGTTCTGTGCAATCTCCTCATCCTTGCTTAAAGGTAAAGGTTTCCCCTTGACATTAAGTCCAGTCATGCCTGACTCTAGGGGGTGGTGTTCATCTCTGTTTCCTAGCCGAGAGAGCCAGTGTTTGTCCGCAGACAGTCTCCATGGTCATGTGGCCGGCATGACTAAACACCGAGGTGCACGGAACACTGTTACCTACCCATCGAAGTGGCACCTTTTCATCTACCTGCATTTGCATGCCTTCGAACTGCAAGGTTGGCAGGAGCTGGGACGGAGCAACGGGAACTCACCCCGTTGTGCAGATTCGAACCAGCGACCTTTCAATCTACCAGCCCAGCAGCACAGCGGTTTAAACCACTGCGCCACCTGCAGTCCCCTATCCTTGCTTAGAGCTCCATTAATTCCATTATGACCCAGTGGCCCAAGTGCTTCCTTAGCAGCTTTCTTTCTTGAGATACATGTAAAGAACTCTTTATTCTTGCCCCTAATTTTGTTAGCAATGTGCTCCTCAACCCAACTCCTTGCTTCACTGATAGTCTGCTTGCATCTCCCTTGAGCAAGCTTGTGGTCCCGTCGGTTTCCTTCATCTGGGCAAGACTTCCATCTCTGGAAGGAAGCTTTCTTCTCCCTATTACCTTCCTTGACTCCTTGAACCAGCCATTAACCAGGCGGGTTTCTGCTGCTTTTCCTCACTTGTGGTATGTGCATTATCTGGGCCTCTACTGTATCGCTTTGGAGTCATCTCCAAGCACGGAAGCGACTGAAACTCCCTGATTGCCCTCTTCAGCATCCTCCCTACCAGTGCCCTCATTTTTAAGAAGTTTCTTCTTTCAAAGTCAGGCGCGACCGTGTTCGGCCTCTTTGGCAGCCTTCCACCTAACTGTAGATCAGACCTGATACCAGCGTCTTCACTGCTGGCGAATGGCTCAGCAACACAACGTAGTTGAGGTCCCCTGTTCTCACAGCACTGCCTGTGCTGGAGGCCTCACTGACTTCATTTCCCATCTCAAGATCATGCGGAGCAGACACCATGACTATGTTAGTTTGGAGCGCCTGGCTTTCTGCAAAGCAACGTAGTGCCTGCTTTTCTGGTTGCCAACAACTCTTGCGAGCCCAGTTCCAGCTTAGACTTTGGTTCTAGCAACTTTCCTTTCAGTCTCCACACTTTGCCTCCTAGGAAACAGAGGTTGTGTGCCCAGCCATGCCTACCAAGGTGGCCGTGTGAGAAAGAGCCAAGCCTCACTGCCACAGTAGCCATTTTGTGAGGGTGCCCATGACCCACTCTCAGAATCCCAGTAATGTGCTCCAGTCTCTTCAAAGGTATGGATAGGATGCGCGCATCCGGCTGTGAAGGACAGAGCAGAGCGTCTTGTTCGCTCCGGGGGTCACCAGCCGCTCCAGGTGATCCATGTGGGCACAAACGATGTGGCCAGGCAGGGTCTGGTTGGGACCACCAGGGACTTTGAGGCCTTGGGGAAGACACTCAGGGAGCTGAAGGCCCAAGTGGCCTTTTTGTCGGTCTTACCAGTCTGGGGATTTGGGCCAGGAAGGGACAGGAGGGCCTCCGAGGGGATTGACTGGCTTAGGGTGTGGTGCCAGAAGGAAGGCTTCGGGTTCCTCAACCACGGCACCCGGTTTCTTGCCAATGGACTTCTGGCAAGGGATGGGTTGCACCTCACGAGGATGGAGAACAGGTCCTTTTGAGATGCTCTAGCGAGCTTCGTCCAGAAGACTTTAAACTGAGCCGGGGGGGTGGGGGTCAGGCCCCCCAGGAACGTGTCTGCACTGGACAAGTGTGGGGGGAGGATCAGGGCTCTGGGAGCAGGGTTTTAGAGATACTGCAGGAATTGACAGGACTCCTTCACAGAAGGGCCAGGTATCAGGGAGGATGGGAGGAAGGAGGAGGCTGGGGACTCCAAGGAAAGGGAGCGGTGGGAAGGAGTTGAGGTGCATGTACACCAATGCTAGGAGCATGGGTAACAAGCAGGAAGAGCTTGAAGCTCTCCTGGGAATAGGAGGGTATGGCCTGGTGGGCATCACGGAAACTTGGTGGGATGAAAGGCAAGTCTGGAATGTGAACATAGAGGGGTATCACCTTCTGAGAAAGGACAAGAAGGGAAAGAGAGGTGGGGGCGTGGCTTTATATGTCAGGGAAGGGATAGGATGCAGTGGGATAGAATGCAGCACAGGTGGGGATTCGGCAAAGGCAGTCTGGGTGAAACTTAGGGATATTGACAGGGAAAGAGACCTGACAGTGGGGGTATGTTATCGCCCTCCAGGTCACCTTGAAACCCTGGATGATGTCCTGACAGGCCAGATTCTAAGGATATCTTGGAGACACCGTAATTATGGGAGATTTCAATCTCCCGGATATTAGTTGGGAGACTCACTTGGCAGTGACAGCCAGGTCGCATCGCTTCATAGAGGCTATAGAGGGAGGGTTTCTCGCACAGAGGGTCCGAGAGGCGATGAGGGGGGGAAACATCCTTGACTTGGTCTTGACCAAAAGGGAGGAGCTGACAGATGAAGTACAGATTAGGGGAGCTCTGGATGCGAGTGATCACGCCATCCTTTGCTTTGAGATCAGGGGACTGCGGACGTGCAGCAGGTCGAGCACTAGAAGCTGGGACTTCAAGAGGGCCAACTTTGGCCAACCGAAGGCCAGACTGGGGAAAGTCTCCTGGGATAGGTTACTGGAAGGCAAGCGAGTTGCGGAGGGGTGGCTGGCACTCAAAAGGGAGGTTCTGGAGGCGCAAGCCTTGACGATACCTCTAGTCAGTAAGGTGGGGAGGCGGAGGAGAGCGCCGCCATGGATGCGAAGGGAGGTGGTTAGAGGGATTAGACGCAAGAGGAACCTCCGTAGGAAATGGGTACTGGGGCAAATAGACAAAAGGGTATACCGGGAGGAGAAGGCCCGTTGCAGAAGGATTCTTTGCAAGGCTAAGGCTGATTACGAGCTGAGACTGGCCAAGAATATCAAGAGCAACAAAAAGGGCTTCTTTCACAGCATGTAAATAGGGAGAGGAAGGGGAGACAAGTGGTGGGACCACTAAATGAGGAGGAAGGAGATCCAGTGACTGATACGAGGGAACAGGCACAGATGCTAAATGACTATTTTGCCTCTGTCTTCTCCCCAAAGCAGGATGCGGGAGATCCGCATGGGGGACTGGATGAGGCCGGGGACTTAGGGGCACAGATTAGAGTCACCCCCCCCAGGAGCTGAGGGGCTTCTCAGGGCATTGGACATTACAAAGGCGCCAGGCCCTGACGGGTTACACCCGAGAGTACTTAGAGAGTTGGCAGGGGTTCTCTCACGCCCGCTGGCCCCCATTTTTGAGGCCTTGTGGAGAACGGGTGAAGTTCCAGAGGACTGGAGGGTGGCATCAGTGGTCCCAATTTTCAAAAAGGGTAGTAGAAGGGACATGGGGAATTACAGACCAGTTAGCCTTACATCCATCGTAGGAAAAACACTGGAAAGGCTCCTAATAGAGAGAGATCTAGTAATGCTGGATAGGGAAGGGAGGCTGGCGGCCACACAACACGGCTTCTGCAAAACAGGTCCTGCCAGACAAACCTGGTGGAATTCTATGACAAGGTTTCAAGACGGCTGGATGGAGGGGATGCAGTGGATGTGGTTGACCTGGATTTCAGCAGGGCCTTTGACAGACTGCCCCGTGATATCCTGGTGGAGCAACTGAGGAGTTTTGGGATACACCAAAGCACTGTCCGGTGGATTAGGGCATGGTTGACTGACCGAAAGCAGAGGGTAACCATTAGTGGGGAATCATCGAGATGGCAGCCAGGGACAAGCGGGGTCCCGCAGGGCTCTGTTCTGGGGCCGATCCTGTTTAATCTTTTCATAAATGACATGGAAGACGGGGTGAACAGTCTGCTGATCAAATTCGCAGACGATACTAAAACTGGAGCAGTGGCCATGACTGAGGAGCAGGTACTCCAGATCCAAAAGGATCTGGACAGACTACGGAAGTGGGCCAGGGACAACAGGATGGCGTTCAGTGTGGATAAGTGCAAGGTCTTGCACAAGTGGCTGGAGAGCAGCACTTGTGAAAGGGACCTCGGGGTGCAGGTTGACTGCAGGCTGAACATGAGTCAGCCGTGTGATGCGGTGGTCAAGAGGGCGAACGCCACCCTTGGTTGCATGGCCAGAAGTGTGGCTTCTAGATCGAGAGGGGTATTACTACACGACTCTGGTGCACCCTCAATTGGAGTGTTGTGCTCAGTTTTGGGCCCCTCATTACAGAAAGGATATAGCCAGGTTAGAGTCAGTGCAACGTAGGGCCACAAGGCTGGTGGCCGGTTTGCAGGGGAAGCCGTATGAGGCGAGACTGAGGGAACTGGGTCTCTTCAGCCTGGAGGAGACTCGGAGGGGATCTCTTGGCGACATGCAGGTATGTGAGGGGGTGTCACACGGAGGTGGGTAGAGACCTGTTCTCCCCTGCAGAGGAAGGCAGGACGCGCTCCAACGGAGCCAAGCTCAGGGAGCCAAGGTTCAACTTGTATGCCTGGAAGCACTTCCTGACAGTCAGGGCCCCGAGGGTGAGGAATGGGCTTCCCTGGGAGGTCGTTGAGGCCCCATCGGTGAGGGTGTTCAAAGATAGGCTGGACATGCACGTGGTGGGCATGTCGTGAGCGGAGGCGGCTGGAGTCAGGGGTCAGACTAGACGGCCCGGGAGACCCCTTCTGACTCGCTCTGTTTCTGTGTTTCTATGAATCCATCGACTCCCACTTTTAAGCCTGCACGGCAACACCCCCTCCCCTTCCCCACGCCACCCCTGCCCATACCGCAGCGGAATCCAGCATCTTTTGCTCAAAGTCATTGCGGGCCACGTTGTACTTCTCCACGGCACGCCGCAGGGCTTCAACGGCCTTTCGGGACTTCAGCTCTGCCTGGGAGGGACACAACGAGGGCAGTTTTACCTCACTCGACGGAGCCGTTCCGAGGGGCCCTCCCAGGAGACATCCCACATCACCCTCCCTGTTCTGCCCCCGTCACACCACCGCCTCCAGTTCTAGCACATCGGCAGCCAGGCCCAAAGACCGCCCAGACAGAGCAACCCTCTGGTGCGTGCGCCCACCCTGCACTACCTTCTCAATCTCTCTCTGGCCGGCCCCTTCCCGGCGCAGCCGCTCCAGATCCTGGCAACGGCTGTGGAACGTCTCCTTGGCCTTCGGGAGCTGCTGGGTGGCCCCCTGCAGGACCTGGACTGCCTCCAGCGTGCCGGCCACTTCGTCCTTCGACTGGTGCAGCAGCGGGGAGAAGAAGCAGGCACTCAGAGAGGATGCACGGAGGGCCTGGCCGGGAAGGGGGCCCCTGAGCAAGGTCGTGGCTCTGCCCAACGGCCACAGTGCGCCAGAGCAAACAGCGTTCTGTGCGTGCCACGGCCTCCAGAAGCTGCTGCTCCTCCCTTCCCTCCACCAGCCCTTCCTTCCCGCCCCACCCAGCAAGCCCGGCGTCCGGCCTCGTGCGGCATCTCTGTGTGGAGCAGCAAGTGGGGGGGAATAAGCATTCCACCCATGGCTGAGCCCCACTTTGGGGCAGCCACATTCTGGAGGGGTGGGACAAAATACCAGCCTATTTCAGCTCAGTCATTGACCTTCTGAGAAGCATTTGGCCCGAGACTGGGCGATAGCTGCGCCAAAGACAGGAAGCCAGCTGGGGGTCAGCGGCTGGGAGCAGGGTGGGCCGAGCCTCCCCACCCCTGCTGTAGTGAGAGATCAGGGAGTCGGGGACGCGAGGGAGCCTTCACAGC
Organism: Varanus komodoensis; assembly: GCF_004798865.1. NCBI lineage: Eukaryota > Metazoa > Chordata > Lepidosauria > Squamata > Varanidae > Varanus > Varanus komodoensis. Next base: position 917,683 of record NW_025335325.1, read on the forward strand.
TGGAGCGCGCTACACCTGCTGGCAGGCGCTCAGGAGTGGACATGCCACGGCCGGCAGCAGCCCCCGCCCGGCCTGCCTTTTTGTGCGCTCGCAGCTGCTCGTCCCCGTAGCGGCCGATCTCTTTGATCAGGTCCTGCAGTTTCTTCACGAGCTCGGCGTGGCACAGAGCCATTTTGTCGGACGAGATGCGGAAGACCTCCCAGAGGGGCGCAAAAGTCCTGCAAGGGGAACAGAGAAAGGTGAGCCACGGGTTGCGTGGGGGCAGCCCTCGTGCACTTCTTTCAGGTCCCATGGCAGGGAAGCCCACTTCTTCTGCAAGGCCCGTGACGCCATTCGCTCACCTCTGCAAGCTAACACAACCACATCCCAGCACCCACAACCCTGACAGGTGTACCCCTCCCCGACAGCTGTCTGCTTTTGTTCTCCCCCCGCCCTCAGTCTCCTTGGTGCCAACTTATGCCATGTTTCCCCAAAAATAAGACTAGATCTTATATTAATTTTTTTCTCCAAAAGATGCATTAGGGCTTATTTTCTGGTGATGTCTTATTTTTTCTTACGAAAGCCATAAGATTCTTGCCCCGGGGGTCCTACACGATTTCTTTCTTGTCCTTGACAGAATCACTCTTTCTTTTTATACTCATCTTGTCTGGGGGTCAAAATATTATTCCCTTTAAATCTACCATTAAATCAAGTGTTAATTGAAGACTTACGAATTAATCTGTTTACATAGGTGTTTACCTCTTCTCCAAAGGTGCCTGCTTGGGTATTTACAAATACTTAATTATAATTTATATTATCATTTATTTTAAGTATTAATGTCAATAATATTATTTATTTATATTTAATTATATATTAATATTATTATTTTATAATTCAATACATCGGTCATGTGTTGCAACAGATGTAATAAATGAGTGTGTCTGACTGATGATCTTAACTAGGGCTTACTTTTGGGGTAGGGCTTACATTACAAGCATCCTGAAAAAATCGTGCTAAGGCTTATTTTCCAGTTAGGTCTTATTTTTGGGGAAATACGGTAGACTAGAATCACTGAGGGACAGAGACTTTCGCTATGAAGTGCCAGGCATGTCAACAGCAACACAGAAAATGCCATTTAAAAGCAACTACAGGGAAAATTCACCAGAAGGTAAGTAACCAGAAGTTCCTGTGGGAAGTGACCCTAAGGAAAAAAGGAGTCCAAGATGGGGGGAGTTTTTCAAGAAGGGCATTTTAAAGGTACCATGACAGACAATTCCCACAAAAGCAAAAGTTAGCAGACCACAGAACAAACCAAGGGGACTCCACAAAAAGCGTTGAGCTGAGCTAAAAACGAAGAAGGACGTGTCTGGGAAGTGGAAGGAAGCTCATTGTTTTCTTAGAGGGGGCCTGCAATAAAATGAAGTCTTGTGGAGAGTTCCTGCCCGTGGCCCCAGCCACCAGGGAACCCCAGCGCTCAGGCACTTCCCCTCCAGCCAGTTCCACTTCCGTTTCCATTTCCCCTCCCAACAGCCCGCTGCCACCCCAGGACCACTGAGCAACTCAGACCTTATCAGGGTGCTTTTGCTGCGGCCCCCAAGCAGTTCTGGCCCGTGAGCAAACCCTGCCAGTCCCGCCTTCCCTGCACAGACTCTCTGGAGCTCCTGGCGCAACCCTGGAGGGCTTCCACTCACCCCAGCTGGGTGCTGTTGCCAGCCATCTTGGACATCTTGACCATGGACTTGGCATAGGCCTCTTCAACCGCCGCCCTCAGGAAAACAAAGGGACGCAGGGTGAGGGTGGCCTCCCTGATGGACCCCCATTGGGTCGCCCCCCATTCTGCACTAGCAAAGACCTGAGAACTACACAGACCTTGATGTCCACTTGGGCTAGACTTCCCTAACCCCATGCTCTCTAGATAGACTACAAACCCCCTCACCCCCAGATAGCACGACTCGAGGATGACAATCCCAGCAATCAACCTCCTAGCACATGGTATTCAAAGATACAGTGCCCTTATACATGGAGGGTCTATGATGGCAATCATGCAGCTACTAACTGAGCTAAGAAATCAAGTCCATGGGGTAGGTTTGTACCTATTGTATCATCATCACCACTGCTAGTGTTACCTGCAAGTGCAAACAAGCTCTCTTCTGTTGTGACCCCATTTTTCAAATACCTGCCCCAGAGATGTCTGCAACTTGGGACCTGTCCTACTATTTAGGAGAGGGTCAAAGATAATTTTCTCTCCCTTCAGTGTCCACTTAAGTGGGATGATTCCTCATTCAGCTTCCACCAAGCAGCCCTTCTCTTCGTCATTTCCGACACTGTGTCATCTGTTCTTAGGAGCTTAAAAAGGTTTCCCGATTGTTACTTCAGTGGCGAGTGTGATTCTGTTTTCCAATTCCCCTTATGGCAAAGTCTGTCTTGTGGCAGAAAGATGTATTCAGAAACATTCTTAACAGGCCGAATGAAAAGAAAACCAACGGGTGGAGCTGCAGACACCCTGCTCGAACTGCACCAACTGCTGCCAGCTCAGTCCAGCCCGGGCACCGCTCCCACCACTCAGGGATGCTCAGGAAGGGACAAAGGAGCTTGTGTCCAGTGACACCCTGTTTATGGGTGCAAATTATCAATGAACAGGCGAAGAAAGCTCATGCCCAGCCTCCCCATGGCCATATCGGTTCCCTGAATAGGCCAGGGGTGCTCGGGGGCCATCCAAAGCTGCCTGGATAAGCAGTAAGCCTGGAAAGGTTCACCTCCCCAGCCAGGCATACTGGCTCAGACGTCCTGCGAACTGCAAGACTCATTCCATTTAACCAGGTGAAAGAGTGTAGCATTAACTTATATATAGGCTGAGCAGGGAATTATACAACTCTCCTGTCTAAGCAGGCATAGCACTGAGGCCCCAAGTTGTTTTTAATAGTCTGCAACGTTGAGGTTTATTGTTCTGGTCTGAATTTTTGTAAACATGGGCAATTTGGCACTGAGATTCCCTGCATTACATCTGATTTGGAATAAATAATCTTCCCAGTAAATGGACATGAATTCGGAATGATTGAAGGATGTTGATTTGAGCACCAAGTGATCAAACCTCTGCAACCTCTCCAACACACACACACAGGCACACACACACACACACACGTGTGCCACTTTGTGGGATCACCCTCATTAGTTAATATTCGGTTATTGTCTGCAACATGCACAGGCTAATTGGGTGGGTTAAAATTATTGTCATTGTTATTATTGAAAAATGTGCATTTTGCAACCACCCAGCACGACTCTACAACTTTTTGCCCACTCAGAGCCTCCAAGTTTCCTCCTCACTCACTCCATCCCTTTTCTTACTGCAGAAAATCTGCTCGGGGGAAAGGGGAGCCGAGTGGGATGGCAGCACGGGGCGCCCACTGCCCACGTGTGCCCCAAACCAGGCAGGTTCTTTTTCCGGTAAGCAGAAGGGGTCTCACAAGGGGCCGGTCCGTGGACTGGCACCTCCACCCTCGGAAGGGCCACGGTGAGGCTGGCAACAGTGCTCAGGAACGGTGTACGACCAGGCTGGGTTTCCCGCCGGGAGCAGGGAGCCGAGCGAGGCCGGCCAACGCTTCCGTGCCGGCAGGACAAGCTCGGGAGGCGCGCCACCCACGCCCGGTCCATACCTCTCCCGGACAAACTCCGCCAGCTCCTTGGCCGAAATCTGCCCGTGCTTCATGTTGTGATAGAGGACGTCGAAGCCATGGCTTTTCTCCCCCTGCAAACGGGAGGGCAAGAGAGCAAATGAGAACCCGGGAGGGCTGCCGGTGCAGCGGAGGCAGCGAGCAGGTCTCTGCCCCTCCGGGCCACAGCAACGGGGGGCGCTCCTAGCGGCACAATGGCGCCACGTGGAAACACCGACTCTCCTCCCCGGAGACTGGGCCGGAGGCCTCCGGGGCAGCACAGCAGGGGCCTTGGGCACGGACAGCAGGATGGGCTCCAGGGCGCCTTCCAGACCCCTGTGCCACGTGCGACGCACGGCCGCTGCCTGCCTCCAGCATGTCCACTGTGCCTGCACTGCAAAGCCGCTGACACCTCCGTGACATTCGGCTGCTTCCCTTGCGAGCACCCAGGGAAAACGGGCGCTCCACTAAGGGCCTGATCCAGCAGGGCTTCACGTCTTGGAATCCGCCTGCCCGGTCCCTGCTGGGCACGGCGGCTCACACTCCACAGGGGAGGGGAGTGCACGTGCTTGGGACCCCCACCCCCAGTTCAAGGTAACTATTTTTATGTATTACCTTTCTTAATTAATATTACCTTTCTGCTGAGTGCTCTGGGTGTTCACAACAAGTACACTTACAACATACAAGGCACTATGCAAGTTATAACAGAAATTATGCAAATTATAACAGAAAGGAGAAGTAAGACCCACCAGAACACCCAGCAAGCGTTCTAAACTGTTCTGTGAAACAGTCCAAAGCAATGGAGAGTGAGGACTAAAATCCCTGAGAAAACAACATCCTCAGCTGACACCCAAAAAAGCACAGCATAGATACCAGGCATGTTCCGCTGGGAAGCTTGTCTGCAACCAGGGGGCCAAGGCAGAAAAGGCCCTCCCCAAAGGAGCCTCATGTCCAGAAAAGGGCCCCTGAGGATGATTTTGGGGTCCAGGCAGGTGTTATGGGGGAGGAGACAAGCCTCCAGGTAACCTCACATGGCCCTCTGTACTTTAGGGCTCTGGGTGTCAACAGCAGCAATTTGGGCCATGAACTGGCAGCTAGTACAGATGGAAAAGCACTGAAGAAGAAAATCCTACAGGCCGGGCTGGGCCAGCCATTCCCCTTCATGCCTCCCTGCCTTATTTCAGACCCACTGAGCATTTCCAAAGGAGGACCCTCGTATAATGTGGGGGGGGGCTGGGTCCACCCCCCACTGTGCCCATTCATGGACCTCCCCTCCCCTCCCCTCCCCTCCCCTCCCCTCCCCTCCAGAGCCCAGCTGGAGTGCCCACACCCTGTGCCTCCCAGTGCCAGCCAGAGCAAGGGAAAGCGTGAGTGTCGCAGTGCTGCTTGGAGAGCAAGAAACACAGGCAGATGCAAGCTCCGGCCCCCACAGCACCGGCTGGACCGGGGGGGGGGGCGAAGGTGCCCATCAGTAGAGTCACAGCAGCTTCCCTTTGCCCAGGGGAGAGCCCTTTTCAAAGCAAACATCCCACTTGGAATAATTAAAGCATGCCATGAAAAGGGGTGATTTAAAACTATTCAGTTGTTGGGAAGCAGGTCAAATCCACATGCCTGCTGCCCTTAGATGAGTGGGATTTCAGTTCCCATGAACCTCGGCCAGCAAGCTTAGCCAGTAAACCTGGGGGTTGTGCCCAAGCAACATGGCAGGCAGCCATGCTGGGACATTCCCAAGAGGGACAGCCCCACGGGAAGTTTATTTATGTTATTTTATATACCATCCCATTACCAACGTCTCAGGACAGTTTACAACAAGCACAATTAAAATAAGATAAAAAATGGTACAGCATCCAGAGATAAATATAAAACCACAATTAAGACCAGTTAACAATTAAAATAATGGAAGAATTAAAAGGTTTTCACCTGGCACTGGGAAAAAAAAAAGCGTTGGTGCCAGGTGGACCTCTCTGGGGAGTGTGTTCCATAGTCAGGGCACCACTGTGGAGAAGGCCCTGCTCTGGGTAACCACCCTCCTAATCCCTTTCAAGGAGAGCTCCTGAAGAAGGGCCTCCGCCTCGGATCTCAAGGGGCGGGAGGGCAGATAGGGATGGAGAGCTGCTTCAGGTAGCCCCTTTGCTTGCCTGCCCGTCTGCCTTCTCTTGCTAGTCCTTGCAACAGCCAGTGAGGGAGGCCACTGTCACTTCTCCCATGCGGAGACAGGAGGCCAGAGGCTGCCCAGAGGCCGTCTCATGGAGAACTGCACAGAATCCCTGGGTGAGTTTGCTTGAGCCTCAACTCTCATTCTCCCCACACCATCAAGGGGATGCCAAGTGAAACCAGTTTTCCAGGTTTTCTAAGCATAATGTGAAAACGGGCTGGCTGGCTCATCACAAACAATATTTATATGTCGCTTCACACTGGAAATAATTGCATTTCTTCTTTGAAAGATGAAATGCAACTTAATAAATGCAATGCAATGTGTAGAACCAACAGTGGCATTAGCATGTGACAGCAAAAGAAAACAAAACTTGTGACACCCCAAAATTAAACGCATAGACATTGAATTGTTTTATCTGGAAAACAGAAGTGGTGCTGGGGGGGCGGGAGTGAAACTTGCATCCCTGAACACGCCAGCAAAAAAGACTCAGAAGAAACTTTCAAGGCACCGAAAGATTATTCGAAACACAACTCACGGCTCCTAGAGATATCCGTCTTTCAAAGCGAGGCTTGCCTGGCCCACCTGCAGCTAAAAGCTCAGGACTACTCATGCACAGCTCCAGAGGCAAAAGCTGAGAGGTCCCTGCCTGCAAGCAGCTTACACCACGGAGCCAGATGACAGGCGGAAGCAGGAGGCGCAGAATGAATGGCCCTGTGGGAAGCCACACACATGCCACAGCTGAGCAGGCCGACTGAGCAAGGAGACACGCCAGCTAGGGAGGGAGGGTTTGATGGAGGGGACTGGGAGACTGGGCTCTGTGGACGTGCAGAGTGCACTGACTTTCTCTCTCTCTCCAGACAACGTCTCAGGGTGCAAGCAGAGGTTGCAAGGGGAAAGGTTGGGGCATGTCAGCCTTTCCTGACGCTGGCACCCTTTGCATGGAACAGAATGTGGGTCTTGTGCTCAGGGTCCGAACAGGCATTTTGCTCTGACAGCCCCAGGCAAATGTGGGTCCCAGTGCTGACCACCTGCAGCACCACTTGCTTTGGCTGCATGCACCTTGCCACACCCCTGGGCAGAAGAAGGGCCCTTCCCACCCCAGTGGCAGGGACGGGGACACGCGTCTTGGCTGGGGCCTTGCCAGAAAACATCTGTGGGCAAGACAGACACCCCGTCACTGAGCTGGCTGTGGCCCTGAAGTCTGAAGGAGCTGCCTTCTCTTTCGCAATGTGTCAGAGCAGCCAGGCAAAAAGGAGAAGCTGGAACTGTTGGAAAGCACCTCAGTGGGAAGAAGCTGGGTAGCAACCACACAGAAGTGATTATCTGAGTCCACTGGGAGACATTGCCAAAACAAAAATAAAACCTGAAGATCGGTGCCTGAACAACACCCTGGCCTGTGCTGTAGACAACTTACTTATCTGGGTACAATCTGTGCATGGTTGACAGCAAGGAAACCTACAATTCCTACTCATGGGGTTTAGAGCTTCTCACCATCACAACATGCACAGGATTGCAGTGGGAACGAATGGGTTCCGATGGTTTGCAAGTTGGTGCCTGATAAATTTTGTTCAGAACCAAAACAGAAGTGCACTTTCCTGCCTCAACATTACCAAAAGCAGCAGGCCAGAGCAGCCTCTCCTAAAATGCAGTTTGCTTCTAGACCCATGTTAAGATCTGCTCCTTGAATGATCGGCGTGCAATATTGAGTATTACCGGACTTCTTCCTGACTGAGAGCTGGAAGACTCTCCTCTTCCTGAAAGTGCTTAGGACTGCACCCCTACTAACCCCCCGCCCCATCTGGGGGTTAACATGGGAGAAGCCCTTCTTGGCTTGCCCACAACTCACACGGGCAGGTTTAAGGTGCTCTCAACCAAGCAATCTCCTGCAGCTCTTACGACCCAGGAGGGTTTATACCAACGTCCCCCAGCAGCATGTGTTGGACTACAAATCTCATTATTCCAAGCCAGCACTGCCGGGGTGTTGTTGTCATACACAAAAGCAGCATGCCAAGTTAGAACAAATCCACACCAGTTCCTTCCAAAATACAGAGCTGCAAACTCATTCTCCAAACGCCGTCCCTTCTGTGGCCGAAAGCAGAGTGAGGGGAGAGTAGCCAGTCCAGGGGACCAGTGGAACACCAACATTTGCAACAGAAAAAAACACCTTTCAGGGCAATTAAATGCAACATGCAGGAAGAAAACCCCTGAACAGCTCAGTAGGGATGGACGATGCCCAGAAGGTCTAGAGAGTTTCAGCTGTTGGGTGTTAGAGAAATTAAATAAACCAAATGGCTGAATATCTGTGGGACAGAAGGGCCACAGGATTGAGTATTTTGGAAATCTGGGAATCAAGGAACTTGACACATGCAGGGAAAAACACTTGAGATTCTGAGAAGGGTGGCAAATGGGGCAGTGGTAAATAGAGTCGGCCCTGGATTCTAAACCAGAGGCACCTGTCCTTTTTGTCCCTGCCAGCTGCACCCAGGCAGCTCCATCTCAGCACGCAGGGACAGAGCAGTTTAAGCCTTGCTCTGCACCTGCCAAGATGCAGCGATCACAAAGACTGCTTTGCCACTAATCCGCATTGTTACCGTATCATTGCATCTTGTGGCCCTTGCATATTTTGGTGTGACTTTTCTCCCAAGTGCTGCCTTTAAAATAATTCTAGAGAGAGAAACAAATTTTACAAATACTGGAAGGAAGGACCATATTTGCCAAGTCGAGCACAAATGGCCAGACCTAATTGTTTGGCAATTCGAATTGTGCACAAGGAATGGTTCTCTTCACTGGACACAGCTTTACTGTACTCTGGGATCTTCCCAAGTGCTCATTGCTCATCCTGACTCAATCCTCACCCCTCCAGCTTGGACAATTATGCCTTGCCTCAGTTTCCCTCTGCTTCTCAACTGCTATTGCATTCAGCTCCTTGCAAGCAACTCCAAATTTTAGTGAAATTATTTTTCTCTCTTTAACCTTTAGTCACAGACTTCTCCCAGCGTGTCACCTTCTAGACATGCTGGGTTACAGTTCCCATCATTCCTAGCCAACACGTCCAGAGGGTGTCAGGCTGGGAAAAAGAAAGCTTCTATTGCATTGTGCTTTGCCTTGCATTTCCCACTGATCTACTGTTGATGTTGGTTCTTTCTTTTAAGGTCCTTGTTAACCTTTTGATAAGTCACACATGCGAAAGAACAAGGAAGGGGGAAAGAATCCACAAACATTTGTGGTATTCTCATGGGAACTCAGCCTCAGTTGCGGGTGGAAACTTCAGCTGGAAAAAAGGGTGCCGGTGAAACAGAGACGAGGTCAGGGCAGAATGAAGGAGGAGGAGAAGAAAAATCGTCCCGGCACAGGCACTGGAGTCTCTTACCCAAAAGTGCTTGGTGAAATAAGGCATGTTGACAACGGCTGGCGGGAACGTCCTCTCAGCTCTTGGGCACCTGGGAGGAGGGAGGTCTGGGAATGAGATGGGTATCTATCGCTTCTGTCTGGAAGCCTCCTCCCCAAAGACACCCCCCACACCCTGACACCTGCCACGGCAGGAGAGGAGACCAACGAAAAGTAGTCAGAACAGCCGCCCTAGGCACAGCTCGGCTCCTCCGTGCTCCAAGCCCTTAGACATCAGTTCTCATGTCAGCACTGTCAGCACCGCTTCTTTGGAAGAGATTATTTTATCCTCGCAACCAGCTTTGAGGAGGGGCAGCTCACGGGGGGCTGAGGAGGTTCCTGGGCCTACCCGCGAATGAGAGGAGAGGCTGCCCATCTGGGAACGCCTCTCCTCCGCAGAAGGAAAGAACAGCCAGGCTGGGAAGGAAGGGGGCAGCCCTCCTCTGGCTTGGGACAGCAAGAGCACCGCAGGGGCCGTGCTCCAAGGCCTCTGGTGGAGGGGATGGCGGCACAAAGGCCCCCGGGGAGGGCTGGCAGCACAGAGTGCACGCTGCATGGGGGAGCCGTCTCAGGAGAAGGCCAGCTTGAAAGCTCACTGATCACAGACCCGAGACCACAGCTCTGCTTCCTGACATGCCCAGCGTGAAGGAACCCAGGCATCCGGGCTCCCAGCCGCCTCTTCCCCCACTACTCCCCCCTTAGAATGGCCTTCTAGGCAGAGCCGAGCAAGTCCTGGCCCCACACACATGTCCTGCCCTATTTCAAACCACTAAGCCCTGCACAGCGAGACGAAACAAACAGGAAACGAATCATGGGAGCACACGGTCTCGTACACGGTCTCGTACGTTCCTTTATCATATGGCGGTTGAAGCAGGGAGGACGACTCCGTCAGCATCACCCCAGAGGATAAAGCTCAGGCGCTCCAGCAGCAGCGGAAGAACCAGGCTGCTCGGCAGGAGCCTTGCACCAACTCTAGCTCCCTGCGCACCACCGCCCCCACCCAGGGGCCCCCAGAGGACAGGCACTCTTGCAGCCACTCACCCGACGGTGGAGGAAGGCCTGGCTCATCTCAGCGGCTGCGCACAAAAGGAAGCACCCTGGGGAAACACACGGAGAGAACAAAAGCAAAGTGAGCCGGGGGGGGGGCGGGCTCCGAGGAGCAGGTGAGCAGAACCCAGTTCCTGAAATCAGCCAGACACTTCTGTTTAGAGGCTTCAGCCAGAGGCTGCAGCAAAGAAAAGAAACTGAGCCACATGGTGACACGGAACAGACCTGCCACTCAGCCCCATGCGTGCAGCTTGCTGTTGCGATGCCTCTGAGCATGCTCCTCAGCTGCCTTGGCTTCCTGCTGCTTCTTCTGCAGCCTCCATAGTTCTAGGCAGCTGTGCCTGCACAGATGCTGGGTCACCAGGGGCTCAGCAAATTGGGGAAAACACCTGTCCATTCAGAAATACGGCCCTGCCATTGGGAGTTTGGCAAGGGTGGAATTAAACCCTGCAGGTGAGGGACTTGCAGCCCCACAACTATTCTTTCTGCTGGCTGGGGATGATGGGAGTTAACGTCCAGAAACATCTGGACAGGCAGGCTGCCTGCTCACAAGGCATATCTTTAAATTATTCTCTGTACTCATCAGCAACTCTGTTGGACATATCTATGCACCAGATATTCCAGCTTTTAATCAAAAACTCTGCTTATTTGGTGCTGTCTCCACAGTTATTGACTGTTCTAAAATGCCTGTAATGCCTTCTGATGCATTGCTTTGACACTCTGGCTGCCCCTGAGGCATCTCCCAGTTGGATGAAGGAGCAAACAAACTTTCACAGAGATCACAGTTCAAGCACTGATCGTGGCCGGCGGCCACAAACTCTGTTTGCAGCTGCACGGTCTCCATCCTTGTGTACTCCCAGTTATAGCAGGGCAGCCTGGAAGGGCTGTTGCCAAAAGGAACACAACACAACACAACACAACACCAGACCGCAAAGGACTTGTGCAACATTTAATGCTACTAAACAGTTTGGAAGCAATACTGAAATTGAGCTAGGGAATCCGGAGAGTTGTAGGACTTTTTCTGTCTAAACAGGCATGAGGTTTCACCCAGAACCGCTGGCCTTGGCGGAGAAGAAACAAGGAACTTGCTCCCTCGCTTTCTTGTGCATGTCTAGCTGTGTTTGTACCATAGATAGACAGATATTCAGACCTTTCAGAGCTGCTCAGGGAAAAGCCAATACTTTTGGAGTGGTTGGTACCTCGCCAGGTCACAATGCTCTGAACCCAAGGGTGGAATTTGCACAACAGTCTCTCTGGTGGAACAGGTTTACCAAGAGGGACAGTGTGTGTACTCCCCCCCCCCCGAAAAAAAATGGTTTGGGCACTTTCAAGCCACCCAGCAGTCTCTATGTACTCCACACCCTGCACAATGCTACACACATTTGCACCAGACATTCAAAAGCTGGGGCATGGCACTTGCCGCTGAACTCAGATCAGAGTGGGGCAAACCAGCTTGCACAAGCCCAGGATTTTAGGATACGGAAGATCTGTTATTACTTAGGAGGTGCAGGGAAGGGTCTGGCATGCATGTGCTTTGGATACAGAAGTCCGGGCTTGATCCCCAACATCTTCACATGGGACTGGAATAAATTCCACTCTGGAGCCATGGAGAGGAACAATGACTCAGTGGACACAAGGGTGAACCAGAAGTTTTGGCCCACAACTCCCATTCACCCCGCATCACCAATGGGGAGGGGCGATGGGAGCTGTAGATCAAAACTTCTGGAGGGCCAGAAGTTGCCCGTAGTTTGGGGAGGTGCATGAGCCTGCAGTTGAAGGCAGCTGAAGGCAACGTCTTGGTTTACACAGCTTGGGACCACGACACCTGGAAAGAGCCAGGAGGGTGGAGAGAGCAAACCCCCAATCCTGTTTTGAATTATGGGTTGTTATGCATTTATGCAACGAATTATACACACTGTGCAAGCGCAGCTGCCTCTAAGCCCCTTCCGTTTGTGTCCCATGGATTGTCAAGCACCTGTGCTTCTAGGGATGTATGCAGACTTCATTCTGCTTATATCCATGCACATCACCCCCTCAGAATGCCCTCCAAAAGGAAAACCAAAAAAAAACTTGGAAAAAGCAGTCCACGGCAGAATCGGCAGGCTGGATTCAAATAAATAAGGCCTCAGTTGAAATTGTTGCAAATACTCCTACTAAATGGACAACAAGGAAAGACTAAAATGCTTTATAATGCATCACAAAAAGATTTCTGTAAAACATTAAAACTAAAACCTTGAAGTCGGAGCACCATGACAAGCAAGCACAAAAGGGGCAGCAAAATGTGCCAGGGACGTCTGGGTGAAGAAAGGGCCACTGGATTGCAGCTGAGCCGCACTGCCCACAAGGCAGCAGCGAGACGGGGATCTGCCCACCATGAAAGGCTCTGGAACTTGTGGGGGTCACACACTGCAGCTTGGCTTTGCAAACCTGTTATATGCGCCCAGCTGCAACACACCCCATCTGCAGTATGAGAAGCCCACCTTGCAAGAGCGTTGTGATTACAAGAGCAACGTTTTGTGACCAGCTCAGCAGGCAAGATGTGGCCCAGGATTCACCTTTTACAGAAAGTCCCCTCCACAAATTGCTGCCCCCTCCACCCAAAATCACACGCAGTCCTCCTTCCCACCTCCCTCAGGAGAGCTGTTCAGCCCATCCCCCAGGGAGCTTCTCATGGTTCCTGGCAGTGCACGAACAGTTCCAAGGCCGGAGAAAGGGGCATTTTGCTGAGGATGCCCAAAGCCACCATGGGCAAAGAGGAGCTCCACCTTCCAGAGGACCCAGGCATCCGACCAACAGCATGGCTGATCGCCCCGCCGAGGCATTTTGTCAACGCCTCTATCATCTGCTTGATCTGGCTTTGTGTGCTATTTTTTTTTAAATCTGTACGCCACTTTGAGCAAAGTGCTGGGAAAAGCCAGGCAGGATATGAATGCTTCCAAAATAGAAAGACGCATCCAAAACACCTCGTGCCACTCTAGGGATGGTCCTGTGCTGCATATGATCGGAACATGGAATGTGAGAAGTACAAAGCAAGGCAAGCTGGAAACTGCAACCCAGAGGTGGAACGTTTAGTTCACTGGTACCACAGTTCTCGGTAAGAGCGAGCTCAAGCAGCCTGGAAGGGGGCATTTTCGGTCCCAGAAGTATGAAGCATTTCACTCTGGAAATGGCAAACTCAGGAGAAAAGAAAAGCCTCCGAAACGGTGACAAGAAGTAGCACAAGCAGTAATGGGCTCTAAGGCAAAGTCCAACCAGGAAAAGAAACTATCATTAATTCTAATTTGGTTTCTAGATATACTCTGGGATGAATCATAGATTACTCATTGTCAAAGCACTTTTCTTTGTGAAATTATTAGTTTTACTAATCTAATCAAGTATTAGCTATAACTATATGTTATCATGCAATTGCAGTTATAGGTGTAGATGAAACACTGTCTATTGCTGATTCCTTGTGGAACCTCCTGCATCTGGTTTTACGAGCAATTTTGGAGCATGGTACCTTGGTAACTTTCTCTTTTGAGGCTTTTGCTTTTTTCCCCGTTTTTTATTTTTTACAAGAAATAAGACTATGCCACCAAATGTGGAAAGCAAAACAATGGTCCACAGACTGGAAATGTTCTAACAGATTCTAATGCCCAAGAAGGGAGATGCGACAGAGGGCAATGACCACAGGACCACTGCGCTGACTTCTCATGCATGCAAAGCGATGCTCAGGGCGTTGCAACAAAGAATAGTACCCTATATGAATTCCCATAAAATTGATAAAAAAAATTTGACGACCTAAACACCCAAACTCTGAGATTCGTATGGCAAAAGAAGAAACCAAGGATTAAAGTAAAAATGCTGCAGGAGGCCAAAGGGAATGGGGGCTTTGGCCTTCCTGACTGGATGTTGTATTATCAAGCTTCTGTCCTAATGTGGTTAAAAGAATGGATAACCTTAAGAAATAAGAGAATCCTTTATCTTGGAGGGCATGATCTACAAATGGGTTGGCGTGCTTATTATATGTGGTATGAGAAGTGTAAGACACATGGTTGTTTCTTAAATCATTACATTAGAAAGTCATTGTCAGTGTGGGAAAAATTAAAGACAAAGCTGTATACTAAGTTGCCAAGATGGCTTTCTCCTATGGAAGCTCTTGTATATGCAAATGCATTGAATTTTGATAGGATTGTGAGATATGATGATATTTTGGATAATGATGGAAGACGGAAACTGAATCAAGAATTACAAGAGCAGGGTATTGGTATCTCTTGGTGGCATACGGTTCAAGTTTGGCCTTGGAGTACAAAATGAAGCAGGGCACAGGCTGGAAGAATATTGTCAAGAGAATACGATGGTCATAGCAAACACTTTTCCAACAACCCAAGAGACGACTCTGCACATGGACATCACCAGACGGTCAGCACAGAAATCAGATTGACTGTGCTCTGCAGCCAAAGATGGAGAAGCTCTATACAGTCAGTAAAAACTAGACCAGGAGCTGCCTGTGGCTCAGATCATGAGCTTCTGGTTGCAAAATTTGCTTAAATTGAAGAAAGTAGGGAAAAGCACTAGGCCACTCAGGTATGACCTAAATCATATCCCTGATGAATATACAGTAGAGGTGACAAATAGATTTAAGGAATTAGATCTGATAGACTGAGTGCGTGAAGAACTGTGGACGGAGGTTCGCAACATTGTACAAGAGGCAGCAAGTAAAGCCATCCCAAAGAAAAAGAAATGCAAGAAAGCAAAATGGCTTTCTGAGGAAGCTTTACAAAGAGCTGAGGAAAGAAGGGAAGCGAAAGGCAAGGGAGAAAGGGAAAGATACACCCAATTGAATGAAGAATTCCAGAGCATAGCTAGAAGAGATCAGCATGCCTTCTTAAATGAACAGTGCAAAGAAATAGAAGAAAATAATAGAATAGGGAGGACCAGCGAACACTTCAAGAAAATTGGAGATATGATGGGAACGTTTCATTCAAAGATGGGCATGATAAACCACCAAAAGCGCAGGGACCTAACAGAGGCAGAAGAGATTAAGAAGAGGAGGCAAGATTACACAGAAGAACTATACAAGAAAGAGCTTAATGCTCCTGATAACCATGATGGGGTGGTCACTGACCTCAAGCCAGACATCCTGGAATGTGAAGTCAAATGGGTCTTAGGAAGTCTGAGCAACAACAAAGCCAGTGGAGGCGACAGTATTCCAGCTGAACTATTCAAAATCCTAAAAGACGATGCAGTAACAGTGCTGCACTCAATATGCCAGCAAATTTGGAAAACTCAACAGTGGCCACAGGATTGGAAAAGGTCAGTTTACATTCCAATTCCAAAGAAGGGCAATGCCAAAGAATGTTCAAACTACCGCACCACTGCACTCATTTCACGTGCTAGCAAAGTGATGCTCAAAATCCTACAAGCTACACTCCAGCAGTATGCGGACCGAGAACTACCAGAAGTACAGGCAGGGTTTCAAAGAGGCAGAGGAACTAGAGATCAAATTGCCAACATACGCTGGATCATGGAGAAAGCTAGGGAGTTCCAGAAAAGCATCTACTTCTGCTTCTTTGACTATGCTAAAGCCTTTGATTGTGTGGATCACAGCCAATTGTGGCAAGTCCTTAAAGAGATGGGAGTACCAGACCATCTTATTTGTCTCTGGAGAAACCTGTATGCGGGTCAAGAAGCAACAGTGAGAACTGGACATGGAACCACTGATTGGTTCAAAATTGAGAAAGGAGTTCGGCAAGGCTGTATATTGTTGCCCTGCCTATTTAATTTATACGCAGAGCACATCATGAGAATGGCGGGGCTAGATGAATCACCAGTTGGAATTAAGATAGTAAAGAATATCAACAACCTCAGATATGCAGATGATACCACGCTCATGGCAGAAAGTGAAGACGTACTAAAGAGCCTCTTGATGTGGGTGAAGGAAGAGAGCACAAAAGTTGGCTTGAAACTCAACATTAAGAAAACTAAGATCATGGCATCTGGTCCTCTCACTTCCTGGCAAATAGATGGGGAAGAAATGGAGGTAGTGACAGATTTTATTTTCCTGGGCTCCAAGATCACCGCAGACGGGAACTTCAGCCAAGAAATTAAAAGACGTTTGCTCCTAGGGAGGAAAGCTATGGCAAATCTAGACAACATACTAAAAAGCAGTGACATCACACTGCCAACAAGTGCGTATAGTCAAGGCTATGGTTTTCCCAGTTGCAATGTATGGCTGTGAAAGCTGAACCATAAGGAAGGCCGAGCGCCAAAGGATTGAGGCCTTTGAATTGTGGTGCTGGTGGAGACTCCTGTGAGTCCCTTGGACCACAAGGCGATCAAACCGGTCAGTCCTAGAGGAGATCAACCCTGACTGCTCTTGAGAAGGCCAGATCCTGAAGATGAAACTCAAATACTTTGGCCACCTAGTGAGAAGGAAGGACTCCCTGGAGAAAAGCCTCATGCTGGGAACAATTGAGGGCAAAGGAAGAAGGGGACGGCAGAGGATGAGGTGGCTGGATGGGGTCACTGAAGCAGTCGGCATGAGCTTAGGTGGACTCCGGGGGATGGAGGAGGACAGGAAGGCCTGGAGGAATGTTGTCCATGGGGTCGCGATGGGTCAGACATGACTTCACGACTAACGACAACATAAAGAAAATCTTTATAAAATGTTTTATAGATGGTAGTTATCGCCAAATAGACTAGCAAAAATGTTTCCAAATATGTCAAACGGATGTTGGAAATGCAAAGATAAACCTGGTACTTTTATCACATGTAGTGGGCCTGTGATAAGGCAAAAAAATATTGGGCTAAGTCTTTTTATTAGGCATTGTGTCTGATAATGTTGATAAACAAGTAATACATTTGATTCTACATGTAATTACTGCGGCAAGGATTATATTTGCCCAACATTGGAGGAGTGAAGAACCACCCACTGATGAACTGATTTTAAAAAAGATTCTGAACTGCGCTGAAATGGACAGGCTGACTTTGTCTCTGAAGGAGAAAGAGGAGACAGACTTCTGTCAAACCTGGAACTCTTTTTATTATTGGCTAGAGAAATGGGACTATGTGTAGATTTGAATACGTCTATGGATTGCTATAAAAAAAATGTGGGGCTGACCCAGTAGGTCTGATGTCTTTGATGATTGAAGTTTTTAGTTTCTTTTTAATTTGTAGAAAATAACAATAATAAAACTTATTTTTTAAAAAAAGAATAGTACCTTATATGGAGCAAGAAACACCTGACATTCAAGGTACATGCCAAAAGGAAGAAGGTACTAGAGATCACATTGCAAATATTCTTTGGCTACTAGAGTGCACCAAAAAATTTCAGAAGATCAGTCTATAATTCATACAACAACCTTTGATGGTGTGGATCATAAGCAGCTGTGGATGGTTCTGGATGAACTGCGAATACCACAGCATCTGATTGTTCAGGTGCGTAACCTGCATCATGGACAAGACGCTCCCATTAGGACAGAATATGGAGAAACAGAATGGTTTCCCACTGGCAAAGGTATCAGACAAAGGTGTATTTTACCTCGCTATTTGTTTAATCTGTATGCAAACCTGTAAAGCTGGTTCAGGATCAGAGGAAGGAATAGGAAAAATTGATGGAAGATACATAAATAAAAGCAGCAATGAATTGGAATGACCCCCAGTGGAAGGGAAAGAAGAAGGTGCAAAAGCAGAACTGCAACTAAACATTTAGAAAAAATAATGATACAGAATTACACGACTTTAAGGTCAACAATGAAGAAACTGAATTGAGAAAGGTTTTACATACACTGGATCAGTCATCAATTCTGACAGCAGCTACAGCCAAGGAATTCAGAGCAGACTGAGATTCGGAAGGGCAGCAATGAAGGAACTAGAAAAGACCATCAAGTGCAGGGGCATTTCACTGGAGACCAAGGCCAGGATCATCACTCACACTAATATATTCCTGATCACTGTGTCTGGATGTGACAGCTGAGCGGAAGAAAATGGATATGTTTGCAATATGGTGCCGGACTGGCAGAAAGACAAACAAGTGGAAAGATTAAATCAGGCCAGAATTAGCCCTGGAAGCAAACATGACAAAACTGAGGCCGCTGTTTTCAGGCATATCATGAAAAAAACGGACTCCCTGGAGAAGGACATCATGCTGGGGAAAGCTGAAGGCAGGAGAAGATGGGGAAGACCAGCTGTGAGATGGAGCAATTCCATAAGGGAAGCCACAGCCTTAAGTTTACAAGAGTCAAGCAGGGTTGTGAAGGAAAGGGCATTCTGGAGCACATGCACTCATAGGGTGGCCTAAGTCAGAGGCAATTCCTGGCAAATAGATGGAGAAGAAATGGAGGTAGTGACAGATTTTATTTTCCTGGGCTCCAAGATCACCGCAGACGGGGACTGCAGCCAAGAAATTAAAAGACGCTTGCTCCTGGGGAGGAAAGCTATGGCAATCTAGACAGCATACTAAAAAGCAGAGACGGCACCCTGCCAACAAAAGTGTATATAGTCAAGGCTATGCTTTTCCCAGTTGCAATGCATGGCTGTGAAAGCTGGACCCTAAGGAAGGCTGAGCGCCAAATGATTGAGGCCTTTGAATGGTGGTGCTGGAGGAGACTCTGCGAGTCCCTTGGACCGCAAGGCGATCAAACCGGTCAGTCCTAGAGGAGATCAACCCTGACTGCTCTTTGAAGGCCAGATCCTGAAGATGAAACTCAAATACTTTGGCCACCTAGTGAGAAGGAAGGACTCCCTGGAGAAAAGCCTGATGCTGGGAACAATTGACGGCAAAGGAAGAAGGGTGTGGCAGAGGATGAGGTGGCTGGATGGGGTCACTGAGGCAGTCGGCGTGAGCTTAGCTGGACTCCAGGGGATGGTGGGGGACAGGAGGGCCTGGAGGAGTGTTGTCCATGGGGTTGCGATGGGTTGGACACGACTGCAACTAGCAAGCAAGCAACCAACCATTTTAAATCGTTGTTTTACTCTATTTTATGTGCAGCACTTAAATCATGTATATATGGAAAAGGTAGGGAAGACTCTTGATATCTTTTAATATAGAGAACAGCATTTTTATATAAGATTTTATACTACTCTAGCTTTCTCCAGTCTGGTGCGCTCCAGGTGAAGTACAGCCCCCCAGCAACACATTCTGTCTCCTACACATGAAAAATGCCAGATTGGAGAGGGCTACTTAAAGCAATTTGAGTCCCCACACACACACACTGGCTGATCATATTCAGAGCTCCTGGACATGAAAACATTAGCAATGTTTGGATCCGCAAAAGCAGCCATTTCCACAAAGATCTCCATTTCTTCATTCACCCATTCTGGGTCATGGAATGTTTTGCCAACTGGTCCTGCATTCTGGGCCCCCAGAACAGGCAAGGTTCAGGCCTGGATCCAGGCAAGCCATGCAGGGTGTGCGATAGCACAGACTCACAGTGGGATGCAGATGATACAAGGTACCGCCTCAGAAGGTCCAGGGGCCTCATCCTGCCCCTGCATAGAATAGCAAGCAGGCTGGCACAGAGCATTGGCACCTCCGTTTGCATTCAAATTTATCTCATCTTCACACCCTGATACTGCACACATACATAAACACACTCCCAAAATTATAACTCCATGACACAGACCCCCCACCTCAAAAAAAAAAAAAAAGGCCAAACAAACCTGCAGACTTTGGAAATCTCCTTGGCAGGTTCAATATTCTTAAAATTGAGGCAAACTGAGAAACCAGAAGAAACAGAAGAAAAACTGGCCAGTCTGCTTTGGCCAGTTAAAACTCATACATCATCTAATATTTATTTTGGCTCAAGCCTCTGTGGATACAAGATTGGACCTTTGACTGCTACGGACATGCAGGTCGCTTGTCCCTGGGCCCCCATTCAGCCTGTCCCTGTTGCAAAGCAGCTCGCCTGCAAAGGCAGCAAGAGTGGAAAATTTCACACAGGTGGCAGGGAGAGACAACAACCCAACAGATCCTGGAGCGAAGGATTCAGGGCTGCAGGCTTCTGCAAAAATTACCTGCTCAGTAACACAGGAAATGTGTGTGTGCGTGGGGGGGGGGGACGACAATGACGCACCTGCTACAATTTGGAACCCCCCCCCCTTTTTCCAGGGTAAGAGCAACTGGTGTTTGGCAGCTCAGCACTCCCTCCTGTGTCTTGCTTCTTTTGCACCTCACGCCCGTGGGTGCCTCAAAAAGACAGAGCCACGGATGTGTCCAGCCCTTCTCTCTTGCCACCTGAAACCTGCCACCTTGGAACAATTCCTGGCCTGCTCTCCAAACTGCAGGCTGCACACTCAGGCTCTGCCTCGCCCCTTTAAGCCTTATTTTTGGGACTGGATTGCATCATCAGCCAAGCCCCAGGTCTGCATGGAGGTGAAGAGAAGGCTCCAGCCAAGCCAGATACGTTTACTTTAAATGCATACACTTGCACACGCATGTACATATGCAGCTATATAATGCACAGACATGCAATGTGCCCCCAACCCCTTCCCTCCGAAAATGCCCCTTCCAAAAATGAAAGAGTGACATCGCCCAATTGCAAAGCCTAAAACAAATTATTTCGATTACCTGTTACCAACAAATGCATTAGTTAAAAATATAGTAGGAAAAATGCACATTTTCTTGCACCCTCCTCTTCCAGACAGGGACGGAGAGCAGCAAAGCCAGGAGATAACAAATTTGGAGGAGGAGCCCCTCCCCTCCCTCGGGAAAGCTAATTCTAATTCTCTCCCCCCGACTCCAAGTATTAGGAATTCCAGTTAGGAGGGCTAACGAGAGTGCCCCCCTCGTTAAGCGTTCAGGGAGGCAAGAATGGAAGCGGCATCCATTGCAATTTGGCGGGGGTTGTCAAGCAAGCAACATGGGTGCGGTGGCTTAGGGTGGGGGGGGGGGGATGCACTGACCTCCTAGCGCTCCTCCGCATCACACACCTGCTTCCTCTGCCTGCTTGCCCCCCCCCCCCCCACACACTAAAACGCAGCTGGGCCCCCCTCTCGAGGACGGGTGGAAAGGGGCGGGGCTTCTGTGGAGCCTCGGTTGCAAAACGGAAAGCAAGCTCGCTCCGGATTGGCTGCTTCGCCCGCCAGCGAACGTTGCTTCTGGGCTGCCGCCGCCGCGCTCGCTCTTCTCCCCGCAACTCCCCGGGGAGCTATTTAAAGGGGCAGCGCTTGCCTCTTCCCACCTAGCCTTGCATGCGCGTAACCGCAGCCGGGGAGCGGTGCTGGGAGCGAGCCGTAGGATGCCAGGCTTCTTCCCCGGCCAGGGACCCCGAGAAACCGGCCTGGCAGACACCGCCCCACCCCAGAACCCGGGGGTCTTCTTGTTGGGGGGGGGGGCTCTACGGGGTCAGCTGGGAGTTGTAGTCCACTGCGCCTACTAGACACTAGGTTGGCTTGTTCAGTAACGTGGCTGCCCCGCCCCTTTTTCCTATTCTCCCTCCAGCCCGCAACGAGCCTGCGAGCAGTTTCGACTGCGCATCATGGACCAGCCCAACGGCGCCCCATGAGCTCCATGATAGAGGGGGATGCTCTGAGTTCCTGCATCCCACCCCGGCTCTCCAACCATCAGCCACAGGGGCTTTATTCGGGAGCTTTGATCCCAGTCTTCCGCCCAGAAGGATCCCCTGACCGTCTGCAGTGAGTCAGCTGGAGACACCCCCGCAAGGGAAAAAGGGAAAGGGAAGGAGACCCAAAGCTGCAGCTGGAGGCAGCCAGCGTGCAGCGGCCAGGCTGCGCAAGATGCCTGGCTAGGAGGTTGTCACAGTCCAGCAGATAACATGCTGAACTTCTCCAGTAGCCAGAAGTCAGGATTGGGTCTCACTCCTCCTGGACAAGCGGAAACTCTCCTGGCTCTGGGTGCTGTGAAATGTGCACTTCATGCATCAGTGGAGCAGAAGGGGAGCATGCAAACGCATGCCAGAAGAAACTGATCCGCCCTAGAGGCGCCACAAGACCCTGTGTTAAAACTCATGGCCCTGGGAATGCTGAGAGGCTCTTCCCGTCTTTTGTGGGCTCCCCAGCTGGGCCTGCTGCAGCCCTCGCTTCTTCTGGAGCCTGTCGAGCCCCCAGGGCAGGTTCTGGCTACCGGCTCGAGAACCACTCCACTGCCGCCACAGCACTGCAACGGTGCGCCCAAACCACGCCTCTGCCCCTGCCACAGCACAAAGGCATCCAACAGGCAGGCTGGGTGTGACGCAAGACACCCTCCTGCCCATGTTTCCCAGCAATGGGTGTACTAAGCAGCAGGCCTGATGGCCATCAGCAGCTTTCCCACCTCCAGGAATTTGTTCTGCCCCTTCTGAAGTCGCTCGTACGGGGGGCGGGGGGGGCCTTCACTACACCTCATGACATCCCACACTCTAAGCCTGTAGTTGGTGAACTGGCATAAGCTGGTAAAAGGTACTCCTGGCTACCAGATCCACCTGAAATTCCAGCAATACCTTCAGGGTACAGGAGCACCCCCAACCAAGAACTTTGTCCTTTGCGGGGAGTGCAATCCCATCCAGGACCGGTGTAACATCACCCATCTGGACAGAGGATCCCTCCACCAACAGCACCTCTGTCTTATCTGGATTAAGCTTCAGTTTTATGGCCCTCATTCATCCCATTCACAAGCCCAGATAATGATTAAGAACAGACAGCGCCTCACCTGGGCTAGATGAAAAGGAGAGCTGGAGCTGAGATGCATACTGATTGCATCTCAGACCACAGCTCCAGATAACCTCCTCCAGCAGTGGTATATAGATGTGGAAGAGCATTCAAGAGTCCCTGGAGCAGTTCACTACCACCTGCTCACATATCTTGCCCAGGAAGGGGACACTGGCCACCCACCTGTGGTTACTGCCGTCTGCTAGATCCAGGTTTGATTTTTTTAGGAGTGGTCTAATTGTTGTTGCTAGTTGCAAAGTCACATCCGACCCATTGCAACCCCATGGACAACATTCCAACCCATCGCAACCCCATGGACAACATTCCCATCCAGCCACCTCATCCTCTGCCGTCCCCTTCTTCCTTTGCTCTCAATTGTTCCCAGCATCAGGCTCTTCTCCAGGGAGTCCTTCCTTCTCACTAGGTGGCCAAAGTATTTGAGCTTCATCTTCAGGATCTGGCCTTCTAAAGAGCAGTCAGGGTTGATCTCCTCTGGGACTGACCGGATTGATCGCCTTGCAGTCTAAGGGACTCGCAGGAGTCTCCGCCAGCACCACAATTCAAAGGCCTCAATCCTTCGGCGCTCAGCCTTCCTTATGGTCCAGCTTTCACAGCCATTGAGGCCTTTGAATTGCGGTGCTGGAGGAGACTCCTGCAAGTCCCTTGGACCACAAGGCGATCAATCCGGTCAGTCCCAGAGGAGATCAACCCTGACTGCTCTTTAGAAGGCCAGATCCTGAAGATGAAACTCAAATACTTTGGCCACCTAGTGAGAAGGAAGGACTCCCTGGAGAAAAGCCTCATGCTGGGAACAATTGAGGGCAAAGGAAGAAGGGGACGGCAGAGGATGAGGTGGCTGGATGGGGTCACTGAAGCAGTCGGCATGAGCTTAGGTGGACTCCGGGGGATGGTGGAGGACAGGAAGGCCGGGAGGAATGTTGTCCTTGGGGTCGCGATGGGTTGGACGCGACTTCGTGACTAACAATACCAACAACAACTACACTGCAATTGTGGGAGTTGGTGGAATGGGCTGCCTTCACGCCAACAGACCAAAAGGTCCAAACCAGTCAATCACTTCAGTTCCCCTTTCTTGCCCCCTCTTCATCTCTCTTTAGATGTGGTGACCAGACTTGTGCACAGGATTCTAAGTGCATTCGCAGCTAAGAGTTGCATAAAGGCAGCTTGATCTGGGCAGTTCTGCTTCTACTTGTTATTGCTTCCTGGATTTTGCCCAATATGTTTCTACCTTTTCCGCAGCAGCCACAGACAGACGGGGTCAGTATTTTCTCAAGGTCTCCACCACAAGGTCAAGATCCCTTTCTTGGCCAGCTGCTGCCAGCTCAGATCCTGTGCTGATGACGTAGCATGCAGGCAAAAGACATCAGCAGCAACTGGCACACAGAACTCAGTCTCAAATAGCACAAAGGGTCCGTGATGGGGAAGCACTCACAGTGATTCTCCAAAAGGCTGACTGTGCATCTCAGCAAGTTCTATCTGAACTGTGCATATCAGTGAGCTGGCCTCAGTCTTCTTACAGCTGAAACAAAACAGGACATCAGGAGAAAACACAGAAAGCAGGGACAGTTTAAATACACAGTTCTTAAAAGATGGCTTGTTTGAGGAGCCTTCATCACACCCCTGGTTTTGACGCAGGAAGATTAGCTAGAACAGTTATAGACTAGAAGCCTATGTAAGATGGTCATGACACTTTCGTTAAAGGGTTAGGAATAAAAATATGGTAAACTGTATTTCAATCAGAATTGCTGATTTGCTCATCTGTTCTGGATTTGATTCCTTCAAAAAACACAATCCCCCTGGCATACAGGAAGTTATTTTCATCAATTAAGACTGGTTACAAATGCCCTGATGGATTGAAAAGAAATTGATTTATCGAGAATGGGATTCAGAAGCAACCTGTGCATCGCAGGCAAGACTTGTTGATCCTCCAGTGTGCGTGTATGTTGAGGAAGGAAAGTACATTTTTGGACTTCTAAATTTATCGGGTGCACATTTTAAAAATCAGCAGTTCATGAAGTATGCAAGTAACCAAAAACCCTAAGAACTTTTAGCGTTCCCAGGCCAGTTTTGCTGGAAGTTGTAGGACTTTATTCTAGATGGGAAACGGAGGGCTCTGTAGGATTTTCTTCTGTCTGAACAGGTGTTCGGTCAGGCCCTCAGCTGACTAAATAATGCTGCCTAGAGAATGAGCAGTTTAGAATCCAAAGTCTCTTGGACAGAACCCTATTTAATTTGGTGGCATGGAGGGAGGCGAAGGAGACTGGAGCCATGGCTTCCGGAGCCCCGGCCTAGAGGAGAAACTGCTGCTAGGTGCGTTTCAAACCATCACCTCCCTCGGAAACCTAAGTTATCATATGGCTCCCTCAGTAGATGCACTCTGAAACCAAAGGGATTCTTCTTAGGAAACCCAATTCAATTGCCACCCAAGATTTCCAAGAGAAAACAAAGGATCAGTAGGGAAAGAGGTCCTATTTGCTGGATTAGTCACTCCTGAATCCATACCTTTACTCTGGCTGTTGCCATGGCAACCAGTTTACTCTGTCCCGTGCTGCTCCAATTGTGCAATGTCTGTCCACCTATTTCAAAAAAATAAAGAGGGAGATACCCAAAGCACAGCTGTGTCTCTTGCAGGAATCTAGCCTGAAATGATGGTTTGTCATTAGGGATGTGTGCGGGGGAACAGAACATCTGCGGCACCAGTCCCCCACCCCCCACCGCAGCCATTAAAGCCCCCAAATGCAAACACTTAAATAGATAAAACCATTATGAAAATGCATTGAGAATCTTCTCTGGAGACTGAGATGGTTTTTGTCTTCCTCAGAAACCAGCAAACGAGTGAATGTTCTACAAGGCTCACAGCCCATCTAACCCACCATGGGATGATGTGGGGGGGGGGCAACAATTGCACACGCCTTCCTGCCCCCAATCCTCTCGAAACACCCCCAGCCTACAAATGCATTTGACCTTTGTGATGGCCACCTCAGCCTGCAGCCATCATGGAGGGAGGCCGGTATCCTTACCTTGCGCGAGTTTGGTTAGTGGCCCCTTCAGACAGACAGAGGGAAACAAAGTCCCTTCTAGATCTTCCCATGAAGCTTCCTGCGACCAACAACAATTACATCTGATCCCTGTAACCCAACATTACCTTTTCTGATTCAATGCCCTGGGTCACCAGCCAGGTAGAGATGGGTGTCCCTTCATCCCCTGCTTACTGGAACCCAGGACTATCTGCATGCAGGCCCTCCTTGTAAACCAGATTCCCCCCGAGAGGCAAGGAGAAAGGTGAGGGCCCTCTGGGGTGCACAGTGTGAATTGCTCAACACTGAAGTGGGGGAATGAGCTAGTATGAAACACTTTCTGCACATTAGGCTGTTACGCAGAGCCTTTCCCACTATCCTTTCCCTGTGAGCAGTGAGCGAGCCAGCCACATCTTCATTACGTGGGTTGCATTTCACTCTTTTGAGGAAAATGTGTGTGTGATGGGGAGATTCCTTGATTATCCTTTGTGCAGCTCCAGGGCTCTTCTGGATAATTCTCCAACAGTTGCAAAGGCAGGGAGAGAGGCTGGCCTTGAAATAGGACCAACTGTCATTCTTTAGATGCTGTGCAGGGCCAAGAAAGGGGGGCATGCCTGGAATGACAAACTCAGCCACAGCCCAAAGCAAAATGGACACTGCTTTGCCCTGCAGGGCAAGAGCAGCAGAGAACCAGGGAGGTAAGAGCTCGGAAGGGTGCAATGAAAGAGGCGCTAGGTGCCAAATTCAAAATCATGCCACAAGTTTTGAATTTCTAGGCCTCATGACTGCTAAGTTACAGTTCTGTTGTCAGGGGGGCAACAGAATAGAAATATAAGGCTGCTCTTCCTGCTTTGATGTCACGCTCCACAAAGACATTCTTTGTAGCCTGAGATGGCTGCAGGGAAAAGGGAGCAGGCACCTGGGAAGCACCTGGGGACTGGACGGGGCACCTTCCTCACACATGAGCACCGGGGCTGGTGGTCACTAAGTTGAACTGGAGGCAGAAGGGAAGTGTCAAGTGAGGCCCAAAGAAAACAACACAGAATCTCATCGAGCTTACTGTTCTCTTTAATGTTTTTTTTTTTTCCAATAGGTTTCAACACAGTGTATGTGTGCACACACAACATCGTGAGTGTGTTGACAGCTACAACAACCATCTTTTTTCCCCTGTAATTGGGGCCAAGAGACAGAGCACAGAGAAAAGGACTTGGCCCCCCCCACCCCCCACTAAAGAGGAATTCTCCAGGGGAAGGACTAACCTTTCTCCTACCTCCAATCTGCTTAGGATTTCAACTAGGCAAAGTATATAAAGCACTAAAGGTGGTGAAAACATTCATATCTTTCGCCACCTCCCAAAAATATTTTTTCCTAAACATACATCATTACAAGTATGAAACAAAAGGCTGATCCCAAATTAGGGAGGAAGGATGGGGCCAGGCAAGGTGGGAATCATGTACAGGCGAAAGTGTAACACCCACACCCCCTTCCTTCCGTCCGCTTTCTCCATCTGGGATATGTAAACACTGCACAAAAATGTGACTGTATAAATTAAACACCTTCAATACATTAACAAATTTTGGTTTCTCCTTTTTCATTTTTTTTTTTTTTAGAAAAAAATACAAAATAGACATTTAAGGAGAAGAAAAAAAATCTTTTCTTTACTCATAAAACAAAGGTTTAGTGTCACATTGCAAAGGAGGAGGGAAGCTCCCCTCTTCCAACTTTCCTTCAAATGGTAAGGGAGGAGGCGTAAAGATCTAAGGAATGCACCTAGGAAAGCCC
The DNA here is from genome assembly GCF_004798865.1 of Varanus komodoensis. NCBI lineage: Eukaryota > Metazoa > Chordata > Lepidosauria > Squamata > Varanidae > Varanus > Varanus komodoensis. The sequence continues at coordinate 945,345 of NW_025335325.1, forward strand.
TGGCTGGGTTCTCATAGGACTATTCTTCGGGGACAACTGCCCAAGAAACAAGGACTACTCTCAACATAAAAGAGGTAGAAAAAATCTGGAGTTTGTGTTTTGGTGGGACTGGAAGAAGAGTATAGGAAGGAACTCCTAGTTGTACAAACGGTTATCCAGGGAAGATGTGATGCTGGTCCTGCAAACAGATACAACTGAAAACAAGTGAATTACTGGGGCAGGAAGGCAACACACCATTTAGAATCAGGAGACACACATTCCGCCACCACCAGGGCAATGGCGGCAAGCAGAGCCTTCCGATCAAGATCACCGCCTCCAGGAAGAGGCTATTCAAGTGGCCAAGGGCAAGGAAAAGCTCCTGGCTTGCTCTTGAGGAAACCCATCTCACACCTCTTTCCTAGTATGGGGTAGAAGGAAGAAAAAGCAAAAAGTGACATCAGTGAGGCCAGAAAACATGCTACCTCCAGTTGTGTCAGGCTGCATTACCTGGCCCAGCAGGGATCCAGGGAGCTGCAGTTGGCACACTTGAAGGTTACCGGCTGAGGCAGGCTGTTAAGGGAAACTGCTTTGCAAAATCTTCAAAGGCTAAACAGGCCCAAATGGGAACAGATCAACTGGAATTCCATCTTAGAAACGAGCCAGGCACCCACTCTGGTTCACAGGGTCCACCCCAGAGACCTTATTCTGCCAAACAAAACTAAGAAATTAACTGTGGAGGCAGGGACCAAGAAAAGAGATTTCAAGAACCCGAGGCATTTCTCCCTGCAGCGGCCCAGCAGCAAAAGATGCACAACACAACCACCCTCAGCTCCCCACATCCTGCACCCGACATCCCAGTTTTGGTTTCCAGAAACAGGGTCACTGCCACAAGCTGGAGCAGCAGATGAACTGTACAGCATTTTCCCAGGGAAGATTTTCTGGATGACAAGACCAACCCCAACTACTGCGGGCCCTCGAGGTCAGGTGAAGACGGACGGCAGAGAAATACTTGGAACAAGAGGGGATGGAGAAGAGTTGGGCAGAATGGCTTCAGGGCAGCCCAGCCCAGCGGCTGCCTCTCCAAGTCATCTGCCCAACTCTCTCTGTGTTTGCGCCGGGTGACATGCAAACAAGCCAGATGAGCAGTGGAGGGGCAGGTGCTGCAGGGACTGAAAGGTGTCTCCGGAAGGTCTCTGTCCTCGTGCTTCTCAGGAGCAAGGAGGCAGGGGCCCGCTCATCCGGCACTCAAGGAGCAAAGCACAACTCATGGGCCACACCAAAGATGGACGCCTTTCCTTCTGCCAGGAGAAAGGAGGAGAGCAAGATTGAGGAAGCGTGGTGGCGGCACCTTCTCCAGACCCTATCCCTGGGTTCAAAGCACCTCCCAACTCACGAGCAGCTCACAGGGCTGCTCAGAACTCCACTTTGCATGCAGGAAAGGTTTCATCCTGCATGGCCACCGTGCTGTTGCTGCCGAGGACAGTGACACCCAGCGCCTGCTGCCTCTCCAACGTCTCCGTGTACCATTCGTGCATCGCCAGCGAGTCAAACGTGGGAATCAAGGTCACCTGAGAACGATGAGAGAAGGGAAGGGTAAGCCTTGGTGGTAAGCCGTGGTGGTAAGCCGTGTCTGCAGCTGCCCTGCTCCCTCGACTGCCAGCGCCAGAAAGCCAACGAGGCCCTCCTGCACCCCTCTAGCAAGGGAGCCCAACTCCCACCATTCCCCAGCCAGCACGACATTTCTAGGGCTGTGGGCCAAATATGCCTCTGGCGCCCCCCTGTGGCCACACCTGCATTCCCTGGCTGCACCCTTTGCCCCAGCTGTGGCCCCTTTCGTGGCTTCCCAGGCTTCACACCTCACCCCTCCTGGCTTCAAAGGCGGAGCTGGCCTACCTCTCTCCTCCAATGTAAGAGCATGAAACCTCAGTAGGTTTTGTTTTGGGAGCTTTTTTTGGGGGGGGGGGGGTCCTAGTTTGAAAGGCCACACACCTTTTGCCTTTGGTCCCAGACACCAACAGAGTGCAGCCCACAGAAACTTCTCCAGAATGGGGCAGAGGTACAAGAGAAAGAATGGAGCCAAGAAAGCAGGCCCACTGCAAACAGTACAACGAATGGGGCAGCCACAGATGTTCAGCTTTTATCTGTTCAGAAGAGTGTACAAGCAACCTGCTAGTTCTCATTGCAGCTGTGAAAGCTAGGAAGCTTCTCCAGGCCTTTGCCAATTTGTGCCTTTTAAGTATTTGGAGCTCCTTTCCAGACATGGCACACCAACTTAAATCATGGGAACAGAATGAGACCAAACTAAGCAAATTTGTGCAAATTAAAAACAAGATTTGGCATGCTGCTTTCTAGCGCTGCATTCAGTTGTGGTTTGACACAGGTGTGAGCTGACCATCATCAATGACTAGAAAAGACAGACAAAGACTTTCTTGCCAGAAACAATCTGGGCCAAAGGCCTTGATCTAGTCAAAAGCATTACAACAAGCTGAGTATTTCAAAATTATGGCTGCTGCCACCCATCTGAAATTTGTTCAAAATGGAAGGACAGAAAACTCTGGATTTCAATTCCTATTTCTGTCCCACAATTCTAAAATTTCAAATATGCAATAGATAATTTCCCTAAATGCTACATTTTTAAGTCTAGGGGAACAATAACAGAACTACTCAATGGCTGTGTTCCGACAACATGACTTTTTATTGTCATGCTGTTAAAATGTAGATGTGGTATTTCATCATGGTAAGTGTGATCCTTAGAAATCACAATAAAGAATAATGGTTTTTCTCAACTTGCCCTGCTGTTTCTCAACCACCACAACTTGCCCTGCTGTTTCAACACAAAATCATGGCTTCCATGGTCCTGGCACGCAACCACCAGTCCCCTCAAAAGAGCTGCGAGTGCAGGGGCAGCGCCAGCCAGCCTCTATGTACGGATGCAGGCAGGAAGTGATGCACTTTGGGGCTGAATATCAGGAGCAGTGGCTCATGGGATACCTGCCAACAGCAGGAGGACTCCGAAGGGAGGGTGGCGACCTCCTGCTCGTCTGTTGGGTTACAAGCTGTGGCAATCGTGCAGGGTTGCTAGGGAGCCAGGGAATGGGATTTGCAGGAAAGAGCGGAGATGTATGTACACCAACACTATGAGCACGGGATATGCGCAAGAAGAGCCAGAGGCTCTCCTGCGAACAGGTGGGTATGACCTAGAGAGGATCACGGAAACATGGTGCGGATGCAAAGCGGGGCTGGAATGTCAGCGTAGAGGGATAGACTCTGTTTAGGAAGGACAGGAGGGGAAGGGGGGGCTCTGCTATATGACAGGGAAGGGATAGGGTGCAGAGCGATGGGGGCGGGTAGAAGCGGACCCAGTGGAGGCGATCTGCGTATGACTGATGGGTCTAGACGGGGTGGGAGCTGATAGTGGGGGGTATGTTATCACCCACCGGGTCAACTTGAGACCCCGGACGATGCTCCGAAGGATATCCCAGGGAAGGGACACGGTTACGATGGGAGAGTTCGACCTTCCTGTTACTAGTTAGGAGATGCACTCGGGAGTGGCAGCTGGGTCCTGTCACTTCCTGGAAGCAATAGAGGGAGGGCTTTTCACCCAGGGTGTCCAGGAGGCAACAAGGGGGATGAAACATCCTAGTTTCAACCAACAGGGAGAATCTGGTGGGGGATGTACAGACTAGGGGAACCCTGGGTGGGAGGGACCGCTCCATCCTCTGCTTTGAGATCAGGAATGAGTGGTCAAGTACTAGGAGTTGGGACTTCACAAGGACCAACTTAGGTCAATTGAGGGCGGCACTAAGAAGTTTGGTCTTGGAGGTGGAAACCTTAACAATTTTGCAGATCAGCAAATCAGGGAGGTACAAAAGATGCCATGAATGCAGAGAGGTGGTAAGAGGGATTAGATGTAAAAAGGATCTCCACAGGAAATGGACACTGAGCAACTGAGGAAAGGAGGCATACAAGGAGGAGGTGGCTCGATGCAGAAAGACGCTTCACAAGCGTAAAGCTGATTATGAGCTGAGACTTTTGCTGTCAGGAGCAATAAAAGGGCTTCTATTCTTATGTAAATAGTAAGAGAAAGGGGACAGATGTTAAATGATTATTTTGATACTGTATTCTCCTCAAAGCAGGTTGGGGGACATGTGCCTGGCAGGCCAGATGAGGTTGGGGTTATAGGAGCACAGGCTGTAGTCAGTCCCCTATAAACTGATGAGCTCCTCAGGACCCCGGATATTACAGAGGTGCCAGGTCTTGATGGGTTGCACCCAAAGGTACTTCAGGAATTGGTACAGGTTCTCTTGCATCTGTTGCCCTTCATTTTTGAGGCCTCGTGGAGAACGGGTGAAGTTCCAGAGGATTAGAGGGTGGCGTCAATGGTCCCAATCTTCAAGAGCAGCAGCAGAAGGGACAAGGTGAATTACAGGCCAGTTGGCCTTATGTCCAATTCTGGGAAACACAATGGAAAAGCTCGTAATAGGGAAAGTAGAAATCCTAGATAGGGAAGGGGGGTTGGAAGTCACACACCTGGGGCTCAACTCCTCATCATTCTGCAGACTAACATCTCACCTGGAGAAGGCCTTTTATCAATAACCCGGAGGAGGGGATAGCTAGTCCACAGAATAAATTTGTGGATGATACTAAAGTGGCGCTGGCAGCCACAATGGAGGGCCAAGCACTCCAGATCCAAAGGATCCAGACAGGCTGTGGAAGTGGGCAGGAGGCAACAGGATGGCGTTCCATGTGCATAAGTATCAGGTCTTGCACTTGGGACACAGGAATAGGTGTCACAGGTACAGGATGGGGGACAAGCAGCTGGAGAGCAGCACTTGTGAAAGGGACCTCGGGGTGCTGGTCAACTGCAGGCTAAGCATGAAACAGCAGTGCGATGCGGTGGTCAAGAGGGCAAACACCACCCTTGGATGTATAGCCAGAAGCATGGCTTTCAGATCTAAAGATGTGCTGATACCACTCTAAGACTCTGGTGCGCCCTCAGCTGGAGGCATGTGTCCAATTCTGGGCTCCACATTACAAGAGAGAAATACCAAGGTTGGGATCAGTTTAGCGCAGGGTCACAAGGATGGTAGCTGGATTAGGAGACATGCCATATGAGATGAAATTGAGAGAGCTGGGTCTCTTCAGCCTGGAGAAAAGGAGACTCCAAGGGGATCTGATAGCGACGTGCAGGTATGTGAGGGGGTGTCACATGGTGCAGGGTTTTGACCTGTTCTCCCCTGCGGAAAGGATGCATTCCAATGGGGCTAAGCTCAAAGAACCAGGCTTCAGGTTGGATTCCAGGAAGTCCTTCCTGACAGTTAGGACCCCCATGATATGAAATGGCCTTCCAGAGATGGTGGAGGCCCCATCAGTGAGGGTGTTCAAAGAAAGATTGGACACCCACATGCTGGAGATTGGTGAGCAGAGCCAGCTGAAGCTGGGGGTCAGACTAGATGTCTATATTGTTTGAATGCAGCCAATGAAATACCGAGGTGCACTCTTTTCATACCAGACATAAGGCAGAACTTGTGTTGTGCCAAAGTCAAGAACCTGAACGTGCTTTTCATCACATGGCTGTGTAATGGAAGGGCAAGCCCAAGGAGCATGCAAAGCAGGCGTCTTGCTGCATGTCCTGAGCACACGGTGGTCACCCGGATGACCCCACAGGGAGGGCAGCAGCAGCAGCAAGCGAGTGCTGCAGGCCCCGCTTCTCATGCCCTGGAGGGCTGCCCATAGTGCCAGAGGCAGCACTCCACCGTCGGGACCAGCATCCACGGCCAGCCTTCTGCTCCTCCGTGAACTCAACCAATCCACTCTTACCGCCCCACCACACCTTCTGGCCCCACCTGGATGTCAGTGGCCCACTGCTGCTTCCCAGCCAGGAGAGCATCCAGGATGTTCCTCATGACGCCCTCCTTGATGTGGTCCTCGCCACTGACGACGTAGCACTGGGAGCGGATGACCCGGAAGAAGTCCTCATCCACCCACTGGGCACTCGTGGAACCAGGGATGTAAGCCAGCTCCAGGTAGACTGGGGGGCACGAGAGGCGGGCTTTGGGGCCTGGAGAAACGGGCAGAGCAGAGAACTGAAACAGGCAGCTGAACAGCAGAACACAACCAGCTGAAAAGGGTCCAGGAACCTTCTGCAGTCTTTAGGAGCCGCCAAACGGAAGACGCTTCTGGGCCACGAAACAGACAACCGGCCCGTCAATCCCTGTGGACTACCCTGGCCGGTGGCAGTTCCCAGGGCTTTCCAGGAGAGCAGCCCCTGCCCAAGCCCTTCGACCACAGAATAAGCCCAGGGCTATGCAGTGCGATGCCAGACCAGAGAGTCATGAGAAACTGAGTGACCAAGTCTCACCCACCGACCCGCTGTTCCCTCTCAAAGAGATAGAGGCACAGGAAGCAGCTCTGAGGGGGCCTCTGATTGTGGAAGGAGGCTCACACTGAGGTTTTGGGAGAGGAAACATCTTGCTGGAGGCCATTCGGGCCCAGAAAAGACCCCAGAGCCAGTTGCTCCATGCAAGCAGAACTACTGGCTTGGGAGGGTGAACAGGCCAAGGCTCTGGTGTATACACTGTGTGTCTATGTTTCTCAGCAGGCTTGCCCACTTTTCAAGTTTCTTTCTAGAGAGAAACAGTCCCTCCCGCCACTCTGGTGGGCCATTTCTACCCAGCAAGATTGGCTCAGTCAGCCCTGCCTGATAAGCCAGAGAAGGGGCTGTCCCGCATTCCTCCACCCACCTCCAATTGTGCCGCAGAATTCCTGGCAAGCTGACACTGGCGCCTGAGAGATGTTGGGCCAGGGTTCCTGCAGCCCTGCCAGCCTGCGGAGGGATCCCTTGCCACATTTAGGCATCCAGCATTCCCATGGCTGCATCTTCACTGCATTTTAGCCAGGACAGGCCAGAGACTGCTCCCCACAACCTGGCAACCTGGCCAGGATGGTCAGACATTGCATTCCAGCACTTTCAGAGGACAACGGACTGAAATAATGCTATTGTCACAAAGCTGCTGCAAAACTCAGGAGGAAAAGGAATAGCAAGAGCTATGACACAGTTCACACAGAACAGCAATCCTGGGTCAATTAGTCCATGGCTTATTGTTGGGTATCTCTGGGCTGTTTAACTCCCTAAACAAACAAGAGTGCTCAGGTTTCAGATATCACACCTTGAATCGGGCAACAATGGAATATGAACTGAAAGTGGAAGTGCAAGACTCAATTTTGGTCATTTGTGGATTAATTAAGTGGCAGCTGCACTTACATATTCCATAAAACAGTATTAAACTAATTTAATACCTACAGTGGAGACAATGCACAGTAGGTAACATTACTTTTTCATTGGGGAGGGTGTGGGAAGAACTTAAGACAGGCTAAAGTATGTGTAAACATGAGTTTAAAATGCTCATTAAAGGGGAACACATGTAAGAATTATGCCCAGCAACAACTTTGATTTAAAAATGTATTTGGATCATTGCACTTATGTTTAAGAGCTATTTGGCTGCTTTGAGGCTGTGCACACAATTAAAAAAATCATAGACAAATTGAAAATAAGAAATTCACCTAAGGTGCATCCATTCAATCAGAAAGCCAGCGGTTAAAAGAGCACTGACAGTTAAACAATATAGGTAAAGGTTTCCCCTTGACATGAAGTCCAGTCATGCCTGACCCAAGGGGGATGATGCTCATCTCCGTTTCCTGGCCGAGGAGCCAGCGTTTGTCCGCAGACGGTCTCCGTGGCCACATGACTGAACACCGAGGTGCACGGAACGCTGTGACCTGCCCACCGAAGTGGCACCTTTTCATCTACCTGCATTTGCATGTTTTTGAGCTGCAAGGCTGAAAGGAGCTGGGACAGAGCAACAGGAACTCACCCCTTTGTGCAGACATGAACCGGCGACCTTTCGATCAACCAGCACAGCAGCTCAGCAGTTTAAATCACTGTGCCACCTGCATCCCTAAACAATATGCTGCAATATAAAAGTCCAAGCTGACCACCACGCGCCTCAGCCCTTCCAAGATAATCAGGGAGGGCAAATGTTCCACAGGACAGGCGCCACACAGCCAACCCTGAAGGCACCAAGCAAGGCCCTGACAATAATCTGAAGTTAACCAAGGGTGAAACTGTGCTGCAGCTGGATGGGAGACTGCAAGGTGTGCTCATGAAATAGCTCAGGTTTCCAGAAAAAAAAGCAGAACCAATGCCTACTTAAAGCAAACCTGCTGTTTGGCAAACCCATGATTTTAAAAGCAGACCTTCTGTGGAGGGTGGGGAATGAGTCATGGTTTATTTTAAAATGTGTATAGGCTAAAGAGCCAATGCTTACCTGCAGCGCTCCTGTGCTGGAAGGTCCCAGATTCAATTTTTCCAGTGAGGCCTGGAAAGACCCCTGCCTGAATCCCTGAAAAGCTGCTGCTGCCAGTCGGTGTCAGCAATACTGGGCCACATGGACCAAGAATATGAGACAGTATAAGGCAGCTTTCTATATTCCTATTTAAACCAGCCTTTTATTCAGAACAATGAAGTCTGGAAACTTGTTTTATTTGGAGGAGAAAGAAGGATTTGAAATATAGCTCAGTAGCAACACACTGATGGCCCCAAGTTCAAGAATATGAGGCAACAGGAGACTGGAAAACTCTCTCATTCTGCCAGAGACACTGGAAAGAACAGATGATACTGAGGTCCATGGACCAGAGTTCCAACCTGCAAGTACCACCTTTCCTGCCCACCTCCACTCGCACTGCTTGGTAAGTGTCTGGGTAGAAAGAATTGTTAATAAAATGGCTGCTCTCTTGACTGAGGACACATCCCAGATCCATTTAATTGAAGGCAGCTGCCCTCGCAGACAATAAGGGCACACCAAGTGGCCTTCCTGCTGCCATTTTCAAGGGACCACCCTCCGCCCTCCCCAGTAATCCAACAGCTGGCCAGGAGATCGCTACCACTGCTCACCCCCAGGTCCCCACCCTCTCCCTGGGGTCCCAGCCATCCACCTGCCTCACCACAGGGCCAAGGGAAGGCGACGTTACCTGCCAGAGATGACCGGTCAGCTCGCAGGAGTGGTCTGTTGTTCATCCCGCGATGATGGAGGGCTGTCTTACTGTCACCCCCAGCACAGGCCACCGAAGGGTCACTTTTGCCAAGGGTGCGCAAGCGGGCTCTTTCCGCCATCGTTGCTGAAGAAGGCTTGGCCCTGCCGCGGGCAGGAGTGGCTTTGGGGATGTCTGCTTTAGGGGGTGCAGAGCCCACCCGCAGGGGCATCCACTTCATCTTGGCTGCACCTTCTCTCTCAGGGTCCACCATGCAGATCCCAGGCTGGGCAGGGAGAGGACAGGGGTCCTTCAGGGGGGGCGGCAGTGGGTCCCGAGCCCGGGCCAGGCCTTCTGGATCATCATCCGAGTCCAGCCCACCCTCCACTGGGCTGGAAGGGTACTCCTCCATGGCAGGCAGCGCATCAGAGTCCGAGAGAGTGGGCAGAGATTCGCTGAAGGAGGTGGGGGGGGTCTCATCGGCCAGGGGGTGCAGCTTCTGGCCCCGCAGACCCTTCCAGTGCACGGAGGGCTTGGCCAGCTCTTGTGAGAAGTCACTGCTGTTGGACACGTCGCGGGGGCTGACGTTGATCGACGGAGACCTCTCCGACTTGTGGTGTGCAAACTCACACGGCGACACCAGGCAGAGATCCACATCGTGGGGGGAGTCGGATCGGTAGCCAGACCTGGGCACCGTGTGGCCATCCCACCGCTGGGTGCCAGGGTGAGGGTGACAGGGCCGGATGGGCAGAGACATCCCTGCTTTGCCCACAGCGACGTCTGGCTCTGGGGTGAGGTGTGCCGCCCGGATGTTCCCTGCTTCTTCTTGAGGGAATTCGCTCACTGGAGGCAGCACCTGCTCGAAGGAGATGGAGAGGGACTCGTCCACCTCCGTGGAGTGAGGAGACCCCACTTCAGCTGGCAAGGAGGGTGTGGTGATGGTGGGGGACACATCAGGGACGTCATCACGGAAGAGGCTAGGGGAAAGGCCGCCCGACGGCTTCTCCTGGGAAGAGCTAGAGTTGTCATGGGAGGCCTGGGGACCAGATCTGTCAGGCCGCCAGGCATTTATCATGGCCGCTGGCTCCTCAACCATGACAGCATCTTCTACCGGGGACTGGTGGAACGGAGTGTGCTTGGCACTGGCTGGGGCAGAGCTGGCGGGTGACATCATCTCCAGGGTCTTCTCTTCAGAGCTACCGCCACCACAAGGTTCCTCAGCCTCCGGGAAGTGGTTGAGCCCCACCTGGATGTCTGTTGGTGTGAATTCAAAATCGACACTCCGGTCGCTCTTTGGAGTCTTGGCCAACGGGGATGGAGGGCCAAAGCCTCTGAGGGGAGAGCTGGCTTCCTTGTGCCGGAAAGGCTGAGGGCTCTCAGGATCCATTCCTGCAGTGAGACCATTCTGGGGGTGCTCCAGCACATTGCCATGACATGCCGCACTGCCCAGCAACGAAGGCTCCAACCCCTTCCTGGATGTGGCAAGGCCTCCACGGTTCTCTGGCACAGGCTTACCCAACAGGCCTCCCTTGGTGCCGCTCGGCCGTTGGAGTACGGTTTCCTTCACCGACTTAGCCTTCAGTTTGCTTGCCTCCTTCGGGGTGGGAGTGACCTTCCTGAGACTGCTCATCTTGGCTGGGGGCCTCTTGGCCTCCGCCCCTGGGGCTCTACGCAGGTCCTTCATCGGCTGCTTTGCTGCCTTCTCTTCTGCCTTCACAGCTTCCTCTCTCCTTAGCCCCTCCCTCCTGGGGGGATCCACCTTCCATTCCTGCTTGGCTGGCTTCCCCTCCTTCACTGCACCCTTCTCTTGAGTGGTGTCCTCCTTTGGCATTGGCTTCCTCAGGTCCCTCCTCACAGGCAGCTTCTCCTTCAACTGCTTGGGCCTCACATCCTGCTTAAGCTTCTCTGGGGAAGCCTCCGTCTTAGCTCTCTCTTCCTCAGCACTACCCTTTGAGGTCTCACTGGGTGCCTTGGGTCGGTCTCGGGAGCTGGGCAGCTTCGGCAACCTCTTCTCCTTGGAAATAGGTGCACTGATCTCTGTGAGGCTCAGTCGAGAGCCCGACTGGAGGCTCTCCTGACTGACTGCCTTTTTCGGCTTAAATTGAGAGGCAGAAGATGAGAACGACTCAAGGTCTTTCTGGGTGACCATGGGATGCTTGAGGAACTCCAAGTGCTTGACCTTCTCCAGCCCTTCCAAGATCTTGCCCTGGGGTGTGCAGCCCGGGAACAAGACCCGCACAATCTTCTCTGTGGGGCTCACGGGGTGCCACACCAGGAGAACACAGATGGAGGTCAGGCACTGCAAGGGCAGCTCCAGCCCCCGGGGGCAGCCGTTCCCGCACCAGTGCTGCATCAAGAACTCCAACTCCTTGCTGCCTTTCACGGGGTTCAGCACATACATGTCCAGGCGCCCAACGCCCATCTTCTGGAAGAGGATGGTTGGCTCTGCCTTGGGGGCAGCCTCCCGGAAGAGCGGGTGGGGCCGGATGCCCAGCCTGTCGAGGTACTGTAGAGCTAAGCTGGCCTCGTCACAACTCTTCAGGATGCCTGAATCCCCTCTGATGCCCTTCAGCTTCTCCGAAGCATTGATGAAAACCACACCCAGCTCTGGTGAGATGAGGCTTTTCACCCAGTCATCATTCAGGGAGCTGTGAGAGGAAGGGTCTTCATCCATCTCAGCAAGCTTTCTCTGCAGCAGGCTGTTCACCCCGGGGAGACTGTCAGTCCCCATGTGGGTCACCAAGATGGAGTCGATGCGGTCCAGGTGGCGCACTAACTTCCAGAAGGATGACCGGGGGTTGGAGCCCCCATTCACCAAGATGTTGAAGCCGTTCACAGCAAAGAAAGCAGAGTCGCCTCTCCCTCCTGGGAAAATGTAGCAGCAGGGCCTGGAGAGCTTCAGGAAGCCCACGGTGTTTGGTGGCTCCAGGAGATCGAAAGGTGACTGGGGATCCAGGGACTCGAAGAGGTACTCCAGGAACTCCTGCAGGCCCTCCATCTCTGGCAGCACACAGCCCGGGTTGAAGCGCAGGTCAATGAAGTCCAGCAGGTTGTGCTGGCCCAGTCTGGAAGCCTTCCATTCCCCAAAGTCTGGACACACCACAGTCAGGCTGGTCTTGGTAGAGGGATCTGCACAGCTGAGTAGCTCTCCGACCTGGAGGGAGAGTGAAACACGAGGAGGAGTAAGAACGCAGCTACCAAGCTCCGTCCCGCCTGACCTGGGAGTTGGTAGCCCCCATCAGCCTCAGTCATCTGGCAGGCACCGAGGTCCAGCCAAGCACGGCCAAAAAGCACGCCCACCACTGCTTTTCTTTTCTCCCTTCCTCCTGGAGGCTCACAATCATCTCCATCACAGCTCTACCCCTCTCCCAGTGCCCTCTCCTCCCTCAGCAACTGCTCAGTTTCACTTTGCTGCTGCCTTTGCTGCAGCAATGAGCTGGTCGGCAGGGCAAGGTAGGGTCTGGAAGCCAGTCCTCCTTAACAGAAGGTGAGCTGCAGGGAGTGCCCAGTAGGCAAAGACCAACATGGTGCACCTGGCAGGCCTAGAGAGCAAGGGAAGGGAAGCATGCAGGCAAGAGGACCAGGTGGGCCTACTCAGGGACTAGAGTGGAGCGTGACTCAATGAGAAGAAAAATGGCCTCGTGGAATCCGCCTGCCTGGTGACTTGAGTGAGGCAACCTTGGCTGGATGATGTGGAGATAAAAGGCCTAGGAAGCATTAGTGGGGAGCAGGGGAGAAAAGAAAAGCCTTCCAAGTCCTCGGGGAAGCCCCCGTTAGCCCCCAGTTGACAGTCCCCCAAGCAAACAAACTTCTGCTAAGGAAAGCGTGAAGACCACTGCTCTCATGCAGGGGCTGCCCTAGGAAGCCAGCCTTCTGCTAAGCCTTGTTGAGCTGAAGACAGGGAAGCCACTGCTGGGGGAAGGGAAGACTAGCCATAAGCATGGCTTTCCACTGGCTAGGGCATCTCCTTCCAACTGCAGCTGAGGGCTACAGCGGCACGCTGGCTGAATGCAACCGTGTCCAGGAGGGGATGGGTCCTATGTGTGTGGAATGACCCCTACTGCTGTTCCTTCCACCACCAGAGTCCCACCCCACAACCAGAAGTGTGTTAACCTCAGAGGGGCAGACACAAGGTCCTGGGATGTTCAGAGAGTGCTGTGGCCCTACTCAGCACACGCCCCCCCCCCCACCAGCTCATCCTGGACCTGCCCTGCTACCCACAAGCTCAATGCCAGGTAGCCGGGTCAGGGACACAGCTGCAGGGCAAGCTCAGTCCTGTGTAGGAGTCCCTAAGACGCAGGATGGGGAACACACCTCCTTGTCAGCAAAGATCTGGATGAAGTCCCGCAGGGAGAAGGTGCCCGTCTGCAGCACCAGCTCCCCCGTCTCCTCAATGCAGGGCCCGGCAAAGATCAGCAGCTTGTACTGCGAGGGGTCTGTGACCAAATTGCGGAGCTGGAGGGGACAGAAAGAGAGACAATGAGCCCAGCACGGCTGCGCCACCCCGCTCACTGGAGCTCCCCGTTTGTGGGGCATCGGTGACACAGCCAGTGAGGAAGGCTCCTGTGGAGTGTTGTGTGCAAAAGTTCCCAGGTGCAAAGCCCAGCGATCCCAAGGGTCTCAGTAGGAGGCAGCCAGGGCTGCAGCCTGCTAGAATCACAGAACGGTAGAGCTGGAAGGGGCCAGAGGGCCGTCGAGTGCAGCTCCCTGCCCAGGGCAGGACTCTCAGTTCAGCCACCCTGCCAGAGGGCCGTCCAGCTGCATCCCGAATACCTCCAGCGCGGGAGCCCCCCACCTCCCACGTCTTGGTTCCAGGGCTGTATTACAGCCAGGAAACATTTCTGGATGCCCAGCAGCAGCTGCCTCTTTGTAAACTGACCCCATTATGCCACGCCCTGCACTCTGGCATGAGAGAGAAGCGATCCGATCCGCCTCCTTCAACAGCCTCTCAAGCCCTCATGGAGTGCTGTCCTATCTCCTCTCAACCTTCTCTTCCAAGGCGCGACATGCCCACTTCTCCCAGTCTCTCACCATATGGCTTTGTGTCCGGCCCCCTTATCAGCCATGCTGCCCTCTCTGAGCCCCTTCCAGTTTTCCCGGATCTGTTCTGGGTGCAGCGCCCAGAATGGAACGCAGTGCTTCAGATGGGACCTAACTAGGGCCCAATGGAAAAGAACCAGCATTCATGTGATTTGCAAGCTATGCTTTATTAAGGGAGCCCAATACAGCATTAGCTTTGCTTTGCTTTGGTTTTTTGGCACAGCCACATCACATTGTTGACTCATATTCAACTTGTGATCTACGACAATGCCATCATCCTTCTCATTGCCGTATTTGTGAGTCTAGTATCTCCCATTTTTTAACTGTGCACTTGATTCCCTCTTTCTGGGTGCAGAACTTGGCATTGTTCTTGAATTTCATTCTGCTGCTCTCAGCTCAGCACTCCAACCTCTCAACTTTGATGTCTGCCTATCTTCCAGGGTATTATCTACCCCACCCAGATTTGTGTCATCTGCAAATCTGATCAGCATTCTCGGCACCATCCAAGTCATTAATAAAGATGTCGAAGAGCACTGGACACAGGACTGAGCCTTGTGATACTGCACTTGTGACCTCTCCCCAGTCTGAGAATGTCCCTCTGAGAAGCACCGAGCCTAGTTCTGTAGCCAGCTGTAGATCTGCCTGATGGTCCTTCCATCTGACCCACTTTAATTCATTACCGGGCTACGAGAGCTGCTAAGCCACTTGGAGAAAGTGGAGCAGCAGGCTTCAGTTACACCAATCTTCATCTGTGCCCAGGGTAAGCTACCAGAACACTTTTGAAGTAGGTGGCTGCTGAAGTCAGCCCAGCAGCTTCAGCTGGTACAGAATTCTGGGCAGAAAGCACCGTGAATACACAAACTGCTTGACTACGAGGTGGTTGACCAGCTCCATGAGAGGTGCTGCACTGATCCAGAATCAGAGGAGTGGAAGAGCTGCCTGCTTTCCAGCTTTCCACGACAAGGACAATGTGTGGACACCAAGGGCAAGGCCTCTTCTTCGGGAAGCAAGCAAGCATCCCCCCAACACACACTTTCAGTGATTTTTAAGACTTGAAAAATGTTTTGTTCCGCTTGACATTTTTTAAATGGGTTCTCACAATTCTACCTGGCATCTGGTTTTAGCTGCTGCTCAGTTCTTTGCAGATCCAACTGACCAGTCAAGAATTCTCTCCTCTCCTCTCCTCTCCTCCTACTGTTTTACTAGGAACCATGGCTCATGTTCACAGGCTGCCCAGTAAGCCAGCATGCAAGGTCTGCACCCCAAAAGGAGGAATGTGAATCTACAGCCAGTCATCCAAGGCGAAATTGAGCAAGCTAGCCTTTGCCACCTCATACCCTTTAGCTGTGATGGACTACAACTCCCATCACCTCCTCGGCCAGCCAGGGCACCAGGCTAAGGAAGACTAGAGGAGCAATACTCTGGCCAACTCTGCTGCTGTGCAGCACGCTGCATCCTGCTCCAGGCAGAACTGAAGACCCCACGCCCACTCCCCACCACTCGCCTCATCGCAGATGGACTTGTCGGACGGGTTCAGCAAAACCAGTGTCTCCAGGACCTCCCCACGGTGGTGCAGAGCACGCTGACCTGCGGGAGGCGAAAGAAGCACCCAGTGAAGGAGGCGTGACCAAGCTGGGCTGCTCAGTGCAGCTTCTCGCTCCCTGGAGAGTGCCCATGCCAACCAAGGGGAGTGCCCCTCTGGGGGTGGCACAGATCCCAGGGTGCGGCACAGCCCCAGTCATTTGCCAGTGTGGGGCAGGCAAGTGTGCTGTATCACTGCCAAGATACAGATGTAGCCCAAAGGGCAGTGCTGTCCGCGGGAAGCTTAGAAAAGACCTTCGGAGCAGACTGAAACCTGCCCAGGGAGTAAAATGCATGATTGCTGGCTGCCTTCTGGTGTGCATGCAGAAGGCCCCAGGGCAAGTCTCTGGCCGGATTTCTGGGTAGGGCTGAGAATGACCCCTGCCCAAAGCCCTGGAGAGCAACTACCACCAGCTGGCATCAGCTACACCGAACTAGGCGAAAGGATGGGCAGAAAGGAGATTTCTAGTTATTTTGGACCTCCACCAGCCTGGCCAGTGGTCAGGAATGCTAAAAGCTCAGGTCCACAGCATCTTGAGAGCTACTAAGGGTCTGACACACCAGATCAGTTTCCTATGTTCCTATGTACATTTACATTCCTTCACATGCATGAGGACATTATTTTTTAAAGGAAGAGCTGTGGCTTAAAGAGCTTCTGCTTTGCCCAAGGAAGTTCTCATGTATAATCTCCAAGAAGGGCAGGACAGTTCTTCTCCATGAACTACGAAAAGCCATGGCTGCCAGTCCACACCAGCAATACTGACTAGAGTCCTCAAACTACAGCCAAGGGGCCGGATCCAGCCCACCATGCCCATTTAATCGGCCCACCATGCCCATCTGGACCCGCTGCGCCCACGCCCACACACACTGCTGCCCACCTCTCCCCGCCACACAGGGAGGCAGTGGTTTCTCCAAGTGAGCAAGCCGCTGCCTCATGCGCCCGCCCCACGGCACATGCCTACCCCCACCCACACCTCGCCTCATCATGCACCCCGCCCCCGCCTCAGCACCCATGTGCACCACTGGCATCACCTTTCCAGCCCATGCCCAGCACCGGCACCCTTCAACTGGCCCCCTGGTGAAAAAGTTTGAGGACCCCTGGACTGGACAGACCCAGAGCCTGCCTTCCGGCACACCCTCAGCTCAGTGTTTGGAGGGTACCACCTCCTCTCCAGATCGACCCCGACTGCGCTTTAGAAGGCCTGATCCTGAAGATGAAACTCAAGTACTTTGGCCACCTGATGAGAGGACTCCATGGAGAAGACCCATGAGAAGACCCTGATGCTGGGAACAATTGAGGGCAAAGGAAGAAGGGGACGGCAGAGGATGAGGTGGCTGGATGGGGTCACTGAAGCAGTTGGGGTGAGCCTAGGTGGACTCCGGGGGATGGTGGGGGACAGGAGGGCCGGGAGGAATGTTGTCCATGGGGTCGCGATGGGTTGGACACGACTTCGCGACTAACAACAACAGCATCCTCTCCAAGCCATGTGCAAAGTCTGTGGAATGCCTAAACCAGCCTTTCCTAACCCAGAACCCTCTGGCAGTCTGGGGCGACCATTCCCCTCATTCTCAATGACCATAACCCATGCTGGCTGGGGATGATGGAAGTGGTAGCCCATATACCCAGAGGGCAACAGGTTATGGAAGGCTAGCATGGACAGAGTCCTGATGAAACACTAAACCCAGGAAAAATCACATACAGCCTATCTTAGGGATTTAATGAGGGGTCTGGCTAGCCACCTGCACTCCAAAATGTTGGGACATGGGAAGGCCTTTCCCCAGCAGAGTTTTTAGGAGCCCACTGCAACTGCCCTGGGAAGCAGAAGAGGTTTTAAAAATAAATGCTACTCAGGCACACAGAGAAAAGAATTCTAATGCTTGTGGCTGCTTTACATGCACTGCACTAACTCTTTAACCGTCACAAGAAGGAGAGAAAGAGGGAGGGGTGGTGAGAAGGAGCTGCAGGGGCTTGAATCCCCAGGAAGCAGCATGACCCACAGCCCGGAAGGGGAGGCCAGGGTTCTTGCTGAGGAACAGGACAATCCTACAGGAGGAAGAGGAAGTTGAGGGCTCCCCGTCTGCAGGGAGGGAGCACAGAGATGAGGAAGAGGCCAGAGAGCAGCTGTACTGCATGGCTCACTGCCAGAAGATGGCCAACAAGCCCAAGCAAGTAAGAAAGCTTATCTAGGCAGAGGCTGAGAACACCGAGGCCATGAATTGGGCCACTGCTGCACTCGGAGGTGGCTGGAGGAAATGGGCTGTATCCTTATTCTGTTAAGTCCAAGGCCACGTTTTGGAGGAAACACCACTCCATTCAAGATGCAGGTGGGCAGTCCAAGTAGACATCCCTCCAAGCAAATGAGGACACACCACACTGGCAATACTAGATCAGACTAGGAGAGGCTCCCCTCACAGCCACTGCTTTCCAGGGCTTCATTCAAAATGTTATGGCAGGCAAAAGGTAAAAAATAGACTTTACTCTTGAAAACAGACCTTGCAGACCTCTGCAAATGCACAAACTCAAACACACTTCTTTCCACACAGTATTCCTGCAGTTCTCAAAAAGCAGAGGGATTGTTGTGCATCAGGCAGTGACTAAGCCATGGAAAACAAACAAGTTTTGAGATCTGTGTCAGACATCGCTTGCAAGGTGCTTAGGTTTATCGAGACAAGAAGGTGGTAGAGACTGCAGTGGCCAGAAAATATGTGCACATGAAAGAACACATCACAAAGCATCGCCTGTGAACTTTGTTGCCAGAGGCCCAGTGCTCCTGTTTTCAGCCATAGCAACTGGGGATTAAAAATCCCACAATTCCAGTTTGGTTCACACGAAAAGGTTCCAAAAGCAGCCTAAGGCCTGTGCACTGGGCCGTGATGCTTCCTCCTCTCTTCTGAATAACGAAGGGCTTGGACCGGGACTGGATTTGGTTGGACTGGCAAGCTGATTTGCCTCAATGCCCAGGAAGGCTACTTCTGCAAAGCATGATTTTGGCTGGCAGGCAGCTGGTCAAAAGTGGGTCTACAGGGTCAAACAGAGAGGCATTACAGAGGACTGTTGTGCCAGAGCAGACCACCAGAGCACTTAGAAATCTGACCCAACCGTCTGGTCTCCTGCCTGCAGCTTTCTGCAAGGGGGAAAAGGGGTGAGGTAGCAAGAAGAGACGGCAGGTTTCCCAAGGCACCATCAAAGAGAAGACTTTGCTTCCCTAAGAGAAGGAGGGAGTGGCCACTGGCCAGCAACAGCGTAGGTGATCTCATGCTTGTTTTCTCAAAACGAGCAGCAGCTGGGCCTGTCTGGTCTGAGCAGCATGCACGTCAACTGACCAAGCAGCAGCAGAGAGCAGCCCAGCAAAAGCACTTTTGTCTCTCTGGCTGAACAATGTTTGCTTTCCACAGCAAAACACAGAGGAGCTGCAGTTCTGCCCTGGAGGGCTCTTGGGGCAGGGAGCGACTCCCAGAGAGGCGAACTGCCAGCCAGCTGCTCCTTCCAGAGAGCCGATCCGGAGAGCAATGTGAATTTGTGCACATTGCTGCCAGAGCAGCCAAAATGCTCACGGCACCAGGAGACCACGTGCTGGCTTGCAGGCATGCTTGCTTTGGACAGCAGGGACTGTCAGGCACGCTTTGCAAACCAAGCAGGCTGCAAGAGAATTTGGGACATCACCAAATGTGCCTGCACGATGCAGCTCAGATGTCTGGACCAAACAACTTCATTATCAACCAGA
Source organism: Varanus komodoensis (assembly GCF_004798865.1). Taxonomy (NCBI): domain Eukaryota; kingdom Metazoa; phylum Chordata; class Lepidosauria; order Squamata; family Varanidae; genus Varanus; species Varanus komodoensis. The sequence goes on from NW_025335325.1 coordinate 964,700, forward strand.
GATCTGCTGATTGCCTCAACTGCCAAGGGGAACCTCTCCACTCAGAGCTGATGCATGTCAGCTTCAGCATCTGCTCCTCAAGCAGAACGAAAAAAGGCAGCAGCCGCCAGGCCTCACTGGACTCAGTGGCCCGTTGGTTGGATCCACCAGGGTTGCTCCCCTTCAAAGCATTACCAAATCCATGGAAGCAGCAGCTCTGAACAGTGAGAGGCCAGAAGGGAGCCTCCCTTGGTAGAAACAGCACACCTCGGAATAGCGGCTGCCAGCAAACTAAACACGGCAGGACTCTTTCAGCCAGCATGTTCTGCACATCTCACCAGATGGAGCACAGGGGAAATCTAGGGCAGCAATGCCACACCTGGTGCCTTCCAGATGTGCTGGATTACAGCATCCATCATTCCCAGCTTGATACAGAAGGCACTCTCAACAGCCAGTTATGAACACAGTTGTGCACATATTTGGCACCCCACTATTTTGTTTTTGATAGTGCCTTATAGTACTTTACTGCAAAATTATTTATGTAACTGTATACCTTGGCACAGTACTTGTCCTGCACCCTGCCTCGGGAAAGTTTTGTCCTTAAAGGAAGCCTAAAAATAATTTTGAATAAATGAAATGCCACCTTCACTGCAGTGTACTAGCACCAAGTCTACCAAGTGAAAAGAAAAGGATAGAACCTGAAACACAGCTTGGGCGGTCGGGGGGGGGGGGGGAACAAGGGAAGTGAGACAGGAGAAGGTGGATCACTGCCTCAGAAAGCTTTCTGCCCCTTCCTTCTGTTGACTACATGCACAGCAGCCTCCACAAAGCATCCATGAGTTCACATGTAGGCCAAAACCAGCGCAGAAAACTGGGACATGATTGTGGTTTCAAATCACAGCCGCACAGCCTCAGGGTTCCCAAGACAAAGCAACAGCCCTTGTGGACGTGGGGGCCAGTGCCCCTCCCCACCTCCTCAAGCAGCATCTCGGCTCACTCCTTACCTTTCACGATGTCTGAGAAGGTAGCAGAGTGTCGGGAGACAAAGAGCTTGAGCTGCTGATCAAGGTCGCAGGCAGTGAGGTCAATATCCCATGAGCGGATCCCTGAAAGACGGGAGCAAGACGAAAAGGTCAACCACGGATCGAGAAGGCTTGAGGGGCATTGCAGAGCGGTTCTGTGTGTCCTAGATGAGAAAGCAGTGGATGCTCTCAGAACAGTACTGCATATTGGCTATGTCAAGCACAGGAATGTGTGCTAAGGGGGGACCCCAGAGGGCAAAGGAGGAGGAAGCAATGCAGCTGGCACATGCAATGGTGCCACAGCTTCATCATCCAAGAACTCCCTGCCTCAGCCTATGCACAAGCGTGATGGGGAGACTGACGGACTTCGTGGGGCTGGCCTTTTGCCACAGGAGGGGCGTCTTTCCTTTCCCCACATGTGTTCACAGTTCCCACTCCCTCGGGAATTATGCTACAGAAACGGACTATGGGCATCCATCTCATGCACAATCCAGCTCCCCATCATGGCGAAGAACAAGCAAATGTGAGGCTGGGAGGACTGTCAGCTCCCACCAACCCCAAAGACACAGCCACCTCCATCTTGAGACTGGTTTTAAATTTCCAAGCTACATCAACCCTCCATGGACAGATGAGACAGTTCAACAGCAATAGCAGAATTGCCAGAATCATGACTGGAACAAGGCTGCAGGTGCTTACCAGAGGCAGTGCAAGATGTCTGGGGCTTCCTTTCTGAGAGCAGCTTCAGTGAGAAGGTAAACAACTGGCATGATTTTTATACCTCTTCATAAAAATAAAATGGGGCATTTTAAGAAAAAGTTCTTTAACAACATGGGGCCTTGGGAGGGGACAGCAAGGTAGGCATCCATTCAGTTCCTCCACTGCCTCTTCCTTTTGTCACTGAGACTTTAACTTCAGCCCCACTCTGCCCCCACAAGCATCAGCCTCCCCTACAAAGCTCCTCCAGTTCCAAGGGGTCCACACTGTACTGGTGTATTGTATCCACACTCCCAGCCATAGCTGACAGCTTCTCCTTCCCTCACAGGGACTGGATGGCAAACAGCGAGCTTCGTTTGCCCAGGGCCAAGAGCGTTCCCCAAAGGCTTTGCTGTTACAAGCAAGATCAGCCTGAGTTCCCAAACCTGCCTCGGTGCGCAAAGAGAGAGCGAGAGGGGGGTAAAAAAGGGATGCCATACAGTTGCTCTGCTGGCACAGCAAAGTGAGGAGATGCTGGGCTAGCGCAAAGGCCCTAAGTGCGACCTGCCAGCTTACATAACACCAGCATATCCTGCATCAGCCAAGACACAAGACTGCAGTGTTCAGAAAAAGTCAACAGAGCCAGATCCAACCCTGCTGTTCAAGAGTCCAGTGCAGCTGATGTACTCAGCGGCTGTTGGCATTCGGCCTGCATCACTCGAGCAGGGAAAGGAGGGAAGGCGATGCAGAACACAGTTCACTCAGTATCCTCAGGACATTCCGGCAAGCTACTCCAGGACACACGTTCCAGAGATGGTATGCGCAGCCCAGCAAGTGTGGTGGTCGATGGAGTACATGCAGAATGGGAGGGGTTTGGTTTTGGGGGGATCAGTGCAGCACATCTGGAAAGCACCAGCAAAGCTGGGGGGGGGGGGGTCAACAGTCCCTCTCCATTGCAATTTCAGAAGGCAAGCAACTAAGAACATACACCTGTGTGCTAGCCTGATGACATTACTGCATTAAACTGTCAGGCTGATTATGGGATCCCTGCTTGGCTAGAAAGTGCAGCCAGTCAGCCTTTTACAAAACTGAAAAGACAGGGAAAAAAGGAACAGCACCTAAGTACCTGCCAAGAGGGAAAACAACTGGGTCCTGAAGAAGGCAAAGTGCACTTTGAAGTGCTTGTGCGCACACACACACAGAGGACCCCTTTGGGATGTCTGGCCAAGATTAGTCCATCTGATCAGTTAATGGCTTAAAGGCATCATCCAGTATTGCCAGGAAAAAAGGCCTCCAATTCCCAGCATGCCCCAGTCAGCCAAACTGAGCATGCACAGGACTGTGCCCTGAATTGAGGTGTGTTGAAGAAGGACCAACATCTAGGATTGTTGAGAGACAGTCATGCTGGCCTTCAAGCAGTCAATTCAACCCATGCCTGACAAGGGAATTTCAAATTCCACCAAATTGCTGGGAGCCCAGACTTAAGAAGGTGGCTGAGGCTAAGATCTTTCTGCACAGACTGTTAACCAAGCACTAAACTGTATGAGTGAAGCACAGCATCTCTGAAATACCCCAGGACTGAGATTTGTACCTGCATGTCAAAGAGCCAGTTCTCCATAATCAATGGCTCCAAGAGCAACCTTGCACCAATGCCAAAATAGCAAAATAGAAAAGAACATGAAAACTTCTGAACAACCTGGGACCCAGAGCAGAAAGGCTGACCCCTCCACTCACAGATTGGAAGGACAAAGGAAGCAGAGAAACATGAAACCCCCAGGGTTTTCTCTCCCTCTGCACACCAGCCAGTACGGGATATTCAGAAGGCTAAACTGCAAGGAGGCCTGGCTCATTTTTGCAAAGTGCCAACCACGGCCTGTCTCCTGGTCAAGTAACATGCAGATGAGCTTATGGAGAGTCATCTGCTCCAAGAATGCTGGAAGCCACCCAATCCCAAGTCAGACCCTTGGCCCATCAAGTCCAGTATTACCAACACAAATCAGCAGCAGTGGCCCTCCAGGGTTTCAGAAAAGGGGTCTTCTACACCCCACCTAGAAGAACCTGGGACCTCCTGCATGTACAGCCAGAGCATTGCCACTGAGCTGCCCCCTCCCCTGCTTAACCATGGGCCAACATGCCTGGCTAAGCTGGAAACAGGCATTTCCTAGCTCGACCAAACCACCTGGGCAGAGGAAAGAAGAATGCTCTTGTTAACTCTCAGCAGTCCCACTTCTTAAAAACAGTAACTTTTCAGGCAGTGTCCCCATTTCTGGCTTTTGGACAAGCCTGAAAGGAAAGGATTTGCAGAACTTTCAAATCAAAAATATGATATCCATAATACACTGATAAGCGTGCAGATGCATCCTCCCAGCACTGCCCCTGCAAGTGAAACGTGAGATCGGCCCTCGCAACAGACACTTCTCTACCCACTGGGAGGCAGCTGGTGGGGAGGAGGAGCAGGGCCTTGTTCCATGTGAAACCAATGCTCTGCTATTCTGGGGATGCCCACTTGGGGCCTCAGGGCATACTTTTCACCAGTTGACTGAATTTTGGCCCCTTCAGCTATATTATCAACAACAACATAGAAACACTGAACAACATCATCAGAGTGAATTTGATTTAAATAAAATCAATTTAAAACACTAGTCAGTAAGACTAGATTTAAATCATGGTTTTCTTCATAATTTGCATATTATGCCTGCCTTACCCATAGGAAGAGGAACTTCATTAAAACATTCCCAAACTGGGTCTCTTATGACCTGCTGCCATTGTAGGTTTTCTTCTCCAAGGAAGGAATAATGCGACAAACCTCAGGTTTACAGAAAAAGATCAAAAGATTTGTGGAGTATTCTGCTCAAACACTCACTTTCATTTTAACTGCTTGTCTCTCCCTCCTCACACTTTGCTTCTTGTGCAGTTCTTTTCCCAATAATCTTCCTCTATTCTTTGAATTTTTTGAAATGTAGCACTTAAGAGGTAACAGGTTGATTCATGGCTCTGCGCCATGGCAGCTCTGCCCTGGAGTACCGCAGGGGTCCATTTTGTCCCCTTTGCTGTTTAACGTCTACATGAAACCGCTGGGAGAGGTCATCAGGAGGTGTGGGTGCGGAGTCATCAGTACGCTGATGATACCCAGCTCTACCTCTCGTTTTCCACCAATCCAGGTGAGGCAGTGGCTGTGCTGAACCGGTGCCTGGCCGAGGGAACGGGCTGGATGAGGGCCAATAAACTGAAGCTCAGTCCAGACAAGACGGAGGTCCTGTTGGTAGGTGGATCGGGCTTTCGGATGGGGGACCTGGACCTTGTCCTGAACGGGGTTGCAATCCCTCTTAGGGACAAGGTCCGCAGCTTGGGAGTGCTCCTCGACTCAGAGCTTTCACTGGAAGCTCAGGTGACAGCGGTGGCGAGGAGCGCTTTCTTTCAGCTTCGGCTGATCCATCAGCTGCGCCCCTACCTGGAGAACGACTGCCTGGCGACAGTGACACATGCGTTGGTGACTTCCCGACCTGATTTCTGCAACGCGTTCTACGTGGGGCTACCCTTGAAGACGGTCTGGATACTTCAATTGGTTCAAAATAGAGCTGCCAGGCTGCTGACGGGGACTGGGCGTTATGTTCACATGACTCCAGTCCTCCGTCAGCTTCACTGGCTTCCCATTGAAGTCCGGGCCCAATTCAAGGTGTTGGTGATGACCTATAAAGCCCTAAATGGCTTGGGTCCTGGCTACCTGAAGGAGCGCTTACATCCATATATGCCCGCCCGCCCCCCGAGATCAGCGGGAGAGGCCCTTCTCCGGGAACCCTCCGTGAAGGAAATTAGGAGGATAGGTATTTGGAGGAGGGCTTTCTCTGCAGTGGCGCCCAATCTATGGAATGCGCTCCCCAGAGAGGTCCGCCTGGTGCCGTCGTTATTTGTTTTTCGGTGCCAGGCGAAGACCTTTTTATTCAAGTGTCATTTTAATTGTTAATGTTATTTTTATTTTAAAGTTTTTTGGCCAGGGTGACTTATTTTATACAGTTATGGGTATTTTACATTGCTATTTATGTATGTTAATTTATTTGTAAGCCGCCCCGAGGCTTCGGCAAATGGGGCAGCCTAGAAATTTTCTAAATAAATAAATAAATAAATTCTGTGTACATAGATTTGCAAAAGAACAACGGGATTGAGGTTTTTTCTCAAATTTGTGTTTATTTTAATAACATTTTTGTGTGCAGAAGAGGCATGCAGTCTCTGCAGACACAAATTTACAGTTTTGAGAATTGTAAAATCAAGCATCTGTGATGATATCTTCTGGAGAGAAAAACTGTCTAATAATCTTACAGATACCTCTGGAAGAGCATGACAGTGTGAATGAATTATTGGAATTCATTTACTAAAAATTTAAACACTGCATGAATATACAGCCTCATCGTGCATAACTAAAACTTAATTCTACTTCATAGAATCATAGAACAGTAGAGCTGGAAGGAGCCATGAAGGCCACCGAGTCCAACCCCCTGCTGCTGCAGGACACCAAGTCACACCCTCCCAGTCAGGGGGCTGTCCAGTTTTGCCTTGAATGTCTCTAGTGTGGGAGAGCCCACCACTTCTCCAGACAGCTGGTCCCACTGCTGTATTGCTTTTCCCGATGTCTAGCCTGAACCTGGATTGTCACAACTTGACTTGATTATTCCGTGTCTTCCTTTCGGCTATCAGCAAGAAAAGATCTTAACCTTCCTCTTTCTGACAGCCTTTGAGGTACTTATGGTCATACCATGTCCTCCCTCAGCCTTCTCAAGGCTGAACACACCCAGTTCTCTCAGTCTCTCCTCATAGGGCAGTGTTTCCAGAGCCAGGATCATTTTTGTTGCCCTCCTCTGGGCCCCTGGGCAGCCAAGTAAGTCTTTAAAGGCCTTAGAGAAAAGGCCTGTCTTAACCTGGCACCGAAATGATGACCCATTCAGTGTCCACAAGACCACAGAGAGCGGTTGCTCCAAAGTTACTGTTGGCAGCACTTTCCCCACAGCCGCAATTATGCTGACCTCACTGTTGCCACTGTCTCTATGTTTTCTCCAGATATTGGGTTCTCCACTGTTTATTCCCTGGAGTTCTTGAAGAAAGTTACTGTAGATTTAAAAAATAAGATCCTGTTGATTTCTGTGCATGCATTCTCAGTATAAAAAGCTCCTGCAAGAAAAGGTTCTGTGCCCCTCCTCTCCAAAAAGCTGGACTCTCTGCTTTGACAAAAAGGGTCATGATATCAAAGTCAGCTGCAGTTGTTTCCTGTTTGGTGTCAGGACACAGGAAGCTCTGCAGAAATGGGAAGCGCATCACCTAATGGGGAAAGTCGAGCCGTGGCTGCCCCGACTGCCCTGCACAAACAGAGCCCTTTGCTTCTTGCATCAGAAGAAAGGAAATACAGACTTTACATCTAAGTCAGACCAGTTATCACACACCTCCCTTTACTTTTAAATGTTTAAAAATTTCATCTGGGTGAACTTCTTTTGTAGGAACTTGATACTGAGCAATTCTGCCTTATGTTACCATCCCTCAAAGAAGCAGAACTCACGCAAACCCAATGGATCCAACCACAAGCCACAAAATATATCAATGCAGCTGAACAAGGACCTTTCTCTAGGCCTGGGAGTATGCAGCATGATTCTAATGACAAGCTGCAAGGCTCCTCAGAGGGAAATCTGGAGATCCAAAATCAGAGCTCTGGGCCAGGCAGTCAGACATTAAAGGGTTCAAGCATTCAGTTCCCTGTGGAATTTGCAGCCACTCTAGGGAAGGATGGGGTGGGGGCTTAATGGCCAGTTAAGGACAAGGGAAGAACATGACAGCTCGAGTTGGGCCAGCACCTCAGCATTTGGAATGCCTTCTGATTCTGGAGGTGGCTGGAATCCTTCACTTCCACAAAGCATTCAAAATACTGAGATCTTAAGGGTGCAATTCCATGATGCCAAGGCTACAGATGAATGTGCTACAGTTCCCAGTACCTTCCAAGCAGCAGTAAGGTTTACCCTTGTGTAGACCAGGCATAGGGACCTTGTCCCCAAATTTAAAGCCCCAGTTACTCAAACAGCAAGTGATCCAATCACGCACACACAACACAGTGATGGGGAAAGCATTTGTGACCAGCTGAGGAGGGCAGTTTAAGCTTGTTCAGTGGGTCAGTGAGAAGTTCACCATCTCTCTTTGAGGAAGCCAAGTCATCTGGCTGTCATACTTCCTTCACTTCCAGAGAGCAAGACCCAGAAAGCTCCTCTCTGGCCAAAGGCTCTGTGACATATCCTGGCGTATCTGCCCAGGGACTGCAACACATCACCCCTTCCTGGAAGGCCCTTCGAGTCACCCCTGCAACAATGCTACATGCATGTCCTAAACGCATTCTGCAACTATCGAGGTCAGGATAGACCTTCTCTCCAGGCTGATGGTTCAAGAGAAGGGGCTTCTGCTAGATGTAGGGAAGAGGGGGAAGAGAAAAGTAGGGATGGCCTGCTTATCTTGAATGCGTAGAGTCCTTTCATGAGGCATTCATCTGTATCTGCCCAAACTTACATAACGTACAAGCTTTTGAATCAGCACAGCAAAAGGAGGAGCCACAAGTTGGACCTGCGCATACCCCACATGGGGCAGGTCTCCACATCCATTTTTGAAAAGAAGCAGCCAGGTTCTAGCCTGCTTGGCTCCAAAGGATTTTCGAGTGAGCAGGCCAGCTGGCAACACTCCTCAAGCCACAGCAAAGCAAGGCTTGTCCTTCATTTCTCAATGCTGCTTTCATGCCCCCAAAAACCCTTTCTACTGCTATGCTCCTGCCTTCCATTTTCCTAAGTATTGCTCCTCATACCCAATAGAACACTCACCCTTTAGAAGACTTAATATTGAAGGAATGTAAAATAAGTGCATCAACAACCTGTACAAAGCTTCTGTATGTAATCCTTACTACTGTAAGGTAGGCCAGTATTGCCATCCCCATTCAATGAACGAGGAACTGAGTCTGAGATAAGGACTTTGCAGCCAGCAAATTAGTACAGAGCTTAACATCCAAGTAGGATACCAACACATGTAAAATTTATATTTTGGAGTGCATGTTCAAGACACACAGCCCCCGAGAGAGCAAAGCTACAACCATGACATCCTCAGGCAGTCAGCTCACAAGTCCAGGCCCTTATTCAATGAGGGAAATGACCTGGGCAGCCCACAAGGTAATCTCACAAAGCACAGATGTCCAGTCTCCCAAATGCTGGCAAATCCCACATTTCTCTCCACTTTCAGGAGAGCTAGAAACTTGTCTTCCTTTTCTTCTACAACATTTATTAATTTTTATGCCACCAGTAGCTGAAGCTCTTTAGGTGGTTTACAACCAAGTAATATATAAGCAAATATTCTCAGGAATGCAAGCCCTGCACATGAGCTGAAACTAGCAGCCAAGGTGGGAGGATATGCCACAAATCACACACCCTCATTCCAGCTGCCAAAAGAGACACATGCCAACAAGTGCACATGCCAAATGCACCTTGCAGAAGTGAGTCAGCCACAGCCAGGAACAAAAAGCACCCCTTCTGGCTACCAGAAGGCAGCCACTGTTCTGGCTCTCCAGGGAGGGAAGAATTAAAAGCAGTTTGTTCTTCAAGGACAATTAAAGCAGCAGCAATGGGGTGGCAGATGCCTCCTTGCCTCCAGCATCAGCCAGCCACTCACCTAAGCCCTGCCTGCTCTGGCACCTCCCCAGCACTGGTCCACAGGTGAAAGCAGGGCCTTGCTCATGGAACACAGCTGTGCAACTTCAGGCCCAAGTGCTCAAATGGGCTTTCCAGGAAGGAACAGCCTCTTCCCAAAAGGTGCAAAGAAAGAAGCAGCACTGCACTACAACACCATCCTTCAGCAGGGCTCCACATTCAGAGTGCAACACCTCTGCAGGGCTCCTGATCAGGAAAGGTGTCTGCTTCTCTCAGTGCCTAAGTATTACAGAAAGCATTGACCCTTCACAAACATAGGGATGCACAGAGATGTTTGCTAGTTTGGAAAAGGAGCAACTGTCTTCCTAGACCTGCAACTTGCCCAATTACAACAAAGGACAATCCATAGCTTCCTAGCAACAGGGACAAAAGAAAAAAACTTTTTTGGTCTATTAACACAAGTCAAACATTTCAGCTGACAGCCTGCAAAATCCAAAATCTACACATTGCTCAGAATCAGGAAACGTAAGCAGCTGCGTCCTTAATTCCCATTCCAAGATGAAAGGAGGCATTGATCGCTACCATGTGCAATTCCTTCCCAGGAAGCCCACGGCCCTCAATTCATTTGCCTCCTGCACGTTTCCACAGTCAGATAACCCCTCCTGGATGCTAATCGAAACCCTCCCTATGCCGCAGCAGGTGCGATGTCTCGCCACTCTCATCCAAGCAACTAGTATAATTCAGCTTGCAAAAACAGCAAGCAAGTCCTGAACCCTCATGGTGGCATGGCAGCACAAATACCCTCAGTCATGAAACTACAGAGACAATCACAAACGCTCTGTGTTAACCAGTGTGGTGTAGTGGTTAAGAGCATGGGACTGGGTCTCAGACAATCTGGGTTCTAGTCCCCGCTCAGCCATGGAGCCAACTGAGTGACTTTGGGCCAGTCACAGACTCTCAGCCCAACCTACCTCACAGGGTTGTTGTTGTGGGGATAAGATGGAGGAGGAGATGTAGGCTGCCTTGAGCCCTTTGTAGGAAAAAGGCAGGATATAAATTAAAAAAAAAAAAACTGTTTACCAGTGAAAACATAACATAGCAACTCAGAAGGGACCTCCTGGGACATTTAGTCGGACCCCCAGCAAAAGTGCCTGCCCCCCAGTTGTGGCCACCGCCCCCACTTTGTAACATCTGTGAATTCAGTCAGAAGACTGTATACCCCCTCCTCTAGGTCACTGATAAGGAGGCTGAACGGAACCAGTCCCAGAACTCAGCCCTGGGGAACTTCGCCATCCTAATGATTCCCTACTTCACTTGAGGTCTGTCAGCCATGCCCAAACCCATTGGCCAATGCATCAATCTCTCCTGAAGCTCATCCCTTTCTCAACCAGGACATTATGTGGGACCTTGTCAAAGGCCCTGCCCTGCCCTATTTTTGCAGAAGCTGTGTCGCATGACTGCCAACTCCCCTTCCCTATCCAGCATTTCTAGAGCTTTCCCAATTATGAGCTTTTCCATCATCTTCCCCAGAAGTGATGTAGGCTAACTGGCCTAATACTCCTTGTCTCCTCTGCTACCCTTTTTGAAGACAGGGACCACTGATGCTATCCTCTAATCCTCTGAAATGTCTCACATTTTCCATGAGGCCTCAAAAACTGAGGCCAATGAATATGAAAGTAACTCTGCCAATTCCAGATGCTAACCAAGAGAAACCTCCTTCTCAAAGAAACATCTGCCTTCAAGGATTGAATTCCAAATTGTATTTCTCCATTCAAAAGGGCTTTCTGATGCCTTGTTTGAAATAACAAATAACATTCCTGAGTCTGAAATTTAAAAAGGGGAAACATCGCCTTCCACTTTTCAGTGCTGTTTCTTGGCCAGTTAGGCTCTCTTTCTTACGTCAAAGGTTGCTGAACCTTTAAAATATTTGGACACATGCAAAGCCAGGAATCAACCCTCTTCTACGATGTGTAACATTGACATTTTCAGACTAAACCCAAGTTCAAATCCTCACTCTATCCTGAAGCTGATTGAGTGGCCTTAAGTCAGATCATTTCTCAGAGCCTAGCCTTCCTTATTGGGTTGTTCTGAAAATAAAATGGCAGACTTCATCTGTGCCCCCTTAAGCTCCTTGAGAGGATATAAACTGCATTCTTAAAAGATAAAGAAAAATCATTGCAGGCTTTTCACACACCCAAGCTCCATCTCCTCCCCCATGTCTGAAGCTTTTTCAAAATGCTATTATCACAAATCTGACATAACAATCAAGTGAATTTGTCAGAAGGCTATTTTATGTAAACAATCAGGAGATTTTCTCTGAGAAGGCACTTTATGGCTAAATTCAAGGCAACCAGCTAAACATTTTCAAGGCCTGTAGCTTTCAAGGCAATTGAATCAAACCCATTTAAAACTCATCCAAACTCAGCTAGATCAACCTAATCTAGGGAGGGAAGGCACATATGAACAGATTGTTCTGCTCCAAGTGACTTACAGTATGATCCAATCTATGCTTACTTGGAAGCAAGTTCCACCCATTCCAATGGGGCCTATTCTCAACTGTGAATGCAGGATTGTAACTTTGTTTACATGAATGTCCTTACATGAAAGAACGATTTAAAAAAAATACCATGGAAATGCAACAATAATCTTGGCTTGCACTGACATCTGTTTAATAACTTGTAGTTTTTACAGAAGACAATGCTGCCCTTTAGCCAGGCCTGATGTATTTCACAGTATTACTGTAGAAAATGAATCCTTGAAGCTGCAGCCCTACACACATCCTTACATGGGAGTAAGTCCCACTGAACTTAACAGCCGGCTAGTGTAGGAGGGCAGACTAGATGGCCCTGGAGACCCCTTCTGAATCGCTCTGTTTCTATGTTTTCTCAGGAGTAGAAATTAATTCAAACCACGTCTATACTGCCCAATAGCCAAATCACCTTATGTAGTTTATAAAGAATCAGCCCTTAACACATTATAAAAATGTGCTTATATACCACACATGGGAAGACATGTAGATCTTAAAACAACTTTAAACATAAATCTATGCAGGACAGAACTGCTCATGTTTGGCTGCTTTAAGCTTTTCAATGCAAAGCCTTTGAGATCCCCTGAAATGTTGGGTTGGGTTGGGTTGGGGGGGCAGCAGGATCAAGAGAGCTTTGAATTTATAGACTCAATGTTTATAAATGACTGACAAATAGCAACACCCTCAACCTCCCTTACAACTAAGCATGGTCAGGCCATCTGGGGGGAAAGCATCTAGCTGGGGAAGGCCATCTTTTTCCGTAACTTTGCACTTTCTTATCACCTGTGTTCCACCTTACTGTCCCCACAACCTTTAATGTTATCCCAAATCACCCAGGAAGTTCTCATTAGGAGGGCTTTTCTTTCTACTCCTGCCCCCCCCCAATCTTTTTGTGCCCAACCTAGTTGACAGAGCTCTTCTAACAAAGATTAAAATGGGTGGCTGCAAAAGTGGGGAAAGAAAGAACCTCAGAGAATCTAACTTCAGCTCCTTTCGAAGACTTGACAAGATGCAGGCAAAAATTAGTTAAATGAGTCAGTTATATGCATACGTAATTACTAGCACAAGTTGAATGCATAGGTACTTATAAGCATACACATAATTATATTAATGAACCACATGAATAGGACGTCATATTCATAAATTATAACTGAATGCTATCAATTACGGACATACAGCGTGCTAATTGCAGCGATATGCAATAATTACCAGAACATGGTGAGCTATTTCAATTAGTTAATTATATACAGAGACAGCTCCCTCGCTGCTTGCCCACTCTCGCACGCGCTGCTCCCCCCCCCCCCCCCCCCCCCCCCCCCCCCCCCTTGCCGCCCTCTCCCCCCCCTTCCGGCTCGCCAACTTCCGTTTTTCTCCCTCACCAGCTCGGACGGCCTCCAGCACCGCCCTGCGCAGCCCCAGCCGGCCACCCCCGGCGCCGAAGACCACCACCAGCGTGAAGCGGGGCAGGGGCAGGGCCGTGGCGCGGGCGCGGGTCGCGAGCTCGCCTCCGCCTCCCGCCACGGACGCCATCTTGCTCGGCGCCTGAGAGGCATCCGTTTGCCCCGCCCCACTCCGCCCAAGCTTTGAAGGCGCCTCTCGCGCCGGCCGCGCCCAGGCGCGTCACCGCCCGCCAATCGAAAGGCGGAGGCGTAGACAGGCCACCACCCCTTGGGCGGTCCCGGGTCTTCGGAGGGATGGGAGATGCGACAGATGGGGGAGGGGGAGGAGAGTGCTATCGCGCATGCGTGCTGCGGCTCCCGGTCTCTTCTGACTTGGCTGGGAAGGCGGAAAGTGCAGTGCGTTTTCGGCTTCAATGAACATACTGAAAAGGAGGCGTGGGAAGATGAAGGAGGGGCTAAGAAGAGCACCCTTTGAGCATGTGCAGAGTGCAGTCTCTGTGTTTTCCTTAAAGTGACCTGAAAGGCGAAAAGAAAAGGGATGATCCCCTGAGCACGTGTAGAGTACCGTTCTGAGTGTTTGTATTTCATATTCGGGCGAACTGAGAAGTGGAGGGGCTAAAACGGGTCCTCCAACATTTTAAGCAGGGAGCCAGTTTACTGTCCCTCATACTTTTGCGGGGCCAGACTATAGTTTGAAAAAAATGTGAACAAATTCCTATGCACACTGCACATTAAAAATTAATTAAAATAAAGTTAAAAAGTAATTAAAATTTGAAAAATTAATTAAAATTAAAATAAATTTAAAAAGTAATTACAATTAAAAAATGTTTGCTCCGCTCGCTCGGGCTGCAGCAGATGAGGTGGGGAAGAGCATGTCCATATTCGAGGGACAGAGCTACAGCACGACCAAGGCACCAAATAGAGTATTTTGCACAATGCAGCTGAGGACTGCGACTGGCAGTTACAAAGAATGAAGCAAAAACACTAAGGACAAATACTGTCAATGCCACTGTGGTATTTGAAGCAAGTCAGCCCAGAACAATTCCCACAATACACAATGGCCGTATTTGGATGCAGAGCCAATGGCCATCATATTTCAAGTGCAACCTTGCCAAAACGGGTACTGCTCACATGAGTTGGACTACAACTTCCATTGGCCATGCTGGTTGGGCATAATGGAAATTATAGTCCTCGCCACCGGCCAGGTTCTGAGGGAGCAGGAGGCCAGGGAGGCGAGTGTGGAGCAGCTCCCCCAGCCGGGAGAGGGCCGTGAGGAGGGAGGCGAGGGCTTCTTTCCGAGGCGAAGGAAGGAGGCTGCGGCTGTCCAAGCAGGGCGCCTCCCGCCTCTCCCCGCCGTGGGGGGAAGAAGCGCGGCGGCCGCTCGACGGTGGCGGCTTGCCCATAGAAGGCCGTGGCTCCCGCACCCGGGGACATGGCTCACATACTTATAAATGGATGTAAAAAGTTATACTCTTCTTACCTTCAATCCTTTTTAGTGTCTTCATCTCTCTCTCTCTCTCTTTCACCCTCCTCTCTTCTGTTTCCCACCCCGTATTCCCGCTCTGTATATGCATGAAAGAGGTGGGTGGGGAAGAGAGCCGGTGCACGCACAGTTGAGCCGCTACGATTTGGCGCATGCACCGGCTCTGCTCAGCTTCAGAGAACGCCTGCACTGGCTCAGAGCTTTTGGACTCGCTTGGAGATCGTCCGAGTGAGTCCAAAAGCTCTGAGGCGAGCCGGATAAATGAGCATGGCAGGCCATATCTGGCCCGCAGGCCACAGTTCGAGGACCCATGGTGGTGTAATAGGGGCTGCTGCTTGAAGGGAGGCAGGAATGTAAGGCCAACAAACTCAGCAAGAGCAAGGCCACCCCTGGTGGCTAAAGCTGGCATAGCAACCTCTGCCATCCAGGGTGACTTCCTGCTAGTCCTTTTTCTCACCATCAGTACTCCAAAATCAGTAAAGGCCAGATTTTTTGAGAACGCCCCTTCCTATGGCAGGGCTGCCCTCATGCCAGTCTGGCTGGATGAGCCCGCTAAAAGGGTTTTCTCCAGACAGCTTTGGTTGGGATATTAAGCAACTTCTTTGGTGCATCAAGAGCACTGGAATGTAAGGTGTGTCATTTTGGATCAGGTCAAGAGCCTGACTGTGCGGCAAGGAAGGTTTCTAGCTAGATCCCACGCTGGGCTGCAAGACGCGGTTGCAGTAGCACCTTCTCGCCCATGTTCCCAGCATGCATTGTTTGAAACTACAGCTGTCCTGCTCACTGACAGATAAATGAGCATGGCAGGCTGTATCCAGCCTGTGGGCCGTAGTTTGGGGACCCATGGACTAAAAAAGCATCCCCCGAAGCTTCTGTAGAATGTAGTGTCTATATTTTTCTTTTCTTTGCAGTGAACTGAAAGGGCAGATGGCTTTGAAGAACATGGAGGGCTAATGAGAAGATCAGCATATGCAGAGTTGGGCAGGGTTTCCCCTTGAATGAGGGTGCCTGCAAAATTTTTCCTCAGTAAACTGATAGAGGGCTTTAAAAGAGAATCATAACAATAGCAGTGTACTCCTTGGCGAATTTGGAGTAGCCAATGAAGCCCAATGACATCGCCTAAAGATGTGCAGAATGCTTTTCTCTTAATCAAGGCCAATAATTAAGCTTTCCCCTGAGTGTATGAATTGCTTTTTCCAGACAATACATTGAATGAAGACTTTGTAGTAGCATTCTGCTCATGCACTGTGGCACCTTTTTCATGTACAGTAGTACCTTGG
This sequence comes from Varanus komodoensis, assembly GCF_004798865.1. Taxonomy (NCBI): domain Eukaryota; kingdom Metazoa; phylum Chordata; class Lepidosauria; order Squamata; family Varanidae; genus Varanus; species Varanus komodoensis. The sequence continues at coordinate 980,742 of NW_025335325.1, forward strand.
CTCATGAACTTGATCTGTTCCAGGACTCTGGTCACCACCCAAATTGGTTATGGGCCAAGTCAAATTTCCACATAAATTTCAGTGTAAATAAGCTTAATCCATTCTATAACCATTTTTAATCACAAAAATTTGAAACAAAGCAACAAAGAACAACAAAGATTGGGGCCATCTTCCCCCCAGCACAATCACAGGCATCTCCCCCCGCCCAAGAGCACAACCGCGATCGTGCCCATCTTCCCTGCATGAGCAGGACCACGATCGCAGCCATCCCCCACCCCCAAGCACAATTGTAATGGCGCCTGTGCAGGGAAGGCAGGCGCGATCGCGATTGTCACCCAATGTGGAGTTCACGACCGGCAGCAAAATTTTTCTGAAATTTCTGTTGGTGACCTGATTTGGTCGTGAACTGAGGCATTCGTGAGCCGAGGCGCATGTGCAAAGCAGGCAAAGGAACAATAGAGAAAATAGCCCTCTGTGCATGTGCAGAATCTTTTTTCCCTGGTTCAGGTTGGGAAATTTAGATATTCCTGGTGGGAAAGGGTTGCTTATGTGTCCCTTGCGTAATAAAATCAAAGCTGCAATATACTTGCACCCCCTTCTCAGAAAGCACCAGAATTCCAGGCAGAGACTCTGTTTAGCATTGGTTTAGTTTAGCATAAGAAACAGGAACTCTGGGCTCAACTGTAAAATTAACTGCATTGACAACTGTTGCTAATTGTGCTGCTAATCTGCTAGCAGCTGCAGCCTGGCCTGATTAATTCACCAAGACTTGCAATGACTCATGAGTGACCTCACAGTCTCCTGTCATCACATACTGTTGCATCAAGCCTCCTCTGCAGAGCTCTCACCTTCTTTTTGACTGTGTCCTCATTATTTCATCATCATCCAACGTGCTGCTGAGCACATGATTCAGAACCTACAACACACTCTGTGTATGTTCTGGAAGCCGGTGGTTGGTCTGGCCTCCACCTGATAGCGCTGTTGGGAGTATGAATTCTGTGCAGAGAGTGCCTGGGTGATCTTTCAATAAACTGCGGGGGTTCAAGGCAACAGGGCCTCCCCAGCAAAGCTGCTGCTATCGCAATGCCCGGACAAGACCATGCAGGGAATAGCAGCATGGGCATCTGGGGACACCCAGAGTGCTGGATTTGGACCCCAGGCCTGACTTACTATTGAGTTGGGTCTGTCCATTTCATGGTCTCTCTTAGAGTCCAACCCTTTGCAGCAAAAGGCCTGGAAGCTGTCCTGAATGAGCAGCATTTCTGAACAGCAAGCCTGCCCATGGTTTGTCATGTGCTCTGAAGTCACCTCCAACATACGCCAACCCTGCGAAGGAAAGGCCCCCAGAATGACACCCCTGCTGAGCTGTTTTCCCAGGAAATGTTCGGTCCTGCTGGGCAGACCCCTTAGGTGGCCACGTGTGCAGCTTGGTTCTGAAGCTTGCAATCAATGCCCCCCCGCCGCCCCCCCCCGGGCACTGTCCCATCCTAGCAACTCCGTCTGCCTTCCTTTGCAGCAGACGCAACTGCCCGCTCAAATCTATCTGCTAACCTGCTTTTAAAAAGGGAGTACTCTGAGCATGTGCAGTACTGTGTATTAAACTCAGTGCACTCAATGGGACTGCCAGTGAATAAAGCTGGACTTCTTCCTGCAATAAAAGAAAACTAGTTTGAAAATAAGCACCCTTTTGTTGCAGGAAAGGATCCCCCATTTCAAAATGAAAACTGCTGTACTGATCACCCCACCTCCTGATTATAATTCTGTTTAGAATGCGAAGGGATGGTGCAGCAATCCTAGTCAGCCCTGTGGGACCTTGGCACGTCCTTGTCCCCCCTTGAAGCAAAATCATCCCACTTTGCATCTCTGCTTCCCCGGTCTCCGCATCCGCCAGTAGTGTGGCTCTCAGGATGGATGGTCCTCTTCCAGTTGTTTAATCACCCTGATAACACATACAGGTACAAACGACCCTGCCATGCCTAGATCTTGCTTTATTTCTTTGCATCTGACATGAACTTGACACAGGTGATGAGGAATAGAAGTCTTTGGCTGCCACCTGCTGGTTAAATCCTGAAACGATTGATTTGGAGAAGGGAAACTTCTGTACACTACCGTTTGCCTGGAACGATGCAAAAGGGTTGTTAGCAATATGTTGTCTTTTTGCTATTTAATCTTAATGACTAGCATTAGTCGCTAGTGGACTTCTCTGCTCCTCCGAAGGCAGAACCAATAGACTCAGGAGAGCTACAAGAAAGTCTGTTGCACAGTACAGAAGTAAACTGGATTTCATTGCCGCAAGATGCCATGATGGCCACCCAGTTGCACAGCTCTGAAAGGGGACTGGATGCATTTCTGGAGGAGAAGGTTGCCAACGACTGCCAGCCCTGATCACTCTGCTTCCTCAAAGGGCATGTATGGATGCAAGCTGGTTTCTGGGGGCAGTTCATCACCTCTCGCACAAGTCTGCTTCGCTGAGCTGGGGGGTGAACGAAATCCCCTCCAGCAGAAAAACACAGTGTAGAACCGACTTCGCCTGCAGGACATTGTTGCAAAGGGCCCTGACTACAGTGTGTTCTCTTAGGTCATCCCTTGCTCACACAACAATTTTGGAAATAAATACACGCATTGGGGTTTTCTAAACCTATTCCAAATGTATGGCTTAATAAAGATTTTATATTTATAATGTACTTGGGGGCTGTGATTTTTGTGAACAACCCAGAAATCCTTGGATTGGGCAGCATACTGGAAGGAAAGAGGGGAAAAAATCCCAGGGACCTGTGGAAAAAAGTGGCAAATACTTTTTTTCTTCAGGTACCTGAGAATTCTTTTCTCTTTCACAGGGCTACGTATTAGTGCCTTCCTATTGCTCTGGGGGCTTTGAAAGGCACCTGAAAAATTGATATGCCCCACTCTCTGATTTCTAGATTGGTGCAAGACAGACCTTGAAGAAAGAAGAGCCCTTAGGTATGCAATGGCCACACTTGTGTCCCCTCAGGTAGGAGTCTTCTTACCTCAGGAACTACCTTGTAAATCCAGAGCCAGAAACTATGGCCTCCGTGCACTGTTGGGTCTCACAGGGGTATGCAGTGCAGCACAGGGAACTGCTTTCTGAGTTTGGGTTTTACCTATCTGACCAAAATGGCCCGGTGTGCCCCTGCTTCTCACCTGTGCCAGAGCAGACACTGCCCAACCCAAAGTTGCTCCTGTCCAGCCGCTGTGCCATAAGCACTTGAGGATGTGCAGGTTGCAAGATGTCCCACGGGGGCAGCTGCAGAGTCTGCCAATGTGGGCCCCTTTCCTCACAGCACACGGTTCCCCCACATCACACTGCAGAGGGGGAACAGGGGAAAGGGTTCAGGGCATGCGGTCCAGGGCATTGTTGTCCCATGGGGCTGGAACAGGCCCATTTGTTCACTCAAAAGCCTGTTCCTGCAGCTTCTCTGCAAATTCTTTTTATAATATGCATTTTACTTGCATTTTAAAAAATGCGTCTTAACACACCCTTTCAGCCAAACAGTTTGCAAAGCTTAAATTCTTTAAATGTCAAATCCTTGGGTAGGTTCCAGTTTTCTGAATTAGGCTTTGACTCACTATGCATGTGAATAAATGTGTGGGACCATTCATGCAAGTGAATCAAATTTCATGCATGTGGCTTAGGAGGGAAAAGTTGCCACCATATGGCAGGGTCTGCTGAAATAGCAGCAGGAAGATGCTGTAAGTTGCCCAGAGAACCTTTGGGTTATGGGGCAGCATGGAAATGGAGATAGGTAGGTAGGTAGAAAGGAAGGAAGGATGGGGTTATATGTGGAGCAGTGGGTCCATTTGCCTCCTGTTCGTGCAAATGCAAAAACTACTTGTTCTCCTACTCCATCTTTCTACCCAAACACTCAAGGTGGCTTACAATCATGAATAAAATTTAATTAAGACAATAAAAATGCATTAAAACACAGTTTAAAAGACAATGGTCTTGATTAGAATAAAAGCTCATAATAGGGAAAGCTCTAGAAACCCTGAATAAGGAAGGGGGTTGGCAGGCACGCAACACGGCTTCTGCGGAAACAGGTCCTGCCAGATGAACCTTGTGGAGCTCAATGACAAGGTTTCGAGGGGGCTGGATGGGGGATGTGCTTCACATGGATTTTGGCAGGGCCTTTGGCAAGGCGCCGCGTGATATCCTGGTCAAGGAATTGCTGGGGCCTGGGGTGGACAGATGCACTGCCCGATGGCTTTGGGTATGGTCGATGGGCCGCAAGCAGAGGGGACCATCAGTGGGGAATCGTCAGGATGCCAGCCAGTGCCAAGCAGCCTCCCCCGCGGCTCAGTTCTGGCACTGACTCTGTTCAACCTTTTTATCAGTGACCTGCAGGAGGGCATAACTAGCCTTCTGACCAAATTCCCAGGCGATACGTGGTCATAACTGGCGAGCAGGTGATCCAGATCCGGAAACAAAGAAACAGAGCGAGTTAGAAGGGGTCTCCTGGGCCATCTAGTCTGACCCCTGGCTCCAGCCGGCTCCGCTCACGACATGCCCACCACGTGCATGTCCAGCCTATCATTGAACACCGTCAGTGATGGGGCCCCCCCCCCCCCCCGTGGAAGCCCATTCCACACCCTCAGGGTCCTGACTGTCAGGAAGTACTTCTTGACATCCAAATTGGACCTTGGTTCCCTGACCTTTGCTCCGTTGGAGCGCGTCCTGCCTTCCTCTGCAGGGGAGAACAGGTCTTTGCCCACCTCCGTGTGACACCCCCTCACATGCCTGTATGTCGCCAACAGATCCCCTCTGAGTCTCCTCTTCTCCAGGCTGAAGAGACCCAGTTCCCTCAGTCTCGCCTCATACGGCATCCCCTGTAAACCGGCCGCCAACCTCGTGGCCCTACGCTGCACTGACTCCAACCTGGCTTAAAATACCACCATGCAATGCAAGTCAGCCTTGTGATGCATTCATGCCAAATCAAGCAGGACCCAGTCTTAGTCTCAGCACTTTCTGGTGAAAGAAGCACACCATCTATTCTGTCTCTGCCAGCAGTTCTTTTGCAAAGTCCTGCTCAGAGCTGGCACTGCCCAACTCTGCCATTCAGACTTGCAGTGCCTGAACCTGCTTCTCCTAGTCCTCCGTCTGAGCAGCTTTTCTTCCTGTGGGCTTCCTGGCTGCTCTTGCATATTTTCCTGTTGCCTTGGCAAGTGACTCTGTCAAAGCCTGGCCAGTCTCTAGAATGGGGAAATGACTGGGTAGGCAAAACATGCTACTACTAAGTACCCTGCAATGGCAGGGGTAGCAGTCCAACAGCAAACTCCTGATTTTCCAGATGTTGGGCTACAGCTCTCATCGTATTTGGCTATGCTGACTGATGGAAGTTGGAGTCCCCAGTGGAGGCGTGGATGTGCTAGCCATGGCCTCCATGAAACAGGCTGCAGTCCCTAAGATCCCTCAGTCAAACATCTATTCCTCATTGTTAGAACCCAGCATTCTTTAAAATAGCCCCCTAGAAGGCAGGCTTGATGCTGCCTTGGCCAACTACTTACTGAGCGTGCCCAGCCAAACTTCTTCTCAAGGGGTGGCAGTCGGTTGTTGCTTGACTTTTCCGAGACCTCTTGCAGGGCACACATCTGCAAATCAAGTCCTGCCACACTCAGAGAACTGGACAGTACAAGCAGGTGGAAAAACTGGGTGTGCAGAGCGGCTAGCAGCTGGAGGGCAGGTGCAGAAGGGTCGCAGATCAAGGGGGAGGCAACACAGAGAGGTCACCCTGGGAGAACTTCTTGCAGCAAAAAGAGCAAAGCATCTCACAGTACCTTAAGTATGACTCAGCTTATTGCAGCAAGATGTTCAGACTGGGAAAAACCTGTGCATAAAATATGAAGCCACCACCAATCGCAAGTGCCAATGGAAATGGAGGCAAAATGAGGCTGCTGGGAAACATGACATGAATCATGAGGTTCAGATTTGCAGAAATACAAAGAAGCTTAAATTTTAAAATACCATAAGAGTCAAACAATAACAACCCCCGAACATCCCAATAAGGAGGAAGTCTGGCTTGTGGGCTTGGAATGTTAATGGACAACCAGAAAAGAGCAATGGAACCTGGGCAGCTGTGTCCAGCCTGCCCTCTCTGGAGGGAAAGTTTGACCAGTTACTGGGCAAGATTACTCCCAAAATCTAGCACATGAAATCCCTGGCAGCAGGAGGTCCCCAGTAATTGTGCAACCCAATGCAAGTTTAGCCAGACTGGGGCCTGCTGTCCAAGTTTGCATAGGATGGTGCCTGGAAGCCAGTAATGTTGCACAAGCTTTTAAAGAACAGCATTTTCTCTTGGCCCATTTCCTCCATCTCATGAAAAAGGCTCTAGAAAGCACTCTTGGCTCTCTCGGCCAGCCGTGTAGTTGCCTGTCGTTCGAAGGTACTGCTTGATACTCTCTTGCTCTCTCTCAGGAGGGAAAACTTCAGTTTTGCCAGTTTAAAAAATTGAGTTAGTTGAACTTTGCTTGAACAAAATCCCCTGCTGTTGGCGGAATGGGAAGAAGGGGCCTCCTGGCACACCATGGCAGAGCGGATGAAGTGCGAGTGCTTGGTGCCACGAGGACTGGTTGAATTGACTCCAGCTCCAGAAACTAAGGGCTCATCTCCTTGGAAAAGGTACCACTCCAAAGAGAGAGGAGTTTTGAGCTTTGGGTCCGCTCTGTGCTGGGGAGCGCCAGCATTGTTGCCCCATGCCTGCCCTTTGGAGAGGGGGACCAACCGCCCGCCTCATGCAGAATAGGCTTGCCTATGGCTCCGCGCATTCCGGCGCTGCATTTGTTGTAGGCTTTGGTGCGACGCCCCAGGGCCATGCTCTGGAGGCGGGCGCGAGGCAGCGGCGGCTGGGCCTGCGCCCGCGGGCCAGGCGCTTCCTCTCCCCGCGACCTCCAGGCAAGGCGCACCGCCACTGCACGGGGCGGCAACGTTGCGCGCTGGCTGGGCAGATGGCGCAAGCGCGTGCTCTGAGCGCCCCTGGCGGCCGCAGGGGCGAGCTGCCCGCGCAGAAGGTTCTTGGAGCCTCCGAGCTGCCGCAGGCTAGCGCGGATGTCCCCGCCCCTGTGTCCTTGGCACTGCCTGAGGGACAAGGGAGGCTGAAGTCCCGACCCACGCGGGGAAAGGTCTGGGGCGTGAACCTTCCCCCGCCACCAACACGCACACGTTGCACACCGCGCTCACCATCCCCTTCTCAGCGTGGCCTTCGGGACCGCTGGCCTGGCCCGCCGCAGCCCGGACCCCCGCCCGTTCCGCGCAGGCCGCCAGGAGCAGGACGACGGAGCACCCCCAGCAGAGGGCAGAGAAGCGGGAGGTGGCCATGGTGCTGAACTTCCTCTGGGCGGCCGAAGAGGCCGGGCCCTATTATAGCCGGCTTGCCTCGGGGCTCGGCCCTCTTCCAGAGCCTGATTGGAGGAAAGAGGGGTGGGTGGGGGGCAGTTCTAGTTCTGCCGACTGAGTTGAAGAGCCCGGGGGCGGCGGCGGGGTTGGAAAGACCGCCATCCTGCCCACAAGGGAATCACCCTCCTGTTCCACTGCTGACAACGTTCTAGGAGACTGTTCTTGGCACTGATCAAATAAAGCGACTGTTTAATCCGCCGCTTCCAAAGGACGGTTTTTGGAGGCAGGAGGGGGCACGAGATAATGTGGCCTCCTCCTGACGTCATGGCTGTAACTGTGGGTCACCCAATATCCTGAAGCAAACATCCTCCAGGGTGAAGCACAGAGAAAAGAGGATGAGGCACTTTGCTTAACTGCTGGCTGATTATTATTATTATTATTATTAGAACATTTCTATGCCGCCCCTTGCCGAAGCCTCGGGGCGGCTTACAACACAATAAAATACAATACAATACAAAAATAACAATATGAAATTAGAATTAATAATATAAAATAAATAAAAATATAAAAGAAGTTATAAAAGAAACGTTATAAAAGAAAAGAAGTAAAGAAAATGTGCCCTCTATGAATTTATAATACGTGTTGTACTCTCCTTGTTGGAAGAACACGTGCGCAATCAGGACAGAGTGGCTCCATCTCACCTGGCATCCTCTCTGCTCTGTGGGGACCCCCTCCCACGAGCAAAGCACAAAAACAGAGCTGTTATTTTCCTGCTCCAAGGCTATGTCTGCTGCAACATGATGCACCATTTAGAGAAGACTCCCACTTAGTGACTGAAGATGCTCCTTCAGAATTCAAAGGCATGGCCATTAAAGTAATCTAGAATAATTATCACATGGTGCCAATTAACTAATCCCATGGTGCACATTCCTAAGGCCCCCTTAGTCCACATGCAAGTTTCAGGTGCCTCTGCTTCATGGCTCTGGTGCTATTTCTCTTTCACAGGGAGCTTCCAGTTCAAAATTCAATGTACTGGAAAGGTGAGACAAGAAGGAAAGAACAAGCAAGGGGGAAATGCATGCCTGTCTCAGGAACGCTGCAGCTGCTGTCCTCAAACACCTCGCCTGCCCAGAAGTATTTCCTATCGAGCTCAACAGGACTGTTTTCTGAGCGAGGATGGCACCATTGCGCATGCAGGCAGCAGTGCTGTGTGGTTGGCGGGTGGTTGGTTCCTTGGGAGCAGCGTGGCTTACTCCCAAGTAAACTGGCATGGGATCGCACCCATCGTTTAAGGTTCAAGGTGCTGTGGCGAAGGGTTTGGAGAAGGGTGAAGGGGAGGGGAGTGTTCAGGAAAACGGGGAAGGTTATTATTTGGAATAAGAAGGGTGCAAACTTATGGTCTACAATGCAATTGTGTTAAAAACTTTCAAAACCAGCATCACCAGCAAATGAACACCACCACAACTGGTGAGGGGCTGGCTGCAGCCACTGTCTTGGGGGGGAGGTGAGTCCGTGGGGCTTCTCACTGGCCTCCTTGCAGACGCAGGGACAGCAAAATGTGCCCCCACCACTGCAGCAGCTTCCAGCAGAGAAACCAGGTGCCAGTGGAGGCAGGGATGGTACCAGGCATGGGGGTCAGGAGAGCTCCACTTGCTGAACCGTGCCCTGCAGGGTGCTGGGTCCATGCGCCATGCACAGCAATGGTAAGCTGCAGTGTGACAAATGTCTCCCTCCAAACAGTGGGGAGAGGGTGGGCATTGGGGCAGCCACCACAGGGAAAGAGGTCAGAGAGCTATGTGGGAGGAGAATGGTGGAATCACAGAAACAGAGCAAGTCAGAAGGGGTCTCCTGGGCCATCTAGTCTGACCCCCAGCTCCAGACGGCTCCACTCACAACATGCCCACCATGGGCATGTCCAGCCTATCTTTGAACACCCGCACCGATGGGGCCTCAACCACCTCCCAGGGAAGCCCATTCCACACCCTCGGGGTCCTGACTGTCAGGAAGTGCTTCCTGGCATCCAAGTTGAACCTTGGTTCCCTGAGCTTGGCTCTGTTGGAGCGTGTCCTGCCTTCCTCTGCAGGGGAGAACAGGTCTCTACCCACCTCTGCGGGACACCCCCTCACATATGGCATCCCCTGCAATCCGGCCACCAACCTTGTGGCCCTGCACTGCACTGACTCTAACCTGTCCATATCCTTCCTGTAATGAGGGGCCCAAAACTGAGCACAATACTCCAGTTGCGGGTGCACCAGAGTCGTATAGAGTGGCAGTAATACCCCTCTTGATCCAGAAGCCACACTTCTGGCCCTGCAACCAAGGGTGGCGTTCGCCCACTTGACCACTGCATCACACTGCTGACTCATGTTTACCCTGCAGCCGACCAACACCCCGAGGTCCCTTTCACAAGTGCTGCTCTCCAGCCACTTGTCCCCTAACCTGTACTTATGACTCCCATTCCTATGCCCCAAGTGCAAGACCCACTTTGAACGCCACCCTGTTGTCTCCTGCCCACTTCCATAGTCTGTCCAGATCCTTTTGGATCTGGAGTACCTGCTTCTCACTTGTGGCCACTGCTCCAGTTTTAGTACCGTCTGTGAATTTGATCAGCAGACTGTTCACCCCTTCTTCCATGTGGTTGATGAAAAGATTAAACAGGATCGGCCCCAGGACAGAGCCCTGGGGGACCCCGCTTGTCCCTGGCCGCCATCCTGATGATTCTCCACTAATGGTTACCCTCTGCAAGAGGGGACACCAAGTTAGAAACATAGACATAGAAAAACAAAGTGAGTCAAAAGAGGTTTCCCAGGCCATCTAGTCTGACCCCCAGCTCCAGACAGCTCCACTTATGAAATACATACCACATGCATGCCCAGCCTAGGAAGTTGACTGAAGCTGCATTGCCACAAATTTCAAACAACCTAGGTGGTGTGGGTGACAGACCTACTGGGGTGAGGCTGCTGCTGGTGAATGCCAGGCCAGTGAGGGGTGAAAGAGCTGCTCTCTGGGATGTGACCCTCTGTCCAGAAGCAGATGAGACCCAGGGGTCAGGGAGGGGGCATGGCAGTGGTCTCTGGGGACTCCAGCCCGCTGCCCAGGTCTCCCATCCCACAGGCTGTGTATCCGAAAGCAGGTCCCCAGGACAGAGTAGAGGAGCTCATGGCTGCCGCACTGCGGGACAGTCTGCCTTCCTGCTCTGCATGCACATTCTGGCAGACTCCAAGGGCAGGCACACGAGGCTGACCATTTTGGCTGTACTGGCAGCTCACTGTTACTGCTGGGAGGGAGAAGGCAGCTCACAACAGCGTGAGCCCTCTCTCCTTCAGCTCAAGCCATCTCCCAGGACCAGAGCCCATGCAACTGGAGGTGACAGGCCCCACCTCCCTAAACCTGAGATGGACCGCTGCAGGTGTGCTGTGCTGTTTCACCTGCAGGCGAAGGGGACATCTGGCTCAGGCCTGCCCTGGAACAAGTCAGCAGAAAACTCCAAGTCCCAACCTCGTTAAGCACACAGACACATGCAAGGTGCTCGGATTTGTGGGAACCAGCAGGATCTACTCATTTGCCACTGGAAGTGACCTCAGCTTATGGTGACCTTATGCCTGGAGGCCCTCCAGTATGACCTATCCATTGGCAGCTCACTCAGCTTTTCATGCATGGCTTTCTTTATAGAGTCCATCTATCTCATATTTGGTCTTCCTTGTCTTCTGCCTTCAACCTTCTCTAGCATGAAGTTTTCTCCACTGAGTTTTGCCTTCTCATGATGTGCCCAAAGTACAACAGCTTCAGTTTTGCCACTTTTGCTTCCAGAGAAAGCTCTGCCTTGATTTCATCTACGACCCTGTTGCTCGCCTCTCTGTCAGTCCAGGGTATTCGCAAAGCTCTCCTCCAGCACCGTGTTTTGAATGCACCAATTTTCTTCCTGCCATTTTCACCACTGCTCAGCTTTCATGTCCATTCACAGTAATCAAGAATACGATAGTGTGGATGGTCTTGGCCTTGGTCTACAGCGAAAGGCTCGTCCTTGATGGTCCTTTCTAGTTCCTTCATTGCTGCCCTTCCAAGTTTCAGTCCTTGAATTTCTTGGCTGCAGTCTCCCTTTGAACTTACAATTAAGAGAAGTCTTTTATAATTTCAGTTTCTTCATTGTTGATCCTCAAGTTGTGTAATTCTTCTATAGTTGTGGTTTTTGTGTTCTTCAGCTGTGGTCCTGCTTTTGCACTCTCTTGCTCCAGGTTCTCTAAAGGACCATGTTCTCTCTCACACAAATACTTTTCCCTCATAGCCATCACTGGAATCTCAAGCCTATCGTCTGTTGCCAAGAGAACTCCTGGTGGTGGTTCAGAGACGGGGCTTTCTTGGTGGCAGCTCTCTGTCCTTCTGTAGGACTCTCCCCATCCTGGTGGACAGGTTGACCCCTTCATCAAGACGTTTCGCTTTTGCCAGAAATGTAATTTGTTTTAATTGTTTTATTCATTTTTGCTGACAGCTGTTTTTTATGCATTCATTTTCTGGTGGTCTTATGGAATGAGTATTGTATTTTATTATTGTCATGGGAGATGATGATGATGACGATGATGACGACCATTGCCATTATCATTATTGCTACTACTTTCTTGGCTACACTGCCTAATTAGCCAAAACTCTCTGGGTGACCTACAGTAGTTTACAGTATAACTGTTCATTTGAATTAAAATTCCATTATTATTGTTGCAAACAACTCTGTGGGCCTTTGTGGAAGTCTGAAGGCAGAATTTCCCTATTTAGAAACAGATCGGGCCAGAAGGGGTCTCCCGGGCCATCTAGTCTGACCCCTGGCTCCAGCCGGCTCCACTCATGACATGCCCACCATGCGCCTGTCCAGCCTATCCTTGAGCACCCACACTGATGGGGCCTCCACCACCTCCCGTGGGAGCCCATTCCACACCCTCGGGGTCCTGACTGTCAGGAAGTGCTTCCTGGCATCCAAATTGAACCTGGGTTCCCTCCATATAAATATTAATGCATGAAAAAATATGCATGCAAGTGAATTTTGCTTTCTGTACAGCTAACACAATGTGTGGCAAAGGAATCATTTTCCCACCTGGAAAGATCCACACACCTATTCACCCCACCCCCAACCAGAAAAAAACACGCAAACAGGATTCTGAAGCTCATGAACTTTGGTTACTGCATCATTTGGAAGAATCATGAGCATTCCAGAAGATCCTGCTTCACTCCAGCAAAACCACTTCCTCTCGGGAGCTGGACCCTCCTGGCAGGTGCTGAGCTTGTTGCTAGAGCAACACCATCCCTCCCTCCCTCGCCATCATCCCTGGTTGCCAAAGCAACCAAGAAGGGAGAGAGCACCATCCTGCCAACTGCACCTGTTTGCCAAGGTTGCACACGGCTGGCTAAATGTAAACAATTCCCTGGAAAGATGCAATCGGAGGCCATGTGCATGCACTGCTGAAGAAGAAAGAAGGAAAGAGAACCTGGGTGGTCTTCTACACTGATCTGTTGCAGCAAAAACAGCTGGTGCCCTGGGACTCCTGCCAGGCAAAGACATTTTTCTCCAGCAGATGCTTCTGTGAAGCAGAGGCAGGAAACATCACCTTAACGTGGCAGGGATAGGCCTAATATTCTCAGTAACACACTGGGGGCTGGAGTGCTTGCCAGACCTCTGCCTGTGAGAGAGCCATGAGGAGGAGAGGTGTTTGAGCAGGAGTGGCTCAGCCACTTGCAAGCAGGCAGCTGAGAGAGTGGGCTTGCCATGGGAGCTGCACGGAGCTTTTCCAAGACCCTCATCAGCCTTCCGGAGCAGTACCCATGGGCAGCTCCTCCCCTCCAGGTCCTTTCACCCTGAACCTGTTCCAACCCTCCAGAAATGGCTTGCACTAAGGGGGACGCGGATTGAGAGCTAGTACCTTAGGAACAGGGTTCAGGTAACTCTTGACATCACGGTTGCCAAATTGGTACATGTCGAAAGGACAAAAGTAGTAGGGGGGCTAGATTGTATGGACAAAGGTGGAAGGGGTGTTTTTAGTCCCCAGACAGATGGACTAAAGGGCTTGCTCGAAGGGCTCTTGCCCCAAGATAGGAGTCCAAGTTCAAATTACAAGAAAAAGATTTTGACAGGCCCTCAAAAAAGCCTCTTCTTTATAATTAAAAACATAGCTTTGGAAGGTAATGTGCCCTCCTGTGTTGGATGTTTCCAAGCAATGTCTGGAAAAAGCTTTGGGGAGTGTCATAACATCGAACACGGTCATGGGGATCAGACTAGGTGCTTTTGAAGGTCCCATCAAAGCCTGCAAGCCTTTCCTGAATCTACACCTGACTCTCTGGAAACCATCTGGTTGTGATCCTGCCTTGCCCAATTTTGGCAGCAGGTGGCAGCAGCTGGCAGTTTCTCTGGCCTCTCGAAATTTGGAATATTTTCTTAAACAGGTCCAGCACAGTGACCTGGCTGATGCCTTCAAAGCCAGCTTTGCATGGAATTAGGGTATCAGCTCCGGCTGCGTGCATTTACCCAAAGGGTCGCACATCTCCATCATGCCTCACCCTTTTCCAGGGGCCATCAGTTATCGGCAGGTTCTGCAGCCACCACGTTCAGCAAGTTAACAGGACTATCATGTGAGGAATCTGCCCAGAATGCGCAAGCTGGGCCAATTGTACCGCCGAATACATGCCTCAGTGAGAGGCATACAGAATCTGTTCACGTTTTGCCTGTCAACTAGGCAAATGGTTTGAATACAATATGAAAAGCTTTTGACATAGTGTCACACAACATTCTGATAAACAAATTAGCAAAAAGTGGACTAGATAGAAAAACTGTTCAATGGATCCAAAGTTAGCTGCTAAATCAGACACTAAGAGTGCTCATCAACGGCACCTTCTCAAATGGGATGGAAGTAACCAGTGGGGTGCCACGGGGTTCAGTCCTGGGCCTAGTGCTCTTCAACATCTTTGTTAATGATTTGGATGAGGAAGTACAAAGAAAGAGAATCAAATTGCAGATAATACAAAACTGGGTGGAATAGCAAACACCCTGGAGACAGAATGAAGATCCAGGGCGATCTTGATCAACTTGAACGCTGGGCTGAAAGCAACAGGTGGAGATTGAATAGGGACAAGTGCCAAGTCCTCCACCGAGGAAAAAGAAACCAAAGGCATCGATACAGGATGGGGAATACGTGGCTCAACAGAACTGAGAAGAAAAAGATCTCAGACTATTGTGGACAATGGGCTGAATAGGAGTCAAGAATGCAATGCAGCCATCAAAAGAGAAAATGTTATTTTGGGATGCATTAACAGAAGTATTCCTTCCAAATCATGAGGAGCAGTAGTTCTCCTATACTCCTCCCTAGTCAGACCTCACCTGGAATACTGTGTCCAGATTTAAGAAAGATGAAGAACAGTTAGAAGGGGTTCAGAGGAGGACAACAAAAATGAACCAGGGTTTGGAAACTCTGCCTTGTGAGGAGAGACGGAGAGAACTGGGCATGTTCATCCCTGAGAAGAGAAAACTGAGGGGGGACATGGTATGGCTCTATAAGTAGCTCAAAGGCTGCCACAAAGAGGAAGGTCGAGATCTCTTCTTGCTGATGCAAGTGCAGGGCATGGAATAATCGATTAAAGCTGCAACAACCCAGGTTCAGTCTAGATATCAGGAAAAGCGTCATCACTGTCAGAGTGGGACCAGTTATCTAGAGAGGTGGTGGTCTCTTGATGCCAGAGACATCAAGATGATACTGGACAGCCATCTAAGTGGAATGGCATTAATTGGTGTCCTGCAACAGCAGGGGTTGGACCCAATGGCCTTCATGGCCCTTTCCAACTCTACTATTTTATAATTCTATGATTCTATGAAACATGCATATTCAAAAGCTAAAAACGATAAAAACAGAAACGAATCCCACAGCAATACAGGATGCACATAAGTGAAACTGAGTGGTGGAAATTTAGGACACACAACAGAAACCCCTTCTTTTCACATAATGCAGAGTCAAAATATGAAATGCACAAACACAGAGGTAGCTCTGAGCACAGACTCAGATGATTAGATGAATTCCCAGAGGAGGAGGCCGTCAGTGAGCAGGACAGCTGTAGTTTCAAACAATGTATGCTGGGAACATGGGCGAGAAGGTGCTACTGCAACCGCGTCTTGCAGCCCAGCGTGGGATCTAGCTAGAAACCTTCCTTGCCGCACAGTCAGGCTCTTGACCTGATCCAAAATGACACACCTTACATTCCAGTGCTCTTGATGCACCAAAGAAGTTGCTTAATATCCCAACCAAAGCTGTCTGGAGAAAACCCTTTTAGCGGGCTCATCCAGCCAGACTGGCATGAGGGCAGCCCTGCCATAGGAAGGGGCGTTCTCAAAAAATCTGGCCTTTACTGATTTTGGAGTACTGATGGTGAGAAAAAGGACTAGCAGGAAGTCACCCTGGATGGCAGAGGTTGCTATGCCAGCTTTAGCCACCAGGGGTGGCCTTGCTCTTGCTGAGTTTGTTGGCCTTACATTCCTGCCTCCCTTCAAGCAGCAGCCCCTATTACACCACCATGGGTCCTCGAACTGTGGCCTGCGGGCCAGATATGGCCTGCCATGCTCATTTATCCGGCTCGCCTCAGAGCTTTTGGACTCACTCGGACGATCTCCAAGCGAGTCCAAAAGCTCTGAGCCAGTGCAGGCGTTCTCTGAAGCTGAGCAGAGCCGGTGCATGCGCCAAATCGTAGCGGCTCAACTGTGCGTGCACCGGCTCTCTTCCCCACCCACCTCTTTCATGCATATACAGAGCGGGAATACGGGGTGGGAAACAGAAGAGAGGAGGGTGAAAGAGAGAGAGAGAGAGATGAAGTCACTAAAAAGGATTGAAGGTAAGAAGAGTATAACTTTTTACATCCATTTATAAGTATGTGAGCCATGTCCCCGGGTGCGGGAGCCACGGCCTTCTATGGGCAAGCCGCCACCGTCGAGCGGCCGCCGCGCTTCTTCCCCCCACGGCGGGGAGAGGCGGGAGGCGCCCTGCTTGGACAGCCGCAGCCTCCTTCCTTCGCCTCGGAAAGAAGCCCTCGCCTCCCTCCTCACGGCCCTCTCCCGGCTGGGGGAGCTGCTCCACACTCGCCTCCCTGGCCTCCTGCTCCCTCAGAACCTGGCCGGTGGCGAGGACTATAATTTCCATTATGCCCAACCAGCATGGCCAATGGAAGTTGTAGTCCAACTCATGTGAGCAGTACCCGTTTTGGCAAGGTTGCACTTGAAATATGATGGCCATTGGCTCTGCATCCAAATACGGCCATTGTGTATTGTGGGAATTGTTCTGGGCTGACTTGCTTCAAATACCACAGTGGCATTGACAGTATTTGTCCTTAGTGTTTTTGCTTCATTCTTTGTAACTGCCAGTCGCAGTCCTCAGCTGCATTGTGCAAAATACTCTATTTGGTGCCTTGGTCGTGCTGTAGCTCTGTCCCTCGAATATGGACATGCTCTTCCCCACCTCATCTGCTGCAGCCCGAGCGAGCAGAGCAAACATTTTTTAATTGTAATTACTTTTTAAATTTATTTTAATTTTAATTAATTTTTCAAATTTTAATTACTTTTTAACTTTATTTTAATTAATTTTTAATGTGCAGTGTGCATAGGAATTTGTTCACATTTTTTTCAAACTATAGTCAGTCCCCTAACAGTCTGAGGGACAGTAAACTGGCCCCCCATGTAAAAAGTTGGAGGACCCCTGTATTACACAATCTGAAGAGAAACCACAGCAGGCCCTATTAGCAGGTGTGCAGGGTTTCTTGCTTGGCACCAGTACATCCCCCAGTCCATCTGGAAGAATATTTTTGTCACCATTGCAAACCCTCTGCCCCCATATACCCCACTGAATCAATGAATACTTCCTTTTGATTCCACATTGTTAAATGAATTTATTTCCGCCAATAAAGCAAGCACAACTCCCACCTACTTCACTTACAATAACCCTGCGAGGTAGACAAGATTTCCTAAGTGCTATCCCACACTGCCCCTCACCTGTCAGATGCGTAAGCATCAGATCCAGTGCAAGTTCTTTTAAAAGGAGATCAATACAGATCCTTTTGGAAACCCACAGCTCTGGTGATGCTGGAATCCAGAGGGCAGAGGGGCTCTGAGTGGGCTTGTGGGTGCAACTCTTTGGGAAGTGGGGGCAGGGCATCTTTCGATGCCAATCTGTGTGAACCTCTGCGGCAGTCACCCCCATGAACTACTGGGGCCATGATTTGATTTTTTGAGGGGGCCTAGATAGCCTATTGGAGGCTGAGCCAGAGAAAGGTTTGTTCTGATCCAACCACACAATCCTTTTGTCCACTGTAAACTGGCTGTCCCCTGGTGGAAACTGTTGGACCAGACTGTGCGACTGTCTAGTCTAGCCTTCCACTCACAGGCGGCGTTTTAGGACAGAAGCTGGCTCGTTCCCCACAGCGGAGGCTGCCGCACGGCATTTCCCGCCTGCAAGCGGCTGGAGTTTCGGGCCCCGAGGTCACTTCCAGCAAGAGGATTCTGGAGGAATCAGAGCAGCTGTGCTCGCGGGCCTCTTGCCCATGGGAAGCCTTCGAGCAGCGCGGGAGTGCGAAAGCCCCCCTGCTCACGCCCCAAGCGATTGGCTTCCATGGGCACCTGTCTCTTTTCTTGGGGGGAGCGAGGCCCCTCCACCCTTCTCTTCCTTTGGAAAGTATCCAGTCTCCTTCGGAAGCCATTCCAGTTGGTGGCCACGACACACCATGTGGCAGCACGTTCCGTAGATGAATGGGCTGCGGAAGAGGACTCCCTTGGATCGGGGCCCGGGTCCCTTCTCCCCCCTGCTTTCGCTTTCTCCTCCTCATCCCCAGCCCAGCTCCCTGGGACCAAGCAGCCACCTCTGCCCCGACGCAAGCTGCGCTGGCTGACTCCGGATGAGTCACCGAAGCGGTTACGCAAGCGCTGGATCACGTTTCGCCGATGCCCCGGGCAGCGCGTGCGGCGCGTCGAGGGGGCCAGCGGCGTTGCCAAAGAACTGGGCAACTTTCACCCGCTTTCTCCAGGCGGGATTAGGCCCCGATCCGCCCTACTGCGCCAAACCGAGTCGGAGAGTGGCTTGCAACTCAGCCGGGCACCCCTTTTGCAGCTTGCGGCGCCCCCAGTGGGGAGGGATTGACTCGCGAGTAAAACTGCGTAGCATCGGGCTGCAAAGAAAACCATGGCCAAGTGGTTTGTTGCTCGCTTGCCTATCAGGGTTCTACACAGAAATAAATCCCACTGACTTTAATGGGGCTTACTCCCCGGTAAGTGGGTTCAGCGTTGCAGGTTGAAGGGCATGCACTGCTCTGCCCAATGTTGCGGGGGGGGGGGCTACTGTGCCCTCCCGCACATCTGGCTAAAATCTGCCTGATCCAGGATCTCTTCTACACGGAAAGCGGCTGTTGAAATTCCAGGCACTCACTTTCGAGTGAAAGGGCTCGAGGTTCCGCCTCTGCCTGCACAAATTAAAGGCGAAGCACCTTGCGAAAGGGGGGCGGGCGCTGCAGAAAGCGCGGCTAGCGATGCAAAATGCACGCGTGCCTTTTCCTGTTGCGTGGGGGCGTTGTATGAGTAAGGGATGTTGGCTGGGGTTGCGGTTGTAAAGTGCATGCGTGCAACTGTGCTGCTGCCGTGGGAAGTTTGCAAGACAACGCGTGGGTGTGGGTTGCCGGTGGACGAGCTGCACGAACCGAAGCAGAAGGAACGAGCGAGAGGAGCGCTCCGCGCGAGGAGACTGAAGCCAAGAGCGATTGCAGCAACAACCGACACCTCTTCTCGCCTCTTACTACGGGAGTGATGCGGGGGGGGGGGCGACATTCCTCCGCCACCCAGTTAGACTTTGCGCTATTTTTTGTTTTTTCATCTGCTGGCGGGTTCTTGCATCGTTGCTGTGCGCGCGCACTGTAATAGATTGCAAAACCACAGTCATTGCCGGACAGGAATTTCTACGCACATACTTAAAGTATCTCCCCACCTCGTGGGCTTCCAAAATAACTGCATTTAAAAAAACCGAAACACCCCCCCCCCGCACGCGCTCATTCTTGGGGATGGGGCGTATTCTCGTCCCTCGTATGCACGTAAACGTCTCCTTAAATCGATGCAGCGCAGCTAAGGCCGGCTTTGCCCTTTCTCGAAGGAGGAGGGTGCAGCCGCGCTGCTCGGAAAAGCCCAGCCCTGGTTTCTGGGGAAATTCAGCCACGCTACGAGCACTTTTCCTGCTTGGCAGCAGAAAAAAATCAACCGAAACTCCGGTCTCTCCGCTTCTTTCTTTTCTTTTCGACTTCTTAAATATTGCAAATAAAGATGACTCCCCCTACCGTTTGCAAAACTGCCGGAATCCCACGTGGTGGCGCCTAAGCGGACAACCAATCCGCAGGCTCCGTGGGGCGGCCTTTGATGCCTCGTCTACGAATAGGACGGAGCGAGGGACGTCCCGAGCCACACCCCCTCGGAGGTTCAAAAGGAGCTGTCAGCGGGCGCCGCGTTCAGACGGATGTGCTGCCTCGCCTCGCCTGCCTGCCTGCCTG
This sequence comes from Varanus komodoensis, assembly GCF_004798865.1. Lineage (NCBI taxonomy): Eukaryota > Metazoa > Chordata > Lepidosauria > Squamata > Varanidae > Varanus > Varanus komodoensis. The sequence continues at coordinate 1,000,627 of NW_025335325.1, forward strand.
CCTGCCTGCCTGCCTGCCTGCCTGCCTGCCTGCCTGCGCGCTCCGCTGCCGTGCGCATTCGCTGCGCGGGGTTCCGGCTTGCTGCGCTGGAGGGAGCCCGCGGGGCTTGCGGGGAGCTTGGGGGCTGACTGCGCGCGTGCGGACGTGTGGCGCGCGCCCTGGCCTGCTCGCGCGCGTGGCCGAGCCCGCCACGGTGGATTACAGTTGCACCATGACGTTGGAAGAGCTGGTGACCCCCGACGAGGCCGAGAAAAAGTAAGCGCGCCTCCCTGCTCGCCACGCCGCGGAGGGGGCTGGGGGCGCTCTGGGCCCCCAAGGCGCCTTGTCCGGCGCTCGCCCTCACCCTGGCGCCTTTTCTCCCTTCCAGGATGAAGCCGGTCAGCGAAGCGGTGGAGCAGCTCTTGGTGGCGGCCCAGAGGCAGGGCTGCCTGACCGTGGGCGTGTACGAATCGGCCAAGCTAATGAACATGTGAGCCTCCCCGCCCGCCCGCCCGTCCGCCCCGGCGCCGCCGTCGCTGCTCTTGCACGTTTGGCGCTGGCTGCGGGTTGCTTTTTAAGGGGCTTGCCTGTCCCGGGCTCGGGGGAACAGCCGGCGCAGCCAGCGCGGGCCCTGCGGGGCACGGGCGGCCTTTTGCAGAGCGTGCCAAGCGGGCGCGGGGTGCGTGCTCTGCCCGGCCGGGAGGCTCTGTGACGGCCCTCCTTTCCTCCGCAGCGACCCGGACTGCGTGGTGCTGTGCCTGCTGGCCGCCGACGAGGACGACATCGCGCTGCAGATCCACTTCACCCTCATCCGAGCCTTCTGCTGCGGCAACGACATCCATATCCTGCGGGTGGCCGGCATGGAGCGGCTGGCGGCTGTGCTGGGCGAGAACCCCAAGGACGGCGCCGAGCCGCGGGACCTGCACTGCCTCCTCGTGACGGTGAGTCGGCGGCGCCAGGTGCGCCCCACGCCGCGCCGCTCCCCCGGGTCCGCCAGGTCTCCGGGCGGCTTCGCTTCGCTTGGCTTCTTCTTGAGGTTAAATGCCCTGGAGGGGAAAGGGGGGGCAGGAGCGTGCTCGTGCAACGGGGGGAGGGGGGGTTCACGCCGAGGGCTCTGGGTCTGTGCTTGCTGGAGGAGGAGGGACTTCCCCTGGGTTTGTTTCCTCAGCTGACCTGGCAAACAGCCCTGAGTGAGCAGATCGGAATGTCCTCCCGCCCAGGGATCATTTCTGGGAGGCCGCCTCTGCAGTGCCAGATCAATCTGCCCGGGAAAGAAAGCCTTTTTCTCTGGAGCTGAGGAGTGGCAGATCAACGTGCTTGAAGTGGCCTGACTTCCACCTGCCTCCCAGAGTTGGGGCTTGGTCTGATGGGCATGGTCCCTGCCCAAGAGCTAGGCTGGCTGTGGCTGAAGGGGCGGAAGCCCCAAACAGCCAGGAGGGGCTCCACAGCTGGCTAGTGAAGGGCGCTCTGCGGCCTGCCCTGCTCGTGGGTCACTTTCGGTGGTTTTTCCAGCCCTCCCCCCACGAATCCTGACAACCACTTTGCTTCCTTCCCCTGCAGAAGCCACACACGGATTCCTGGACAAGCCATGGCCTAGCCGAGGTGGCCAGCTACTGCGAAGAAAGCCGCTGCAACAATGAGTGGGTCCCCTACGTCTCCTTGCAGGTGCGCTGACCTGGCCCCCGCTTCCACCGTGAGCGCAGCAAACGGACGAGAACCAGACGGGTCAGAAGTTCTTAGGAAAAAAAAGCTCCGCCTGCCCATCCCATGGAGAAGTGGGTTGGGACGAGTCATGGAGACAGAGGAGGTGAAGCCCCCAGAGTGAGTGCCTGAGGGCCGGCTCAACCTTGTCAGCTGACTGCTCCGAAGGAAGAGGGCGGAGGCGGTGGTGGCCTTCCTGGCCTGGGGCTGCCCAGTGCTGTGGGAGGAGGTGGGGCGAATTCTGGGCCACTGGGCCTTGCAGCTGCCTCCCCGTGTCCCCCGTGGAGCAACCGGAGAGGAAGCCTGACCTGGTTGCCCTCTTGCAAAGGACTCTTAACTGGACGCTGGAAGAGGGAAGAATTCTTTGCATCTGCCGCTTGTGCCAGAAGAAGCAGCAGCAAAGGACTGATGCACGAAAGACGGTTGCAAACAAAATACAATGCTATCTTTAAAAAAAAAGACTTTTTGATAAAATGCATCCAAACATGCAATCTTTTATTTTCTTTTTTGCACTCTAAGCTTGAGAAGAACCCAAAGACAAATATATGCTTATATGATTTAAAAATTACAATAAAGATACTTTATGTTCTGCAAGCATGAAGTGATGCATGCTGAGTCTGCCTTAAGAGTTTGTTCTGCGTTTTGAGTGGGGTTGCGGGAAGAATATGCTTGGCTTGCAGCTCATCTCTTTGGCCTCTGCAAACAGCGTTTGCTCCCTTTGCAGACTGGCTTGCCATGTCTGGTAGAAACAGGGTTCTCCATGTAACCCTGGGGAAGCAGTTTGGGTGTTTAGCTGCACAGAAATTCCCCCGCAGCTCCGCTAATTGGGGCATCCTGGGAACTGCAGGGCCTCTTGACTGCCTGAGCGCACACACAGTTGCCATTGATCTGCATCAACTATTTTGGAACTTGCTGCAACTGGGCTGTTTGGGGTACCTCTAATGTGTGCACTTCTTCTCATGCTCAAGAGGTTTGCCCGGGGTGCGGGAGTGGCTGAGGGGCCCCACATCATCTCATGGGGTTCGTCAGCAGGCATCCGTGCCGCATGCGCAGGACTGGTTAGAGGAGGAGGAATGATGAGACTGAACACTTGCACGCCACCCTCACTTGCTGGTGCCGAGCTGGCTGGAGAGGGTTGGAGCTGTGATCCAACACACCTGAGCGGTGTCAGGCTTGCAGATTTTGCTGCACCCGCTTCCCAGGCATGAGCCCGATTCTGGAGCCCATGATACAAGCGGCTGTTTCTCTAAACTTTAGCTGTGCCTTGGTTTGCGCAAATTAGCATTGGGTATTTGGAGCAGACGAAAGATGGCAACACCACAGCCCTGTGTCGCCTTTTCCTTCTCTTTTTAAAGTAGGCATTTGGCTTCCTGCCACGATGTGCACGCAGTTTTGTTTTTTTGCTACTGTTAGTTTTGAGGTTGGGGCAGAAGTAGGAGTAGCAAAAAAATACATGCTGAGCCAGAGAAGGGTGGTCGTCGCACAAAGGTCTGGCTCACCTTTCCACTCTCACACCAGGTGGAAACCAGGCAAGAGTGAGCCAAGCACGGTCTTCCCAGCTGCCAGTAGCCCTGGACAGGAAGCTTGTTCTAATTTTGTTGCTCCATGTGCATGGGAAGCCGAGTGCTTTGACACCGTGATAAGCTTCCCACACAATGCTTCCTGCTTCCCACAAAACCAAGCTGCTCTTCTGAAATGTGTGACTTGCCTGTGGCACTGAACCAGGTTCCACCTGTGCAGACTTTGCACACTACCTGCCTCTTCTTGGCCTGGATCGCATAAGCACAGCTTGCCATTGTGGGCACAGTGAAGCAGATTTGGTTAAAAGCACTCTGTTGAGCTGCTAGCCCTTGAAATGCCAAAGCTGACGCAGAAGGTGTTTGTGGTTCCCTCAAATGAGTCACAGAGGGAGTTATGCAAACTAGACAAATGAATGCAAAGAGTAGCAAAGAGCATTCTTGAAGACTTCCTGCCTTCACTGCTAGATTCCTCTCTGCAGGGCCCTGGGCAGGCATCACGTGAAGATTCGTCACGACAAGCCCCATAGCCAGCTTTTTTGCGTGCTCTCTCTCATGTGTTCACGCGCACGCAGCCAGAACTGTCGCCCAAGCAGGGGGCTCTCCACGTGCACCCTTGGGTGCTGTGCTGGGTGGAGGGGGTCTGCATTTTGGCTCCAGAAATGTGGCAACCTGGCAATGGGAAGAGTGAGTGGCTCTGGTTGCTCAGGTTTTCCTCTCGCTGAGGATGCACACACAGGAGGTGGGGCAGAAATCCCAAACAACAGAGATATCCGGGGGCTGTTTAGCACTGGAGGCGGCGTCTTCACTGCTCGCGGGCGCATCCTGTCACAGGCCACACAGGCCAGGGAAGCTTGTGGGGTGGGTCGTCCAGGCAGCCGTGCAAGAAGTGTTCCCTGTGTGCTGGAGAGGCACGTGGATGCTTTGCAGGAAGGCAGGTCTCTGATCGGCCCCCAGCATTCATTGGGCCCAGGGACGAGGCCACCTCCACTGCTCGCCAAAGCTGTCTGTCTGCTACGATGGCCAGAAGCAAGGAGGTGGCCTTCATGGCCTTCCAACTCTACTGTTCTGTGATTCACAGAGATGCTCCCAGCGGGCCTCCAACACCGCCAGCTTGGCCTGCGAGACGGCTGGTCTTCCCCTCCCCGTGCAACCAAGGGCCCCTTCCATACCCGCTTGGGCGATGCCCAGGGCCACCTCCCTGGGATCCCCCTGCAAAGCATCCAGAGAGCAGCCACATGGTTCTCGCCGTCGACCTTCATCAGGCACGGCTGGCTGGATGACCGTGCAAGGACGGACTGCCTTGGCAGCGCAGGCCGCTCCTCCGTGACAGCAGCCCCCCTCCGTCTGCCGCAGGGCAAGCTCGCTAGTCGTCCATATGAGCGACGCACTGAGACCAGGATGAAGGAAGGCAGGTCGCTCACCTGTGGCTGCCGTTCTTCAAGTGGCCATCCGTGCGTTCACACAGCCCGCCCTCCAGCCCCATTTGCTCTAGTCCCTCCAACGGTGTCTCCTTACCCTCTATGGCTGCTCAGGCCGGGTCAGGTTGGGGTTGTGCGTGGGAGGCTCAGACGGCCACTCGAGGAATGACAGTGACAGTGAACGGCAACCCGTTTCTTCCTGCCGTGTCATTTGCCTTAATCGATTCAGCCTTGACGGTAACATGCACTGCCGCTAAGCTCAGACCAGGTGCTCTGGTTCGACAGAGCCTCTCAACAGTCGTCTTCTTATTTAGCTCATTCATTCGTGCGCTGCCCAATAGCCGAGCTCTCTTTTGCCTCAGCAGGGTGCGTGTGTGTGTGTGTGATAATCCTCACTACATTGTAGCCAGAAAACTCAGCAGCAGCTCTGGAGTGCTAAATCAGCATGGGTAGGGGTGGTCAGCTGAGCTCATGCAAAGTGTTGTTGTGGCTCATTTAGGCCATTCTCTCCCCTTTGACTTGGCAGCTGAGCTCTTGCAAAGCTTCACTTTGACTCAACTCAGCCATTCTCTCTCTCTTGACTCTGCAGCTCTCTGCTTCATCTCTTCTACACATTGAACTACAACTTTGGCCTCTTCGGGTGCATCCCTTCTCCTTCCAGCCTGCCTCCCACATGGCAGCAGCTTTCAGGAATCCAGCCCGACCGGGAGCAGCCCTGGCACAGCTCCAGGGAACTGAAGTCCATGCTGCACTCCATCCCCATATCCTGGGGAGCTCCACCAGAGGCTGCCTGCGCACCTGGGATCCTGGCGTCTGTTGTTTTGTTGAAAGGAAGCTGGTAACTGGACAGCTTGCTCAGGGTTTGGGATCTTCAAAACATTTCCACCAGCTCCTTTTCCTGGGCTGGGGAGATGAGCTCTGCTGTCGTCTCCATTCCTACCTCTGTCGGAATTTTACATTCTTGTCATATTTATTGTGCTTTGCAAACCACCCAAACAGCTTCGGCTGTTGGGCAGTCTAGACATTAAATAAATAAATTCTTGATTATTTGTACTGTTAACAATACTGTTGCTGGGGCCAGGAAGAAGGCAAGGAGGCTGATCTGAAGGCAGATGAGTCTACTTCAGCAGCATCTGCAACACTCTTGCCATGCATGTTCTAGGACAAGCTGGAGCAAAAACAAAACACAGATCTGTCTGTGCTCATTTCCATTTGCACAAAAGGCTGTAAGGGTGAAAAGGGGGATGCATGGAAAGGGGGAGAGGAAAGTACTGGGTTTCAGGGAAAATCATAGCATCTTAGTGGGAAGGGGCCATGAAGGCCACCGGGTCCAGCCCCTGCTGTTGCAGGACACCAGTTTGTATCACCCCACTCAGGGGGCTGTCCAGTTTCTTCTTGAATGTCGCCAGCGTGAGAAAGCCTCAGGCTGAAAGATTTGGGGGAAGCACATGTGGGTCAAAATGCATCCCATCTGGAGGCTTGGAGGGAGCAGAAGTTCTCGGAGTCCTCTCATCTTTCCTTCAGCAAGTGAGATCCAGGCCTCCATTGGTTCTTCCCCAAACTGCCTTATCTGACCATCTAATCCCATCAACCTGTCTTTCAAGTGATGTTTTCCAACAGACATTCATGTGCCATTCAGTGGAAATCCTCTTCACAAAGAGCTGAGTGGCAGAAAGGAGACAAGTCGCTTCCAAGAGCAGCTTCTGTGTCAGTTGAAAAGCCAGCGATACAGCTGAGATGAGCCTCCCAGGTGGTCCGCTGCCAAGCGATCCTACCTTAAAGCTGGCAAGCAAATCTGATACAAAGGCTGGTCTACCACAATGGAACAGCAGAGCTGGAGGCCGGTGGCGTCAGGTGGAGCTGAGGTTCATATCCCTGTATTGACATATGTCCTCACTGGCTAAGCAGCACAGGCAGGGCCTTTTCAGGGGTGATCCCCATGGTGGAACACCCTTCCTGCAGGGAGTGCACAGAGTGCTCTTTGTGGACTTCTCCATCCTTCCCAGGCAGAGCACTTCCCTACCTCTGCTGCAAAGTTTAAGTCCAGCAAAGACTCAGAACTTTGACTGCAAAAACTCTACTTCTGCTTTCCCTTCTGCATCCACAACCTTAAGGACTAGTGACTTGCTTTTTCAAAACCCCTTTTTATATCTGCAATTAAGTTTTCTGAGCACTGAGCTTTGCAATCTGTACCTTGGCAGTTGTACTGTCTTGATATGAGCATTCACAGTCAAGTCAGTTCCACCTGATTCCCAAGCCATGTCTGGGAGGCTTTTTGGAGACCTCCTGGTTTTGCCCAGGGGAACAAAGAGTAGCTAAAGGGCTAGAACAGCAAAGGTGGTCAGAGCCCTGGCACTGCCCAAACCTGCCAGACTCCTCCTCTGAATGGTGCACATTTTAAAAAGAAAATGTTTATACACGTAGTTCAAGAAATACAGCTGGTAGCTCAAAATAAAAATGCAGAGCAAGTTGATACAGATAAATATACTGGGATTTGGTTGAGTGGGTGGGGAGCAAAAGAGAGAGTAGGGATGGCCTGGAGCAACTTTCTTAAGAAGAAAAATGAAATCTTTAATGTAAACTTAACATTGCTTTGACAATTGTACTTATATAGTGTTATATTTTCTCAGTTCTAGACATCCAAAAATAGACAAGCCTTTGAGATGTGGATTTATCACAGGATGCTACTGTAAAGAATGAAAGAAAATTTGATAAAGAATTAAAATCAAGACATTATAAAAAACAGACAGTGCAGGAAACTAGACTATTTAGATCATTTAGTAAGAATGAAAAACATTAACATATTCAAGGTAAAATAAATGGGAAGAGGAGTGCAGGAAGGAGATGCGAAGGTCTCAGTTGAAAAGCCCTTTCATGGATGAGGTTGGAGCGGGACCAGATGGCACCTGGAAGAGCGTCTCTCCCCCAGGAGGGGAGGAAGGAGAGAGGTGGAAGCATCCCTGCAGGAAGGAAAAGGAGCAGAGAGACCTTTGCTCCTTGCAGGCAGCAGAGTGGCTCCCTCCTCTGCCTTGACTCTCCCACCTTCCTGGTCACCGCCCAAGAATTCAGCTGCAGGCTGCCCCAGGCAGCGTCAATCCCGCCAGGCAGGCCAGCGGCTGCTTCCAGCAGTGGACAGCCAGAGGTTGTACTTGAAGCCTCCCAGCAGGAGAGTGGCAACCCTGTGTTGCCGGGTGCAGTTTGGTGAACAGGCGAGGTCGGCTTCGGGGACTCTACACTCAGACCAATAAGAGCCTGGAGACGAGACTGTAACCCTGGTGCAAACCTTGTTCTAGTTCACTAAGAAGAAAGCGGAGACAAAGATGGGATCCGTATCTTGTTTACAGTACACTAAACCAGGTGTTATATACCTGGGCAAGCAATCAGAACCAATACACTTTCTGTTCATTGGTACTTCTCCCCACTGCTTAATTCAAAGAACCCTTTCTTCTTTAAAGTCTAACCTTCCCTCGAGCCCTGTTCCTCATCTCCTTGTAATACACATCAGCCTCGTGCAATCTTCCTCCCTAATCTAGCACAGCATTTTGTTACTGTCCTGATAGCGCTAACTAGATTCTACTGCCCCTCTGATTATTAAGTCAAGGTCATGCTAGCTATGGGTTGCACAAAGTTCATTTTGCTCCCACATTCCCTCCTCCCACCCGAACAGGAAACTCAATATGGCCGTCGTGCTTTGCCTATGGCTGCAGTGAGGGCAAGAGAACACGGGGTGGGTGGGGGTCAATTCCTGCAATATCCCCACACGTCCACATGGGCCCAGGTCACAAGATGAGTATTGATTCAGAATCATGTCTGATCAATAATGAAATAAATAACTTCAGGGCCAAATTAAAATGCAAGCTGGCTAATTCAGCAAGGAAATGGCGATATTTGCATTAGAGGCTGCTTCTGTTGTCTAGCAGAAAACAAGGCTGGGGGACTGTGAATGTGAAGGGGGTGAGGAGGCCTGGAATCTGACGGTGGCCACATGGAATCCCATCAAAACCCTGAGCTCACGTGAGGGAGGTACACGATGGTTACACAGCAGGATCAGCCATACTGCGAGATTCAAAACTGTGAGACAAGATCTGGGCAGGCACAAGCAGCTTTACTGAAGCGTTTGCAAAGGCTGGCTCAGAGTCTCAGTTGCCTGAGGAACAAAGAGCAATTTACACAAAGCATACATGAGATTATATACATTTCTTTCCCCGATGCTCAGCACTACCCCTGCTTCGGCATTGGCTATTACTAAGAAGTCACAATCTTCTCCATCGCCTCCATCACACCACCCCTCGACATGCTCCCCCTCCCGCTCATACATCCCATGTTCATGCTGGTGAGCCCATTACCTAGGAGAAGGGTGCCAGTTACTGTTCATGCACCTATTAAGCATGCGCAGTTCCTTCTAAGAGTTCAATAGGCCGGTTTGGCCTTGTAGCCATCTCGATTGTTGACCATTTATCTCCCAAAACTTGTGGGAGGATGAGATAGGAAGAACAACCCTTCTTCCAAGCTCATTCCAGTTTCTGTTCCTTCCTTCAGTAGGATACGTGCCTGTAAACTTAGTAGCAAATGGCTTCTTACTATGAAATAGCTGTGCCTTTGCTAGTTTTTTTTTCTCTTTTTAAAAAGATACTATTCTTGCTCTGTTTCTCACAATATCATCTCAGCCGATTCCTTTGTTTATGTATGGATGCATCACAGATCACATAATTCTCAATAGCTGACCAGTCTTCCAAGGAACCAGACAAGTTGAAACACAGAGTATAGTGAATAAAAGGACTCTTAAAATTCCCTCAAAGGATGCCATAGAGCAAAAGAAAAAGCAAGTAGCAGAAGCTGACTGGTGAGAGATTCAGGACAGGTCCCAGGAGGTGCATAGTGAAAACTCCACCGGCTCCATCAGCTGCCTCAGCATTGCTGGCTGCTTTGAAGCTGGCTTGGGGAGGGCTCCACCTTCTGCCCAGGTGTGCAAGGCAGCATCTGAAAACAACAAGCCAGAAGCTGACTTCCTGAAGAGTGGAGGAAAAACAGAGGCCAAGAAACAAAGGCCACGAGCTGGCACATGGCTATGCCAGGAGCAGAGCTGGGGAAAGGAATCCAGGAGCCCTGGCTAATGACCTCCCCCCGCACCCCCCGCAGGCTAGCTCTTGCAATCGAGAGGCCCTTGGGCACCATAAGCTGGCAGCCTGCCCAGATCTGTGGCTCAGAAGGCCTGGGAGGAGGCCAGCTCCTGGAGAGCCGATGCTGGTCTACCTGGGCTGAAGGAAGCTGGATGAGCTGAGCTGGGCCTGGAGCAGGGCTTCAGAGCCACAGTCTGGCAGGTCAAAACCATTTCCCTGAGGTCCCCTGAGTGTCATGCTTGTTGTAAACCATTCCAAGAACCTCCGTCTAAGCAAGTGGTATATAAAAGCTTGACAATCAATGAGGGGTGCATGGAAGACAGATTTGGGAATCCTCACCCCCTGGGTCCCAGTGTAATCCAAAGCATTCAGAGGCACTCCAACAGCGGACGTGAAGCAAGTGCCTCACCAGATGTTATCTCAGCACAAAGTGCTGAGGAGTCTCCAGTTTTGCATTACTGTGAAGGGGAGCATCCAGTCTGCTTCTGCTGCTCCTTCTGCAGAAGTCAGCTAAACGTCAGACCTGGGAAGCCGGGGAGCCGAGGACATGGAGAGCCCGTCCTGTCCTCACCCACACGCCTACCGGTCAACCTCTCCCCTTTGCCTTTGGCAACTCACAGCCTGCTCGGGTTCTCCATGTTCCTGGCCCAGGACGGCTTCTCCTCTCGACAATCCCCCTGTTATGCTCTCGCAAGAGAGGAGAGGGCACTGGCCTTGTGCACCTTGGCAGCAATCCCCCGTTATACGGGGGCACACAGACAAAGTTATTTCAAGGCAGAACATGAAGGTCCCTTTTACCTGCCGGGCACTTTCCTTGTGCTGTGAAGAAAAGCCATGCAAGCAAGCAACCGGTCGGAAATTTCATTTGGGCCAGTGTACTTAGGGGAAAAGGGGACTCACAGCCTCTTTCCGAAACAAGACCCAGTGGAAAGATGCCAGGTGACGAATGTTGAAAGAGCCAGCGTTCCCAGGATTTCAAACAGACTTGCAAACCCAATTCAAGCTTTTTCATCTCGAGGGAAATAGTAATTGGTAGGCATGCGCGCACGCGCAAGCGTGTGTGTGTGTGTACCCATGTGTGTCCTGTTTATATTTAAAAAAAGTTTCCTCCCTCTACCCCAAGAGTTCCCCAAATATTCTGGCCAACTCTCTTTGAAAAAGAGGCAGAAGTTCCAGTGGGCTGTGTCTGCATTTTTCCTCCTCACTTGCAAAGGGCACTTTGTCATGTGACCCTGAGCAGAGCTTTGGCCCTGATAGGCAGCATGGCCAAGCCGGGCATCAGCACCCTGCTCTGGAGGAAGAGCAGGACTCCCAGATGCATAGTTGACCACATTTTGCAGGAAGTGATACAACATACTCATCCTTCCGCAAAAGTTGTGAGGACAGGCAAAGCATCACAAATCTGTTACAAACTTTACCGCCCCAAATTACAAGGGCAATCGGCTGAAGTTGTTATAACAGGTTGCAATTTTTATAAATTATGAGTTCTAGTACTCGCATTCTCTGTCACGTGTCATTTCTCTGCTGTACATCTGCATGAATAAAAATAAACACAGATTCAACAGGCCAATGACATTCTTCTTGTGTATTTCATGATACCAGTCCAGAGGGATCTTGTGGTTTGCAGGAAGGGGAAAGGGGGGTTTGGAAGAGCCGGGATTTTTTATTCTTTGCTGTGGTTCTTGGAGACAACAGTGATGGACGGTCTACAAATTTTCTAAATAAATAAATAAACAAACTGTGACCTCTGCATTCCTGGGGAAAAGGCGACTCAAGGCCAGTGTGGCAACTGGTTGGTTATCCTGGGACCATCTCTGCCCATCTCTGCACAAGCATGGCTGCCCCTGCAGCTGCGGAAGTTGCAGTCACCCCGGATTGCCTTGGATCCCACTTTGGCCGCCAGCCACTTGGACCAGACCTGCTCCTGGGCATGCAAGCAGGAGGCAATATTGTAGGATCCAGGCTGGGAGGTACAAAGCTAAACACCATTGCAAAGGCGTGTGAGTGTGTGGGGGTTGCTATTTATCCCCATTTGCAATATATCAAATGAAGCAAAAAGGAAGAGGGAGAAATAATAGTGAAAGAAAGAATGTGACTGTGTTTTATTTCTGTGCTGTCCAGTGGCTAAAGTCCAGTGGCTAAAGCTCTCTGGGCTGTTCACAACAGTAAAAGTAGGCAACCCTAAAAGTAAATCTCTTTACGATTATTGTTCTTCTACATGGTCTCGCTCCCATGCAGGGTCTTCTATGCAGCAGCCACATGTCAGGTCTACATTATTTTTGGAGCCTGAAACATCACCCCAAAAAACTTTCTGAGCTTGGCACTGCTGGCTTAGACAGTCCTCATCTGTCAAAAAGATGCCAGATTTCCACCAGCTTGAGCATACCTTTAGCTTATACTTCCTTACCTAGAAACTCATAGTAAAATACAGAAGCTGCTTCTAGGCATATGCAAAATGCATTTTCCACTTGTCACCAGTGTCACGTAGTCCCTGAAGAGACGAAGATCCCAGGTCCATTGGAGCATGAAGCTGCATGGGTTAGTTTAGATTGGTTATGTACATGGGCATCACCAGAAGGCCAATACAGAAATCAAATAGACTATGTAACTGGAACCAAAAGATGGAGAAGCTGAATTCTCACTGCCAAAACAAGGCCAGGAGCTGATTGTACTACTGAGCACAAACTCTTAATATCACAATTCACAGTAAAGCTGGAAAAGACTGCCAACAGAAACATAATGCCAAGATACAACTTCAGTAATATGCCTGAGGAATTTAAAGTCACAAAATAATAGATTTGCATTACTTGACGTAATTTGACAGGGAGCCAAAAGAATTGTGGACTGAAACCAGAAACATTATTAGGGAAGAATGCCAAAGACAATTCCTGTAGCAAAAAGGAAGAAAAAAAAAAACAGAAGAAACTCTCACAGTTGTAAAGGACAGGTGAGAAGGAAAAGGTGATATAAATAGCATCAGAATCTTAAATGCAACTTTTCAGTGATTATCACATAGAGATGAAAAGAGCTATTGCAATGACCAGTGCAAAGAAACAGAAGTGAGAAATGAAAGAGGAAAAACAAGAGACCTCTTCCAGAAAATCCAAAAAATCAAAGGAAAATTCAAACCTAGATTAGAAATGCTAAAAGACAAGCAAGGGAACATAGTACCTGACCAGGAGAAAATAAAGAGAAGACAAAAAGAATGTACAGAAGAGATGAAAGAATGACAGACTTCTTTGAAGAAGAATTTTTGGAAGAAGAAGCTGCAATATTATTACAAAGTGAAGTGAAAGCTTTTCTGAAAGCACCGATAACAAATAAATCACCTACAGTAAACAGGATGTCAAATATTCTAAGCCGCAAAGAATGAAATCCTGACAAGAACAGGCCAGCAAGACAATGGAAAGCAGATGGAAATGTTCAATATTCATTCTAGTTTCCAAGAAAGGAGCTGCAAAAAGGTGCAGAAACTGTAGGACAATTCACTAATTTCCCATGCAAGTAAAGTGATGCTCAGGGCAATGCAACAAAGACTATTATCCTGTATGGAGCACGAAATGCCAGACATTCAAGCTGGATTTAAAAGGAGAAGAGGCACTCAAGATCATATTGCAAATGTATATTGGCTACTGGAGAGCACCAAAGAATTTCAGGAAAAAATCAGCCTTTGACTGTATGGATTATGAGACACTCTGGATGGTTCTGAAAGAAATGCGTGTGCCTCAGTACTTGATTGTACAGATGTGTGACCTGTATCACAAACAAGATAATTCTGCAAGGACAGAATATGAAGAAACAATCTTTCCCATAGGCAAAGGTGTCAGACAAAGGTGTATTTTATCTCTCTATTCCGTCTGTACACAGAAGATATAAGGACAGCTGATATAGCTGATATCAGAGGAAAGAATGCAAATTGGCAGAACAACATCATATAATTGCAGATATGCAGGTGACACCGTCCCGCTGGCAGAAGGAAGGCTTAAGACAACTCCCGATGAAGTGAAAGAAGAAAGTGCACAAGCAGGACTGCAGCTGAAAACAAAAATCAGAACCACAGAAGAATGACCAAACTTTACTGTGAACAATGAAGAAATCAACACTGAAATATTTTGTATACCTCGGCTCAGCCATCAATTCAAAGGGAGACCGCAGCCAAGGAATCCAGAGCAGACTGAGACTTGGAAGGGCAGCAATGACGGAACTAGAAAAGGCCATCAAGTGCAGGGGCATTTCACTGGAGACCAAGGCCAGGGTGATTCACGCCACTGTGCTTCTCTGCTGCTGCGCAGGACAATGAAGAAAGGTGACAGGAGGAGACTGATGCATTCCAAAGACAGTGCTGGAGGAGAACTCCGCAAATACCCCGGGCTGACGGAAAGGCAAACAAGCGGGTCCTAGTCCAGATCAAGCCGGAGCTTTCCCTAGAAGCAGCTGTGACAAAACGGAGGCTGTCCTACTTTGGACTCATCATGAGAAGGAGAGACTCCCCGGAGGAGACCATCATGCCAGGGGAAGGGGAAGGTGCAAGAAGAAGAGGAAGACCAAATGAGAGAGGGATGGCTTCCTTCAAGGAAGCCACAGCCTTGCATTTAGATCAGGAAAGCAGGGATGTCATGATAGGACATTCTGGAGGTCAACATAAGCCAGAGACAACTTTTTTTGATCAAATTTTATTATTTTCTCTATAAATCCAAAACTAAAACAGCAATTATTCAGGAAATCGGACATACTGGGTTGACATCTCACTCTTTTTTACATTCAACAACCATATTCAATTCTATGCATAGTCCTGTTTCTCTAACCAATGATACAAAATGTTCCAAGTTTGACAGAAATATGTGTCTTCCTTCTCCTTCAAAGACAAAGTCATTCTAGCCAGAGACAACTTCATGGCACATAGCAACGTAACAACAGCATGTAGATTTAGAAATAAAGAATAGGATTTGTTGAAATTTCACAGGAAGCAAAGGTAGGCAATGAATTTCTCACTCAAAAATTCTTACCCTGATCTTCCTGGGAAAAAATATTTTCTCACTTGAATTCCCCTGTGGGGAAGAGTTACAACTGTTTGGGGAAGCTCCCTTGAAAATCACTCTCCATGGTTACCGAGTCAAGAAAAAAGCCATTCCAGTGGGGGGCAGAGCAATTTAAAGATCTAGGGAAGAGACGGGGATCACAGGTAATGGCTTTGGGGCCCAGAACAGGACCCATTCCCTGCCTCAGTTTTATTTCCTCCCCTGTACATTTTCCAACTCCACAATCTCCCTGTTAGATGCAGAAACTGGAATTGTTCTGAGTATTCCAATGCTGTTCACCTTCATTTGCAGGATGACATAAGGAGTTTAATTTCCAGTTCATATCCTAATGGTGCCTAATTTGGAGCTTGCCTTTTTTGCAGAAGTGCTGGGTGTATGGGATGCCCTCCACAGCCCCAGAATCTCTTTCTTGGTCAGTCACTGCCAGCCCAGAACCATCAGCTCCCCTACATCTCTCGTGAAAGAAGGCTTGTGGGTGCCCTTCTGAAGAGCACTGGCTTTGCTTGGAAGAGCAAAGGGGACATGCAGTTTGCTCTTCTGGATAAACCAAGAGGGTCTGGAAGTGTGTGGTTTGCATGCAGTGAAACAACAAGCCCAGAGCAGTTGCTGCTGTTCCTGCCCTTTGCCATGAGCAAAGTATGGAGAAATAGGTAAACCTACTTAACTTGCAGGGTGTATCTGGACTGCCAAATCCTTTCTTTTCTTTTAAGTTTAAATAGGACCACGAAAACCAACAGTGCCCAAATAATGCTGATCAGTCAGCCCAATTTGCTGTAGCCAGAAGTCAAGCACCCAGTGCCCATGACATCAACACAAGAAGATCTGAATTTAAGATGAACTGAATTTTGCTGATAGTACAATTGTGTTTGCTCTTTAGGAAGGAGAAAAAATCAAACAAGCAACTATAGGTCAACCTCAAATGCTTCACTTCAGTGCATTATAAAAAAATCAGTTTTGCGATGCATATTTTTGGGTGCAACTCTCAATTTCTTGCAACATGCAGAGTTTGGCAAAGGAGACTGCAGTCCAGATATGTTTGCATCCAAACCAAACCCCATCTTTAAAAGGACGAATACCTGGTGGTTCACTGAACAAGGAATGAATTCTATAATACTGTCTCCCTTGTCTTTTAGAAATAAACCTCTTTTTTAGGGTTGCCTGACCTGTTTGCTGTGGAACACAGCCATTGTAATCCTAAGCAGTTCAACTCAGACGAAAGTTTTGAATTCAATGGAACCCACACCCAGCCAAAGTCCCGTAAACAACCTATGTACTGAATTTAGACTCACCTCTTGGAAGAAGACTGCATAAGCACACTCTTCTCCAGTGAAAGGGGGATGAAGAAACTGGGACCGGGGCCAAGGTAGTGCTCATCCTTTCTGCTGCCTACCTGTGGAGCTGGTTTGGTGGCCTGGTTCACTCAGCAAAGGCAGGTGGCAGAAGGATGCCGGCAGCTGTGGCACGTTGCCGGATTTCCGGTTGGGTGGGGAGGTGTGACTGACTGGGAAATGTGTGAGCACAGGGTGTGGTACCCCCAGAAAAACAAGGCCTACTTGGGCTCCGGAGGCCGGTGGCCAGCCTCACCTGGGGCCCCAGGGCTGCCATTCACCCTGCAGCTGCTGGCGTTGCCCGCCACCCTTTGGTGCCAGGCAGCTGGTTTTCCCTTAATCAGAGGCACAGCTACCAAAACAACCCCTGGAACAGTGCAAAAAGGCGGCAGCTCACCCTGTTAATCTGTGGCTGAATGAACCTTCTTCCAATCCCTTCTGTTAAAAAGGAAGACTGAAGGGGACCATAGTTCTGCATCCCTCGTCTGAACACTGGAAGGTCCAGCGTCAACCTTGGGCAACGCCAGGTGAGCATGCGAAAGACCCTTCTCTGCTGAAATCCTGGATAGTCACCACCACAGCAGCTCTGCAGAGACAATGCTCAGCTTGCCAAACTGATGGCCTGACTTAGTGCACTGCAGCTTTAAATCAAACCATTCATGACTGCCATGAGGACTAGAAACTTTCTTTGCTTCTAACACATGGGTCAGAAAACTCCATGGTGGAACACCTGCATGGAGATGTTCCCAGGTTCCATATCTGATAAGGAGTGGTTGAGGTGAAGAACACTTCTCTACCTGAGATGCTAGAAAGCAGTTGTCATGGGGGCGGGGAGGAGGGTAACATCCAGGTAGCTGGACAAACAGCCCAATCAAGGAATCAGGCCCATGCCCCTCAAAACTGCCTTTCTTCTGCAGAAAATCTCCAGTATCTTTTGGGCAGGCACATGGCTTTCCTGTCTCCCTTTTAGGGAGCAAAAGAGAATATTAGAAATTTTGGTTCTCACAGGTGCCATGCCCCCCCACCTGCCCTGTCCCTGCCAAGGCATTCAGCCCAGGGGCCCATCCATCCCACTCAGGTGGGCTGCCAGGGCTCACTAGCAAGCCATGCTTCCTTCCATGGGCCTTGCACCCAGCTCCTGACCATTTGTGCAACTTTTCCTGCTCCAAAAGGTGGAAATGACTTGCCACAGGTGTGTATTTCTGCCCCCCCCCCCCAGCCCTTCTAACCCCCAGGACTTTCTCAAAACTGGGTTTGCCCTGCAGTGAAAGAAGCACCGCACTCCAGTTCGGGTGTGGCGATCCCACACCCAGGTCACGTCAGCCTGGTTTGGGCTGCGGTCCTGAAGGTTGCAAGCGACCAGGTGGCACCTTTACTCTGCCCTGCTGAGCTGAAGCAGGACTCTCTCCAAGGAAGTTTGCGCAGGATCACAGATCCACCACGGAGCACGACCCGGCTGCATGCAGCAGAGGGACTGCCAAGCGACCCTGAGCAGGAAAGGGGCCTGCACCACCGTGTCGTGTGTGGGGTTCGGGTCGTGTTTTTGGCAGGGAGAGCCAGGGAGCGGGTTCTTGCAAGGGGGTTCACCTCCTTCCATTTCCCACTTCCTCTGGAAGCATGCCCTAGAATGCAAGGTTTCCCAGACACAAAATGCTGAGCGGCATTCCTGAAAAAGCCTTGCAATACAGGCCTTGGACAGGTTCCCGCAAGGGGGACAGGGGTGGGATGCAGCAAAGCCTGGACAGCACCAAGAAGCTTCTGCTCTGACGTGATGCTCGCTTCTGCAAGCCAGCAAGGCCTCCCTGCACTTCCCTCCCCTCTGCAGCAGGACTCTGTCTGGAGTTGTCATAGCCCTCAGCAGCAGCAAATCCCCATGAGGTCAGCAGGAACCTTTCTGGGCAAGCATGCCCAGGATCCTGCTGTCTACCCAGCCCGCAGGAACATCGGAAGAGCCTGCTTGAGAAGGTGTCCCTCTAGCCCAGACTCCTACTTCCAACAGGGGACAGCAGCATGCCCAAAGGAAAACCCCAAAGGAGAGGAAGATAGCAGTGAGGCAGAGTGGGAGCACTGGACTGGGGAGAGCCAGGTTTTCATCATGGACTCTTAGCCTGAGAAAATGGCAATTTTGAAGGCAAAATGGTGACTGCAAAGCCAGCTCAGGTTCCTTGCAAGAGGAAAGAAAGCAGAATGGTGCTGCTGCTGCAGTTGAATTAGCCCCCTTTGTCCTGTCAGGACAAGATGAGTGAACTCTGCCACCGGGGGGGGGGGGGGGGGGG
>NW_025335325.1:1019107-1027085 GCF_004798865.1 Varanus komodoensis
GGGGGGGGGGGGGGGGGGGGGGGGGGGGGGGGGGGGGGGGGGCACTGAACGCCTGCTGCTGCAAGAGCAGCTTCATGCTGAAGGCGGGGTTCCTGATGTGGCCAGGAGTCCTTGCTGCCAAGTCTTGCTTAGAAATGCTAATCGGGGGCACACCTTGGGCATGCTAACGTTTGCCTGCCCTAAATGTTCTTCTCTTTGTGTTGTGCTGTGTTGCCGTAATCCGTTCAGCCCTACTGCTTTACTCTCACATGCCTCTAGCAAACCGCCTGCGCGATCTCCCCACCCCTCCAAACTGCGTATGCAACTGTGGGTTATAAAAGCATCAGGTACAGACTCCATCTTGGTGGTCCCTTCAGGGGCTGCCTAACTGCCACAAGTTTTCTCTGTTTGTCCGAACAAACTGTAAAGCTTCTTTTGATTGTACAGCCCCAGAGGAATGTCTCTGGTTTCTTGTCTGTCCTGCCTCAGACTGATCCAAGATAGACTGCCACTGTATACGGGGATCCACCTCTTGGACTGTTCTGCCTAATAGGCTTTCTTTGGAGTTCCCCTCATGCATGGGAGGAAAACATTTTTTAAGTCTGAGGACAGGCTTGTCTGATGGATTGAAGTTTGCCTCTGCCATGACTGCAGGCCCTGATCTTGTTCCAAGGAGGAAGAAAAGTGAAGGAGAGCGGTCCTGATACTCAAGTCCAGGGCTGGGATAGGCGGCTGCTGACTTTGGCATCGCAGGTGGGACCGTTTCCATGCCCCTTTGAGGTTTGACTTTGAGCCCCTGCTGCACCAGAGGCGCCTGCCTTTCCAGTCCGTGCCGGTCAGCACTCTTACCTACTGGCAATCAAGGCATGCAAGAGAGGCATGCAAGAGGCGCTTCCAAGTAAGTAAGCTGAGCTTTGCAAGAGCTGAGTTGCTGGAACAAGCAGAAGTGGCTGAGGTCAGGTCCTCTTGAGACTGGCCTCAGAAGACAGGGATGAAAGAAACATTTAATATGCTGAAGAAGACAGGTATGGGAGCCCTGGGAGTAGCCTCAGTCTTCAATGGCACAACCCCATGCACATTTAGACTCCAAACATGGCATGCTGAAAGCTGTAGGACTTTGGTCTGTCTCCACGTGCATATTTTAATGCAGCTTGGTCAGGAAAAGTTGGGTGATAAGGCTCCGGGTGTGCCTAGCAGCCTAAGTACCAAATAATCCTTACTGCAGCTCACCCTGCCTTCCTGCTAGTGCTTTATCCAGATTTCATTGTTGCCTCATGTAAAATAATAGCAATCCTGGTACTACTGCCAGTAACAACCTAAAAATATCTAATTTTAACAGATCTCTGCACACAGCAAGCTAGAATGTCAAGGGTGAAGGCCAGGGCCTGACTTACCAGCTTTCTAACTGCAGGGAAATCTTCCCAACAGTGGGAGATACTAGCAAATCCCACAGCTCTGTGGAACATTTGACTCAAGGGCTCTTTCCTTGCTTCCAAGTGCCAAAGACGAAGCGAGTTCAGGCAACCTCCAGGCACTGCTTGCCTGTTTATGGCTGGCAGCCAGACTGGACATCCTGACTAGGCTCAGCCAGGATTCCGTTTACTGGCCAGGCCAGGTGACAAAGGACTCGTGGAGGCAGCAGGCCCAGGATAGACTGTCCTTGGCATCCAGGAAAATGTCCTCGCACGGGGAAAATGGAGAGGCCTTCTGCAGGCACCCCAAAACAGACTCACAAGCAACTTGCACAGCTAAGACGGTGGTGGCCGCATGCAGGGATCGCAAGCCCCACAAGTGGACTCACCCCATTCGTAGCTGCATCGCAGCCTGCAAAGATGCTGGGTCCATGTGGCAGAGCTGCAATCTCCTCCTGGCAACCCCTGCCAAATAAAACAGAGTGGATGCAGGTAGTACTTTGTACTTTGGCAGGTAAATTTCTGCCTACCCTGCCGCACAACTGTCTGATGCACAGGGGGCTTCCACCAGGGGAACTGAGGAAGAAAGCACTGTTTGTCGGCATAGGGACTTCCTGTTCAGAATCATGAGGACTAGAATCTTCCTTCAGCCCCTGAATCAGTCCTTCAGCAGAGCACCTATGAAAGGACAATGGTTTCATACAGCTGCATCTCCAGGTGGGGCAGGGAGAGATGCCTGCCAATAAGTCTCATCCTGGATTCTAGCCCATTCAGCTACCGTTACCCTTTCTGGGCACCGCTTCCCCCTTGAGTTCCCTCTTCCAATGGCTTTCCTCCAGCCCCTCTGCAAGAGCTGCAAGTCCCTATGCCAGCATCACTGGCAACAGTCAGTCTCACAGCCACTTATGTAAGATGGCAAAATAAAAGGACATTTATTTCTTTGAAGGTTTTGTACCCTACTCTTTGGTCTAGTGGACTCCCAGAGTGGCCATTAGAAAAAAGCACGACACACAAAGAAAAACACATGGGGAGGGAAGAGGAAAAATGAGCAGACACTTGGGTTAGCATTCCAACTGGACCAGGCTTGATGCTTTGTGGGGAGGGATTTTCTGGCTGGGGATGATGGGGGTTGTAGTCTAACACATCTAAGGACACAGCAGGATAACAAATTCAGTTATATGGCGGAAAACTAGGATGTCGAGGACAAAGCAAAGCAGGGCAACCTTCTTCCTGACATGCTAGCTTTCTTCCTGGAGGGAACAATAATAAGCCATCACATTCTGGGGGGACAGGCAGGGGCCTGCACAGGTGTGCAGGGGGAGTGTGGGAGCCTGGTCTCCTGGGTCCTGTGGGAGGAGAGGCAGTCTGCCCCCAGTCCTGTGCACACACATGTCCCAGTTAAGTAGCTATGCTGTGCACCTCTCCAGGGAACCAGATGTCAGCAAAAAAAAAAAAAAAAAAAATCCAGCACTGCTCTTTGTTCCTGGAGAGATGTTGCATCATGTTCCTGGCCCGGCTGCCAGGCCGGCAACAGCGAACTTCCACAAGCAGCCGGCCACTTTCGCTCACCCCTGTTTACAATACAAGCTGTGCTGCCTAAGAGGAAAAACAAGGCTTCTTCCCAGAGAAGCCGAGAAATGCGGCAAGACGTCTAGGGCTACACCAGTTCCCCTGAGCAGAGTCTTGGACCACACCATTTCTGCTGCAGGAAGGGAGGGCAAGCAGGAGGGGACCCCACTTCTCTGCAGCGGGCAAGCTAAGGAGCGGCATGTGCACATGCGAAGTGGCACATGAGTGGGATTTCTGCCCAAAACTGAACTGGCCCAGTATTCTTGACACTGGCTGACAGCAGCAGCTCTCCGGGGTTTCAGGATCCCGGCACCGTTCGAACAAGCCGACAGGGACTCAGCTGGGGACCTGGAAAATGAGGGTTCCACTACTCACCTGTGTCGCACCGCCTTCACCAAGGACGGTGGCCCTGTGGAAGAGGCCCTGCTTGGATGCTGGGGGAAGGGGGCAGTCCAAGCTCCAGCATCTCCAGGCTGGGCTGGGGCAGCCCTGGAGAGCTGGTGCTCCTAGTCACAGCACAAGGCGGTTCTCTGCATTCCTCCCGTGTGGGGCAAACTCGACCAGCTTTCTGGAGATGCATCCCAGGAGAGAAAAAATGCCTGGTGCAGCCTGTCCCAAGGTTTGCTTGGGACTCTGTGAGATTCCCAGGCTCCCAGCCAGGGCTCGCTTTCCCACTGCCCCAGTGTGGCCATTGCTAGGCTCCCTTTGACCTTTCCTCCCCTCCAGCCCCTGCCCCAAATTCCCGTCCTTGGGCACAAGTCTTGCAGGCACGCCTTCCCGTGGGCTGACGTCAATTTGCAAGGAGACGCCAGAGCCATCCGTCTCCCGGAGAACAACTTGGACGTCAGGGCCAGCCTCCCCACGGGACACGTGGAGCTATGAGGGTCAAATCAACACAGCCCCCTTCCTTGAGCCCGGGGGAGGATCCAGGCCCACACACCACTTGCAAAAGCTGCCTTCCTGGGGTCAAGGCTCCTTTGCTTCTGCACTATGAGACCCTCCATACGCGATTCTCAGTGCCCTGATCTGCGGCAGACCACCCTCCCGCACGTGCCCCAGCAGGAAACAAGCTGACAGCAGTGACCCAGCAGCTTTCTGGAAGCCTGGCCAATACACTCCCGGGTTTCTGAGGGTCCTGGACAGGACCCAGACGTGCCTTCTTCCAAAGTAGCTCGGCCTTGCTGCAGAACAGGAGTTGTAGGGAAGGGTCGGATCCTTTGCCCATCATGCTCAGCATGCCTTTCATGCTGACCAGCAATAAGGCTGTGTGAATCCGCCAGGCTCGAGCTTGCTGAATTCCTGACTTGGGTCTGTATCATATCGCAAGCGTTGTTTTTCTTGTTTCTCATTTCATGGCTTTGTTTCCAAGCATGCATTCACTGTCCACATCCATGCAGTGTATGTGTTCTTCTCCAATGTTTTAAAGCATGTTTGTGAGCACTTTCCCCATGTGTGTCGAGCGGACTTTGGGTTGTCTGCAGAACACATTGCAAGCTCGGAAAGCCATCAATTTGGACAGCAAATGGTGTCTGAATCTGTGTGTGTTCTGGAAGGGGCAGCATGGGTAAATCCTTTTCAAAACTGAGCAGTGGGCTCTCAAAAAGGACCCTTCCCCAGTCCTGTCTGGTGCTGGTCAGTATCATGGCAGCATTATCCCTGCCCTGGAAGGCTGGCATAGGTTGCCCATTGCTTTCTACAGACAATTCAAGGTGTTGGGTGTCAGAATTCCAGTTGCAAGGAGTGTACACTTGGATTCACAGGGAGACGGATTTGATTACAAACCTCAGCAGATTTATTAGATTGAGTTCTCAGGTACCCTCTGCAGAGACAAACCTTACAAACAGTGCTGCTGGGTAGAGGCTGAAACCAGCGAACTTCCAGAACATATGCAAAATGTTTCATAGGTTCGGAGTCACATGACACAGCAGCAGGGCAAGTGATGACAAAATCAGGGGAACACTGTCAGAAGAATGCCAGAAAGCTGCAGAGGAGGCGTAATACAATAGCCTTGGTCACAAGAGATTGACTTAGTTCAGGAAGGCAAGGATTTAGCTGTAAGTTTGCTCATGCAAATTAGGGTGATTGCAATGCTGCTAAAAAACCTTCTTTGGCTGTGTTATCAGTCGCTGCTGATCAGCAAGAGGCCAGCTAAGAGTTCTGCCCTCCTAAATTAACACCAGTGCTGAACAGTAACCTGGCTTGAGATTCTGCTACTTTCTCTGGGTGCAGGTTTCATTTTGTAACACAAAGGCACAAATAAGCAATCTTTTTCCGCCAGGATTTATCTAAATTTCCCATCATGGCTTTAATCTTTAAAGGCCTGCAGAGGATCAAGCCGTGTAAGGACTGCCTTTCTCGCTAGGAACTTGTTCAGTTATTAAGATCTGTGGGAGAGACCCTTTTGTTATGCAGAGGGGAAAGGCCTTTCCCTGCAATTGCCCTTAAAATATAGAATGTGTTCCTTGAATCCTCTCTGGACCTTTAGAAAGGGTGTGAAGATGCATCACCAATTTAGTCTTTTACAATGCATTGTTTTCAGACTTGCCTTTTTAAGTGCGCTCTTGTTCTGTTCAGGTTTTTCTGTTTTTGTTCAGGCCTTTCTGTTTCTGTGCTCTAAGCCAAGCACCAAGGGTTTGCCAGCACCTGCCCTCCTGCAAAGCAGCTGGAGCACGCTGAGGCATCGCCCAGAGAAACACGCTGCTCAGATCAGCAATAAAACATTGGCATGCATTTCCCAAGCAGCTAGAATCTCAGCACACCTCCCTCAGGTGCACTGGTATCCTTCTGAAAATAGCTTTTGCAGGCAGGTTAGCTCATAAAGTCAGGCCATGCACCGGCTGGGCCTGCTTTCTGGGTGGTTTGCGTGGCTCAAAGCCAAGCCAAGCCATCAGAGAAAAGTCTCTGCAATTCTTGAAGGAAAAAACAGACACAGCAGAGAGAGTCATCTCCAGACTGAGGTATTCATTGCATGGCCTGCAAGTTCCTCATGTGGCCCTCGAGGTATGGAAAGTTGGACCCCCTTATTGAATAAACACATTCAATTCCATGGCCTGAAGAACTCCATGCCAGAGTCATAAAAGAGCTAGTGGGGAACTCTCCAGGGCTATGATCTTCGATAAATCCTGGCAAACAGAAGAAGTGCCAGATCACAGGAGGATGTCTAGCATTTTCCTCTTCAAAAATGGGGGGAAAGATGAACCTGGAAACTACAGACCAGTTAATCTGACATCAATCCCTGGAAAAGTTCTGGAGCAAATTATTAAAAAATCAGTCTGCAAGCACCTTGACGAAATGCAGTGGTTAATAAAAACCAACATGGATTTA
Source organism: Varanus komodoensis (assembly GCF_004798865.1). Taxonomy (NCBI): domain Eukaryota; kingdom Metazoa; phylum Chordata; class Lepidosauria; order Squamata; family Varanidae; genus Varanus; species Varanus komodoensis. The sequence goes on from NW_025335325.1 coordinate 1,025,392, forward strand.
TCAAGAATATTAATCTCTTTTTTTAAACTGGAAAGCTCCCAAAAGGGCAGCAGAAACACTGTGGACATAATCTACCTTGACTGTAGCAAAACTTTTGACATGATGCCAGATGACATCCTGATAAGCAAACTAGCACAAAGTGGACTGATTAGGTGGATCCAAAATGGGCTGCTAAATTGGACATGAAGAACACGCATCAATGGCACTTTCTCAAAGTGGATGGAGGTAACCAGTGGGGCGCCGCAGGGTTCAGTCCTCTTCAACAACTTTATTAATGATCTAGATTAGGAAATATAAGGAATGATAATGAAATTTGCAGGTGACACAAAACTGGGTGAAATAATGAACACCCCAGAGGAACGAATGCAGATTCAGGGTGACCTCAATAAACCTGAATGCTGGGCAAAAGGAAGAGAATAAGATTCAACAGAGGGAAATGCCAAGTCCTCCACCCAGGAAAAAGAGACCAAATGCATTGATACAAGATGGGGAATACATGGCTCAAGAGAACTGAAAAAGAGAAAGACTTCGGAGTTATTATGGACAGCAGGCTAAGTATGAGCCAACAACGTGATGCAGCAGCAAAAACGGCAAACGCTATCCTGGGATGCATTAACAGAAGTATGACTTCCAGATCATGAGAAGTGGTAGTCCCCCTGTACTCCTCACTAGTCAGGCCTCACCTGGAATGCTGTGTCCAGTTCTGGGCACCACGATGATGATGATGATGATGATGATGATGATGATGATTTAGGGCTTAGGTGGGGCCCATAGACTGGAATGCCTTGTGGTGTTCCTGTAACAGGAATATCAGGGCCGTCTCCAGTTGCTCCAGTTCCCACTGGCCCATCTGCCCCAGCAGGTAAGTGGAGAAAGCAGTGTCGTTCCATCACCACCACCCTGCAAGTCTCCTTAAATGTTTTCTTTTACCTTGCCGTCCCCCTTTCCTTCTGTGAAGTGTCTTTTTTTTAACATCGTAATCCAGCGAGGTCATGGATTGTCTTGTCAGCCACTTTTTTGGTCAGGAGGATAAAAATGATTGTTCAGTGAACTCCAGTTCAAAGCAAAGTGTTGGGGCACCTTGCTGGCAGCCGCAGCCACAGCCAGGATAGCCAGGTTTGGTCAGCAAAGACCCCTTTTCCTTGAGCCTCAGCAGTTTATTGAAAGATCCCTCAGGCCCCCTGCACTTTCGTACGACAGCACACTCCCGGTTAGTGGTTCTCACTGCCAACTACACAATCCCAGCCCATGTACAGACATTTCACATGCAGAGTATTAGGTTTCCAGATAATGTTAACATAATAGCATCTTGATGTCTTCATAGACAAAACAATACTCTAAACCAATCAGAAATGCCTTTTCTTGGAGAGCCAGTGTGGTGTAGTGGTTAACAGTCTGGGACTGGGACTCAGGCGATCCGGGTTCGAGTCCCCGCTCGGCCATGGAGCCAACTGGGTGACCTTGGGCCAGTCACAGACTCTCAGCCCAACCTACCTCACAGGGTTGTTGTTGTGGGGATAAGATGGAGGAGGAGATGTGAGCTGCCTTGAGCCCTTTGTAGGGAAAAAGACAGGATATAAATCGATAGATAAATAAATAAATAAATAAATAAATGACAATAGAACAGAAAATTTCCCTGATCGAGCCTTATTGACAAGCCAGTTCAGTGAATTCCTGACAGTTTGGATCAGCCT
>NW_025335325.1:1027185-1030508 GCF_004798865.1 Varanus komodoensis
TCCCAAACCTCCTCAGTTTCTCCACCAGGATATCATGGGGCACTTTGCCAAAGGTCTTGCTGAAACCCAGGTAAACCACATCCACTGCATCCCCTCCATCTAGCCATCTCGAAACCTTGCCACAGAATTCCACAAGGTTTGTCTGGCAGGACCTGTTTTTGCGGAAGCCGTGTTGTGTGGCTGCCAGCCTCCCTTCCCTATCTAGCATCACTAGATCTCTCTCTATTAGGAGCCTTTCCATTGTTTTTCTTACAATGGACATAAGGCTAACCGGTCTATAATTCCACATGTCCTTTCTACTACCCTTTTTGAAAACTGGGGCCACTGACGCCACCCTCCAGTCCTCTGGAGCTTCTCCCGTTCTCCACAAGGCCTCAAACATGGAGCCAGTGGGCGTGGGAGGACCCCGCCAACTCTTGAGGTAGGGCCTAGTGGTTTCCCTGACACATTGCAAGGTTCACCTCAATCGCTCCTGGGCAGGCCAGGACTTCTGGGTCCATTGTTGGCCACTGAGAAGGAAATGACGGAACATGATGGCCAGTGGCTGTGCGAGTTCCTCCACTAGTTTTTCATGACTCTGGGATGGAGTTCACCAGGCCCTGGAAACCCGAATGTGTTTATTCCACCTAGGTATTCCTGGTCCATTTGTCTGTCAGTCTTGGGCTGCCCACCTCTCATTTCCAGTTTGAACTTCCTCTTAATTTATCATTATTTATTTATTATTTATTAAAAGCTTTTGTATGCCATCCTTTATATAAATATCTCAGGATGGCTTACAGCAATTTAAAAACAGTTTAGACTATCTAATAAAATCATCCACAAAATTAAAACAGTAATACCATATGGAACAATAAACAAACATCAAATAAATCAAATCAGATCAGAACAGAGCAAAGCAAAAGTGACTGGTAGAATCATAAAACTATTAACTTTTTAAATGCCGCATAAATAAAAAGAGTACAAGCTCTGCGCCAGGTGGACCTCTCTGGGGAGTGCATTCCAGAGTATGGGCAGCACCGCAGATTTCCAGTGGGAGAAGACGGAAGCGAAGTAGGGATTGAGCCCCTCTCCCTTTTCTTTGTCCTCTGCTATAACTCCGCCATCCTCTTTAAGTAGCTGGACACCCTTCTCTTTCACAGTCTTTCATTTTGGATGGCAGGATGCACTGCTGGCCACTGAGAAGGAAATGGGCCCAAAGGCCACACTGCTCTGGACTGGGGTAACCGCATACCTTTCCGGGGCCTGTGTGCCAGGCAGAAATCCAACAGGAGACAATGCTTTGACTGAATTTCTGCTTCCTTTCTGTTTGATTCTGTTTGCTTATGATTTAGGAACCAAAGGCAGAGTTCCTGGCCCCCTCCTCTCCATTTTATCCTAACAACAACCCTGTGTTCCAGGTCAGTCTGAGAGTCAGCAATTGACTCAAAGGAATCCAGTGGGCTTCATTGCCATGTCCGGTCCTGGTCCAGTGCTCTAACCACTAGGAAGGTTCTGCCTCATGGATTGTTTTAGGCTTGCACCACAGGTTTACCCTTTTGGCTTTGACTGGGAATGGATGAGTGTCCCCAGCAACAAATGTGTGCACCTTGCCACAACACACAGTGTGAGTCTCCAGCAAGGAAGCAGCACGAGGGAGTGGCGCATCTCGTTGTGGGCTGATGTGCATCCTTGGAGAACGTCTCCTGCCGGAATCTGCCCAGAGGAAGGATGTCTCTGGGAGTCATCGTGCCCTGACGTGAGCGCACAGGTGTGTGGGGCCCGAGCCGATGTGCCATCAGAGCCCTTATGCCGGTTCCCAGGCTTCTGCGGCCTCCTCTGCCCTCGGGGCTTTGCTGCAGTCAGTCAGGGTGCACAATAGATCTTGGATGAGCTGGAAGAGCTGCTCTCCTCCTGCACTCAAACTGGACCTTACCTCATTCCCGGAGGAATCCCGAGGCTCCCAAACCCCCTCAGCATGAAAGGGGTGAACTGGATGCCTTCTCCCTCTCCTTAGGAAAGCAACACAGTGAGTTGCCGGGCTGGCTCGTCCATGGCGGGAGCAGTGCTTCCTTGGGTTTCCCTGATGGCAAGCCCTTCTGGGCAGGCTCCGTGCCCATTTGGCCAAGGGCTGTGGCTCGCAGGCGGAGCATGCATTGTCCAGCATGCGGAAGAGCCCTCCAGGGTCAGCAGTCCTGGTCTGACTTGGTGCCAGGCAGCTGTCTGCTATTCAGACCTTTATTCAGGACCATGAGGACTAGAGGAAGAACTGGAGCTGGTGGCAGAGTCCTGGCCTTGCCTGCAGAGGCTCCCGGTTTCAATCCTGGCAGCAACTCCAGGTGGGATGGAGAAAACTTGGAGAGCAATAGGTGCTTCCAGACCACGTCAGCTGGCCTAGATGGACAAGGGGCGACTGAGGATGAGGCAGCTGCGGGTGTCCCTGCTTCAATCAGCCCATTATTCAGGACCATGAGGACTAGAATAGTTTGAAGGGAACGGCTGTAGCTCAGGGACAGAGCCAAGCCCCAAGCCCCAGTTGGGAGACAGCCCCTCCCACCTTTCCCACGCATTGCCCTGCCCCGCCTCTCTCTGGCACACCTCCGTCCCCCTCGCACCCTCCGGAGCTCCTCCTGCAAGCTCTGCGGGCTGGAGGAGCACAGCCCTGCTCGCTTCTCCCTGCAGCCCAAAGGCTTGCGAAGGCAGGAAGGGCTGCCCGTCCTGCTCAAGGGCTTCAGGCAGCTTGCCAGCCAGCAGGAGCACTGGCCAGCTGGCCCACCCTTTCCTTCCTCCAAACATGACATAAGCACCTGCTGACTGCCCCCCCCCCCCCGTGAAACCCATGATTGCCTCCAAGGAATCCACTGCTGCTATTTTAGAACCAGACCCTGAACCTGGGAGCAAGGAGCTCTGGCTTGACAGCAGCAGTGAGTCACCCCCGCTGGGCGAGGAGCTCTTGGCAGCATGAGGAGACATGTTCGGGGCAGCGGACTGGCCCAGCCAGCACACGGGACAGAGGGAGGAGGGAGCCTGCGCCTGGCGCACTCCAGAAGGGGCAGCTTCTCCGGCGGCAGAGCCATGGCCTGTTTGCCTGGCTTTCTGCCTCAGTCTCAGCCAGCAATGGCTCCGCCTGGAGTCACCCTGAGCCTCTTCTGGCTGTTCTGTTTACAGTCACATGCCTGTTTGAATCTGGCACTGCATTTTAAATCCTTTGCACTGCTGCGAGCTATGCTTTTCTTTGCTGTTGCTGTGAAAATTCAGATAAATCCTGACAGCAAAGGGTTGCTTATATGTGCCTTGGTATATAAAATGAAACCTGCACCCCTTTCTCAGAAAGCATCCAAATTCCA
>NW_025335326.1:0-13152 GCF_004798865.1 Varanus komodoensis
CTGGAAGAATACAGCTTAAAACATGTGAATGAAAGGCCTTTCCACACGCCCTAAGCCTTTTACTAGACGACAGATTGCTTTACCAGCCATCAAGTTATTCTGACGACTCATTTTATTCGGGGAAGAAATTGTGGAAAGTTGGAAAATGAAATGGAAAGTCGCTTTTCATTCCAACTGTATCCCAGCAAAAGTCGCTTTACGGCAATCTCAAAATGTCTGGGTTGTGGGTCACTCCAGTCAATAAAAATGCACTCGAAATAAAAAAACAACCTTTGGTGACCATGTGATCCATAGACGTGCTGCTTGTCTAGTGATAAACATCCCAAAACATTTGTTCAGGATGCAGTAAGTTACTGCAAATACGTTAATAAATATAAACTAATAACATAAATGTGCTCTGTGATGGAGGTTATAGAAAATGAGAATCAGGATTCCCAAGAACTCCTTCTCTTCAGTGATTTATGAGCCCACTCACAGAATTCCACACCACTTGAACACTTGCAAACCTCAGCTGTCATTTGTTCCCACCAAACAATCGATTCTAGGGCAAATGGATGAGAGGAATGCTTATGTGCAGGAAAGCATTCTAGGATGAGGTGCTTTGCCCGTCTTTCTTTTCTGTCTCTCCACATCATTGGCCTGATGAAGGGAGAGCACACAAGAAAAACATTATTCCTCCAGATGAGATCTTGGGGGCCATCAAGCCAATTTAGCAGCTTTTCTACCTGCCCTCTCCCTTAACGTACATGGGCCACTTGTAGGAATGAGGCCCTGGCAAAAGCAGACTGTCCCAACTCTGCCAAACTTTCATGCTGGTAGAAAACACACACTGCAGTTTCCAGTGTTCTCTCTTTGAACATATGGCCTGAGTCGAGTTCAACGGGAATATTTGGGAATATAGCTGATGGAAACTGACATTTTTTTTTTTACAAAAGGGAAAAGGAACAGGAGAATAAGGGAAGGGGGTAAGTAATCTCATCCACCCACCAACACGCCCTTCCACACATGCACCCATTCACGAGTTTCATCAGTGCTCATTCAATCATTTTGTTGTGGCATTGCAATGAGAAGTTTGTATACTCCTGATACAGATCATTGCTTTTAACGCCACCCGGAAACCAAGCGAGAAATAGCAGAAAATCTTTCAATCTCTGGACTAAGAGGAAAGCTTGGATCTTGCATGTTCCTTTTTTTTCTTTTCTGGTGGGTGAAGCAACCATGTTGCATCCTCACAACATCACTTTTAGAAGACTTCCTTCCTTCAAATTTCCCCAGCTCTACTTGGGAGTGCTCAAAGGGTCTTTTCTTTAAACTAATGCTCTCTCTAATGTGATGTTCTCCATGAGGACACGTTAGTTTTGCACTGGTGTAGAATATCCCTCGATCTTCAACATCTGCCTGGCCTTGCTTCATTAGCACAAATCTTCTGTGTTTTAGGCACACCAAAATTTCCTTGCACTGTTATCTTAAGCCTACCTCTGCTCTTTGGATGGAAGCAGTATGCGGATGACACACAACTCTACGGTTCAGCCCTCCAGGTGAGTGACATCTGCACTGCTCTGGACAGGGTAATGCTCTCCCTGATGGAAAGGGTGTGCTTCTTGGGTGTGCTTCTTGACCCTGCAACCTCATGTGGCATCGGTTGCAAGGAGTGCCTTTCTCCAGCTTTTGCTGGTCTACCTACTGCGCCTTACCTGGATGAACACTGCCTTGAAACAGTGACCAACACTATGGTAACTTCCCAATTGGATTACTGTAACATGCTCTACATGGGGCTGCCATTGAAGACGGTGCAGATACTTCAATTGGTACAAAATAGAACAGCCAATGTGCTGTTGTGGGTTGGTCATTATTTCCATAGAATGCTGGTCCTCTATAAGCTACACTGGCTCCCAATTGAAGTCTGGGCCCAATCAAAGGTGCTGGTATTAACCTATAATATTAATTATTAACCGAAAGGTCTTAGGTCCAAATACCTGAAGGATTGCCTCCTTCCCAAAAAGCCCTCATGCCCCTTAAGATCGGCGGGGGAGTCCTTGCACCAGGAACCCTCTCTGAAGGAAGTATGGGGGGTGTCTTCCCAGAGAAGGGACTTCTCCGCAGTGGTGCCCAGACTATGGAATCTGCTCCCCAGAGAGGTCTGCCTGGCACTGATGTTATATTCTTTATGGCACCAGGTAAAGACCTTTTATTCAATCATTGACCGTTAATGTTTTTAGATGTTCTAGGATCCCCCCTTTATTCACAGTCACATTTTCAAAGGTGATGATTTTTATATTGTTATTATAATGATTGTTTTATATAGTAGTTTTATATTTATTGTATCTTTATATCTTGAAAGCCAACCCGAGCAATGGAATTGATAGGACGGTGTATAAAGAATGCAATAAATCAATACATAAAGATATAAATAGTGAAGGTAACAGGTGAATGTCCTTTTAAAGGCTGTTTCCCAAGTGGCGTCCAACTGCAGAGAAGGTCCCTCTTCTGTTTGCCATTGTGGGAGGTCAACAGGGCTCACTCTTCCCCTCTGGGAGCTGGAAGGTTGCAAGGGGACCATCAGAGAGGCATCACTTTCTGCGCTAGAGTGAACCAAGGGGCTGTGTGTGTTTCTCTCTCTGATAAGTGCAGAGAGCCATCCTGGGCTTAAACTTAATTTCTGACAAGGTGCTAATACCCCAATAAACCAAAGAATTAACAGAACCAGAATTGTTCTTCGACGTTAGACCATGGAGCAGGGAAGAATGATTCTTCTTCCCCTCAGATATTCCTCAACTGACAGAGAAGGTAGGAAAGCACATGGCAGGGGCAGCAGCAGCCCCTCCACCCAACCTGAACCATGATTCGCCTGGCTAGTTGAGCAGCAGAAGCAGCAAGCTGAGAAACAACAGTTCTTGTGACAAGGGTCAGCCAACACACAAACTCTCGGGTTGGAACTGGTGTTCAGCACCTGAATCTCCAATCAGAAGACACTGAAAGAAGTCCAAACTCTGCGGAGACAGAGGTTGACACCTCCATGGAACTCAGAGGGAGAGAGGAATGGCCTGTACCCACCTTTCTAAGGTAACTCCTGTCTGTGGGTCTGTGGCAGCATGAAGCCTCCCTCTTCTGACCAGAGAGGCGAATAGCAGTCCTGGTGGTTTCATGACTGGGCCCACATTGAAAAACGTGCCAACTGGATTGTCACAAGGACCACCTGGGAGCCCTGAGGGAGGAGCAACATAAGAACTGGCTCTTCCCTCTAGGTGTGGCCTTAGCTATGAGGGTTTTTGATGGTGTTGGAGCTCTCTGTGGCTTCTTGAATCTGTTGCTGGAAAGTCTGCCACTCATTTGTTCCTGCCACAGCTTTAAAACCCTGCCCGGCTTCCTGGTCTTCACCTGCTCCACCTTCTACTCTAATCCCAGGTTCCTGTTGCTTCTCGGCTTGTCTCTCTGACATTTGACCCCTGACCAGATTTGTCACCTCTTCACTATTTGGCCTGACTTACCTTGGACGTCTGTTAATGGCCTTGACCTCCAGCCTGATTGACTGCAATATGGAATAGGCCTTATTAGTGCACCGGTTGTCTGGGTCCTTGTGCCCTTATCTGATACTCAGCTGCCTGGACCATGAAAGCAATGAGCCCGGTTGTCTCTACTAAAGTCTTTATTCCACACAGAGTTAGCAATTACGATAATGATGCTAGTGGTGATGATGAAGTTGTCCTTCTTTCTGAATGGGATCAGTTCATAGAGTACTTTTATCTCCCCTGGGCCATCTATTGATGGGAGGGTCTGACAAACTTCTCTCTCTCCATCATTCCAACAGTCTNTGTGCAGGGGCGTGGCAGGGCAGTCAGGTAGCGGCGGAATCGGCAGCCCAGCACGGTCTTCGCGCGGTCTTCGGGCGCGTGCGCGGTGCGGTCTTCCCAATTAACTCCCATGTTCTCAAGACTGTTAACTGCAGGTGTCCCAACCATGCTATCAGGAACCGCTAAGCTGTCCTCTGATTGATGTACACTTTCAGCTTCTCCCAGAATTTTCCTTCCCCCACCCCCTGCCCCGAGTTCTCATCCCTTTGGAGATCGCCATCAGGGAGTGTGGGGGGCGTTTGAATTACTGACAGCAAATACACATCTTCCTGTAATTTTGTCTGCTTCTCACATGAAGTCTCCCTCTCCCCTACATGCACCAAAGACTCGTCTGAGTCAGTGTGAGCGACATCCTCCTGGGGATCATGCATGTGTCAGAATACACCCATCGACAGTGGATGAGAGCCATTATCTCCAACCGTGGTGCCCTAGCACCTCACCAGGTGGTGGGCCAAAAGATGTGGTCCATTGTCTGAAACTGGCTGCCTGATTGGCAGAGCTGGTCCTCTTCAAACAGTGTGAGACAATCATGGCCAGAACTGCTGGGTTTTGGGTGAGTTGCCAGAAGCCCACCTCCTTGGAAGAGGCCATCCAGTTCATGCAATCTCACATGGCAGCTCAAAAGGCAATCAAAGGGGGCAGCCAAGGGAAACTCTGGGCAGTAAGTTACAATTAGAGGAATACATGCAAGGAAAATGAGCAAGTGGGCACTCAAGTCCGGTAATGCACAGACTAAGCATGATTTACATTTTTGCAATAGAATGACGGGTCCTTGGAGAAGGTGATGAGACAAGCCTCTGCTGAACCAGAGGCAGGCCCAGATGATGGAGTGGGACCTTGTTTTGTAGGATGAGGATGCCACCTCTATCCAGTGGTTCCAGCTGTGTTAAAACTCAGGTATGACATACTGACCAAGGGATTCCTGGTGGCAGAAAAAACAGTGGAGAGAATGCTTCCGTGCTTGTACTGGCTGGGGGTTGATACACGTGGTAAATGGTATTGCCAGTGGAGGGGCACCCAGCTGTGGCCCGTATACCACTCCCCACCATAGGGGAACCATTTGAGTGGAATGAGGTAGAATGGAAGGGCCTCTGGAGAAGTCTGCTGAAGGCCACATCATGGTCATAATAGGTTATGCCACCTTGTGTGAGGAGACCATTCCACGATGTAGTACCTGGGCCAGGTTAATAGCCCAGGACTTGCTGGATGTCTTCTCAAGAGTAGGATTCCCCAAGGAAGTTATGACCAATCAAAGGAAGAATGTAATAAGTCAGATATTAGGACTGATGTGGAAGACATGGAAACTCCTCCACATGTTAGCAAACCACCGCCAGTGGAGTCATTTGGAGGAACCTTTCAGCCAACCACTCCAACAAAAGCTGAGGAAGTTCATCAGCTCCTGTCCTAGGCAGTTTCACCTGCTACTGGGACCTGGGATGTTTGCCAGAAGGGAAGTGCTCAAAGCTTCTATTGGGTTCTCACCTTTTGAGTTGTTCTATGGGAGACACCCATGGGGCATGTTGGATTTAGTAAAGGAAGGCAGGGAAGCAGACCCTCAAATGACCCTCAAATGAAAATTCCCCCCTCTGGTATGCTAGAGATGTGGAAATATCTCGCGTCTCTATCCCAGAGGGTGGGGGACAATTTGAAAGAGGCCCAGGAATAGCAGCAGCTGCATCATAATGAGATGGTGAGACCCAGGGAGTTTAAGCCTGGCTAAAGAGTCCTTTTGATACTGTCCTCGGACACTGACAAATTGTTTGCCCAGTGCCAGGTAAATATGAGGTCTTCTGGAGGGCAGAACCTGTCCATTATGAGGATCCTGCCCTCCTCTGTGTCACAGCCTTGGAAATCTGCCACAGGTCTCTCTGGCTTTCCTGTGAACAAACAGGATGGGCAAAGCCCATTGCCTGAAACCCAGAGAGCTGCTGCCAGCCTGTGTGCACAATACAGGGTTGGAGAGGCGGCGGGTGGCTCCCTTGAAGGCAGCTTCCTATGTTCCCAACAGGGGCTACACTAGAAACACACTGCCCTTTGCTCACTGCAGCATGGTGTCTTTCTCAGGGTCCCTGCCCAAGACAAGTTGTGCAGACAGAAGAACTGAGTGCCAGGTTCAGCAGGGAGATCTGAGACACAAAGGGAATACCTGCCAGGGCTGCAGCCTCCCAGCACCCAGTCTGTCTCCACCCTCCTGCCTCCTCCTTTTTGATCTGGATGCAGCAGCATCATCCAGGGTCCAGGCCACAGCCAGGACACTGTTGTAAATGATGTGGCTGTCCTGAGACAGGATCCTCTCTGCCTCGTCTTGCAAAATGGCTCCCCAATTCTTCTTCTCCTTGCACCTTGTCCGGCCTTTTACTGTTAAGGCCTACTTTGAAGAAGAGCACTGAAATGCCTTCTCCAGAAACTGCTCAATAAACAAGTCAAAGCTGAAAAAGGAGTGATCAATGGCTTTCTCCTCGTTTTTCTGTATAAGGAAGGAAAAAATACCATGTATGTTCTGCGAAGGTAAATGAGACACCAGTTCAAAGGAGAAGTCCCACACTGTGGTGGTGATCCACACTTTCCCTGTCTTGGGTTCTCTAAGGTAATCAATATATTCTTTTATCATATACGTGCCTTCTCTGAAAGTACTTGTCTTTGCACAATAGACAAAAACATTGGCTTCTCCTGATGTGTGAAACCAAGCACGGTGATGTTTTTGGTTGCTTGTATACAGGTGTGAGATATTCTGTGTGAAAACAACACACACTCCACTACGGGTGAACTCCGCGATCAAGGCCCTCATGCACCTCCCTCTGCTGTTGGTGTCTTCAGCAGCAAGACCCACCAGTGTCCACCGGAAATGCAAGAGCAGCCTGGCGATACCCTCATACTGGGTCAGCTCTTTGGGCACCATTGTGTAGGAAAAGGGGAACTGGGTCTCATCACTCAGGGTGTGAGAAGTAAATGCATGGCTGAGCTGGTGGGGATAGAAGACAGCAAAGCTGCATTGTGCTTCCAATCAGAGCTGAAATCTTGCTCATCCTATTTTTAGGCCATCCAAATTAGGAGCCATTTCTGCAACTTGTGGTGTGAGTTCCACAGTTCAACCATGTGCTGTGCGCTCAAGTCCTTTGCTTTGGAAATCCACTTCTGTTATATACTGATCACAAAATCCTCCTTCTGCATCCCTCCTGTTTTCCCATGGGAATGCAACAAGGCTGTAGCCTGAAGGACATCAGGAATGAGTTCTGCAGAGCTACCTACACCTCAGCAGGTGGTGAGGGCTTCCCAAAGAGAAGGAGGCCTTTTCAGCCTCTCCCAAATGACTGCAGCTCCCTCACACCTGTGTCTCTGAACTCACTTCAGAGGCTTCTTCCCCACTTCCTCAGCTCCCGAAGACACAACAAAGTGGCTGGAACTCAGGTTGCAGATGTCTGTCCCTCTTCGTCCTCACCTGAGAGTTTTGTAGAGCCTCATCATGCCTGATATCTGGATGGAGATGTCTGAATCAGCCCCTTCCAGGACAGCCACGGGGGGAATCTGTCTCCCACAGCTGTAGTTGGGTACTCTGGCCTGCCCTAGGGAAAGCAGGTCCAGCAGGGCATTTGAAGTCAACCTTGCATCAAAAAAGTTGTTGTGAACGCTGTAGTCCAGGGAGATGTTCTGTAAGAGCCTGGGGTACTGGTTGACTTCTCGAACAGCAAACAAGTAGAACAAGATATTCCAACAGTTTGTGCGTCCATCCCTGCAAACACCATGCAAAGAAAGTATTCAGAGCTGAGGCTGTTCAGGTGAGGAAGGGATGGGTACTTCAAGCAACTGAATGGGTACTTCAAGGAAGCTCATCCTAAAGGGAGCCAGGAGAGTGGATGCCCAGCTGCAGAGGTGGAGCCAACCAGCAGGACCATCATGCCATTGCACCTCCTGCCCATACTCCTGCAAACTGACAGCAGCACGCACTCCTTCTGAGGAAGGAGCCATGCCAGTCAGAAGCTTCCTGCATTGTTCTCAGACCTTATGAGGAAAGCAGCAATGGATTCTCACTTTGGACATTACTTTTCTCCCCAAATGGACTCACACCTGGTGCTGAACATGATGCAGCATCATTGTTAATACTTGCACCTGTGGTGGTCTCCAGGTGTCCACCTACACATCCACCAATATCCCCATGCATTCAGGGAAAAGTGGATACTTCTGGGGAAATGAAAAGGGTAGAAAGTAAAGACAATTTGGTAATGGCACCACTTCATGGCTTAGCGGAAAGGACGCTTGCTGGGGGGAGGTTTGTAGAAAGGTTCCACCTCTCGAAAGATCAGAGGTCCTGCAGAGATGACCTCACCAACAAGGAGATCTCCTGCCCTGTGATAGCTGGATGGATTTCTCGTAATCCTGCCCAAGGTCAGGGGGCACCTGGCTGCCATCTTCCCACAGGTTTCCTGGGGCTGCAGCAGGAGCAGCACCAGTGGCTTCAACTGCCGGGCCATCATGGCTGCCTGGCTTGGCACCCGTTCTCCCCTCTGCAAGGCAGAAGCTCCTTTGGTCATGCATGAGCCCCTATCAAGGGTGCAGATCTCTGGCTGCCCCAGCGGAGAAAGAGCCAAGGCAGGTCGAGCATCTCTTCAAAGGGGAATGAGCAAAGGAAGCTCTGCAGCACATCAGCCAAACTGCAACCCACAGCAGGACCTTTGCATCATCACCCATTAGGCTCGCATGCACAGACACATCCAGCCCGGCTGCTCCAGAATCCCTTTTTTGTGCGAAAGCCCCAGGGGACACCACTTGACACCTGGAAACTGGAGGAAGAGGAAAACACTAGAGTTGTGATAATAGTGGGAAATGAGCCTCTCCTCGGAAACACCCCGAGAGCCTTGACTGCTTCATGCACTGTCAGAGAAATGTGCTGGTCTGAATTTCTTTGAGGGGCCCCCATCTCTGGGGAGAATTGATGAGCTTTTTGTGGGAAGCTGCATTGACAAGACATGATTCAGGGAACCCTTCAGGAGATACACCTACACAGGATTGAGGGGTCAGGACTGCTGAGGGTTTGGGGGACCGGTGCTATGGAGAAGGTCCCTGAATGCACAACATAGTGCACCTTCCAAATGCCTTGGCCTGCAAGTCCATAGTGCCCAGCCCATATGACAGCTGGCCCATCCAATAAACCTGCAGAGCACCAGAACAGCTCAGCTGGCCCCTGCCCAGAGATCTTTCCACTGGAGCTGTTGTGGGCTGCATTGGATGGGGTTTCTTTCCCCTAAACCAGAGTGGGAAACTCTGGTGGGGGGGGGATGGGTTGGTGGTAATCCACTATAATTTTTTTTTCATTTTCATCACAGCATGCACTGCAATGGAGCGCTTTCCTGCCTGATTTTCTGCTCGGTCCCCTCTAGATGTCACTATGGAGTGGTGCAATAGTGAAAACTCACCAGTGGACAATGTAGGGGTTTTTCTTGCAGAATTAAATCCCACATTTCCCCTGCTATTACGAAGGAACTGCTCTCCAAAAGGCCGCATTTGTGCTGAAAGAGCATTTCATGGGCTGGGAAAGGGACGGATGTGTTGAGGTCTCCATGGGTTCTCAGCTTCTCCAGGCTTGGCCTGCGCTCCTAAGGATGTTACGTGACAGGCAATGTTTGAACAGGTGAAACTGTCCCTGGCTGCTACTTCCCCCAGAGAATCAGGCTCTGCTCGGAAACAGTCTCCCCACATGGAGGAAGAGCTAGCCCAGGAACAGCTGCTGGGAAGGGTGGCTTGCCTGGACAGAGAGCCCTTCACTGCCTGCATGGTGCAAGGTGCTGTACGGAACACCTAGACCAAGCATCCCCAACCCCCAAGTGGACTACATGGCTGGAGGCAGAGGGGATCCTTTTTTCTCCCTGCTCCACCTTGTCCAAAATCCCAGGAGGGTCTTTGGTGGTGTTGACTCCAGCCCCAAGAGTCCCTTCACTGCTTCAAGTGTCAAGCTCAAAGAAATTTGGGCAATGGGGACAGAGGCTCAGATGGACCTTGGGCAAGACCCAGCATGGCTGTTGTCAGGTTCTTAGGGGCAGAATCTGATACTCCATTGGCAGGGGGCAGGGGCAGATGGATGCCAGAGAGAAGCAATGAGGGAGGAAGGCAAGACTGAGGACTTCTTTTGCTCTGATGTCTGTTGAGGGGCCAAATTTTGCCAAAGGTACCCTGCAAGAGATTCCTACTGGTGTTGCTGATCATCTCCTTCAACAGAAACTTGAGGAAGTCACTAGAGGGACAGTCATCCATGACTGGATAGTCCCTGAGTGGATAAAGGGGCCATTACACACGTTCGGGGGAAGCTCCAATGTCATACTTGAATTCCTGATTCTAATGAAAGCAAAAGTGGAGTGCAGTCTTGGTTTCAGGAAAGTCAGTTTTAATGAGCTCAGAACAATAAAAAGTTAAACCTCATGGCAGGCAAATATTTGAGAAAAATGGTGAGAATTTTTAAAAATAGAACTTCTAAGGCACAATTAGGAACCAGTCCACACAGAAGTGGAAGGAAGGACAGGCAACAAAGCAGACTACAATGAGGACCTGGAATTGCAGGGGTGGAGTCAGGTAGGCTGAAGCTGCATGTGAGCAGAGATTGTTGAGGGATACAACTGTCAAGTTTGGTCAGATAATTTCTGAGTAATGGGAACCCTGTGAAGGACATGCACTCAGAATGCCTGCACTGTGACAGCCCTTGATGGAGTCCTAGCTGAGAGAGAAATTGAAAAAGGTCTGGGAAGTGAATTCAAAAGCATTGCTGCTGCATCAGAACCCCTGCTTTGTTTTCCCTGTGAGATGTTCCTTGGTATTCAGATCAGGCCGTAGTAGGATAATGTAGCACTTGGGAAGGAAGATGCAGCCCAGAAGCCCAGCACTGGAGGCCAAGATGGAGAAGACCTGCACGGCCACCATGTACTTGCCCTTGGTGCTCAGGTAGGTGGGCACGAAGGACACCCAGACACTGCAGAAGACTAGCATGCTGAAGGTGATGAGCTTGGCCTCGTTGAAGGCCCCAGGCAGCTTTCTGGCCAGGAAGGCCACCGTGAAGCAGACAGTAGCCAGGAAGCCCATGTAACCAAGGGCAGCGTAGAACATGGCCACAGAGCCTTCGTTGCACTGCAGGATGATCTGCCTTGCCTGGGAGTGCATGTCTGAGTCAGGAAATGGTGGAGAGGTGGCCAGCCAGAAGGTGCAGAGGATAACTGGGACACTAGAACAGGAGATGACAATGGAGCTGGCCAAACCCCTCCTAAGCCATCCTCTGACCCTGTTTCCTGGCTTGGTGGCCAGGAAGGCCAGCACCACGGTGATAGTCTTGGCCAAGAGAGAAGAGACAGCCACTGAGAAGATGATGCTGAAGGCCGTTTGTCGGAGGAGGCAGGTGGTGCTTCTTGGCTGGCCAATGAAGAGGAAACAGGACAAGAAGGAGAGCAGGAGGGAGACAAGAAGGATGTGGGAGAGGTCCCGGTTGTTGGCTTTGACGACTGGGGTTTCAAGGAATTTAATGAAGATTCCCAGCACGACTCCTGTGGTTAAGGATAAGAGCAGGGAAAAACAAGCCAGGGTGATCCCCAGAGGTTCTTTGTTAGTGAGGTAGGTGATGTCCTTGGGGATGCATCCATCTTGGTCCTTGTTTGGGTGCTGATCTTCTGGGCATCTGCTGCACTGCTCTGCATCTGCAAGGAATGGAAGTGACCCTCCTCTGCCTGGCCCATGAGCTCCGCTTTGCTTAGGAAGGGCTCTCTACTTGTGGGGCAGCAACTTGTTTTTGACCATGCTCATCTGTTGGTGTGGACAGAGCAGCCGACCAATCCCTGAGAAACATGGCCAGACCAGTTTAGCTTGTACCACCCCAACAGCACCCACTGGGAACGCAGCCTGCTGTCATTCCCCAGACCCTCGAGGGCAGCTAGGAAGTTCTTTCTGCACTGGCTGCTGGGACATGGGAGGAGGGGAGCCAAGNNNTCAGAGCTTCTGGCCTCCAGGCAGCATCCATGGCCCCAAGATCAGGTCTTCCAGGTGGGGTGCTGATCGGTCTGCCACTGCTTAGAGAACTTGGGCTGCTGGCCGGGACAGAAGTGGATGGAGGGAACCTTCCCCTCATGGAGAACCTTTGGGAGATGCAGTTGGATGGGAATATCAGCCACAGAAATTTGTAGCCTGCAGTGCTGGAGTGTGCCAGGAGTTTTCCTTTACGCTGCTTTATGATACTGTGAACAACATGAAGCACTGGCTACATGGCAGCCCAGCAAGGTAGCAGGTGGAATACACCATTCTGAAGTAGCCTGGTCTCCTCAGATATGTTGGCAATGAAAAACTATTTCTGGTCAAGGTGTGGGAGCGGGTGGTGATGGCTCAACTCCAAGTACTCCTGGATGAAATTGGTGAACTGGACCCATTTCTGTCCGGTTTCAGACCCGGTTAAGGTACCAAATTGTCTTTCGTCACCCTGTACAGTGAGCTGTGCAGGGTGAGGGAGAGGGGGAGTGCGTCCCTGCTGGTTCTCCTGGACCTCTCAGTGGCTTTTGATACCATCAACCATGGTAACCTCCCGGATAGGCTGCCAGGACTGGGAGTAGGAGGCACTGCTTGGCAGTTATTCTGCTCCTACTTGCTGGCCAATTGCAGAAGGTGATGCTGGTGGACTTTTGCTCTGCACCATGGCAACTTTGCCATGGTGTACCACAGAGCTCCATTTTGTCCCCCTTTCTGTTCAACATCTACATGAAACCACTGGGGAGGTCATTGGGAGGTTTGGGCTGTGGAGTCATCATTATGTTGATGACATCCAGCTCTACCTCTCTCTTTCAACTAATCCAGGAGAGGCAGTGGCTGTCCTGAACCGGTGCCTGGCCAAGGTGAAGGGCTGGATGAGGGACAGTTAACTGAAACTCAATCCAGATAAGACGTAGGTCCTGTTGGTAGGTGATTCTCGTTTCTTGGTAAGTGACTTGGACCCTGCCCTGGATGAGGTTGCACTCCCTCTAAAGGACTGGGTCTGCATATTAGGAGTGCTCCTCAAGCCAGAGCTGTCCCTGGTAGCACAAGTGACGTCGGTGGCAAGGAGAGCATTCCTTCAGCTTTGGTTGATCCATCAGCTGCATCCTTACCCGGAGAACTGCCTGGCAACAGTGACACATGCACTGGTTACCTCCCGCTTGGATTACTGTAATGCGCTCTATATGGGGCTGCCCGTGAAAAAGTCCGGATACTTCAGATGATGCAAAATAGAGCAGCCAGGATTCTGTTCGGGACTGGTCATTATTCTCACATAACCCCAGCCCTCGATCAGCTCCATTGGCTTCCC
>NW_025335327.1:0-11906 GCF_004798865.1 Varanus komodoensis
CTTTGATTGTGTGGATCACAACCAATTGTGGCAAGTTCTTAAAGAGATGGGAGTACCAGACCATCTTATTTGTCTCTTGAGAAACCTTTATGTGGGTCAAGAAGCAACAGTGAGAACTGGACACGGAACCACTGATCGGTTCAAAATTGAGAAAGGAGTTTGGCAAGACTGTATACTGTCGCCCTGTCTATTTAACTTATATGCAGAGCACATCATGAGAAAGACGAGGCTAGATGAATCACCAGTCAGATTTAAGATTGCTGGGAGAAATATCAACAGCTTCAGATATGCAGATGTTACCACTCTAATGGCAGAAAGTGAAGAGGAACTAAAGAGCCTCTTGATGCAGGTAAAGGAGGTGAGCACAAAAGTTGGCTTGAAATTCAGCATTAAGAAAACTAAGATCATGACATCCAGTTCTATCACTCCCTGACAAATAGATGGGGAAGAAATGGCGGTACTGACAGATTTTATTTTCCCGGGCTCCAAGATCACCATGGATGGGGACTGCAGCCAAGAAATTAACAGACACTTGCTCCTGGGGAGGAAAACTATGGCAAATCTAGACAGCATCCTAAAAAGCAGAGACATCACCCTGCCAACAAAAGTGCGTATAGTCAAGGCTATGGTTTCCCCAGTTGCAAAGTATGGCTGTGAAAGTTGGACTACAAGGAAGACTGAACGCCGAAGAATTGAGGCCTTTGAATTGTGGTGCTGGAGGAGACTCCTGCGAGTCCCCTGGACCGCAAGGCGATCAAACCGGTCAGTCCTAGAGGAGATCAGCCCTGACTGCTCTTTAGAAGTCTGGATACTGAAGATGAAACTCAAATAGTTTGGCCACCTAATGAGAAGGAAGGATCCCTGGAGAAGAGCCTAATGCTGGGAACAATAGATGGCAAAAGAAGAAGGGGACGGCAGAGGATGAGGTGTCTAGATAGATTCACTGAAGCAGTTGGTGTGAGAAGTGGACTCTGGGAGATGGCAGAGGAAAAGAAGGCCTGGAGGAATGTTGTCCATGGGGTTGCGATGGGTTGGACACGACTTCACACCTAACAACAACAATGTTCAGAGAGGTAGTTGTATTTGTCTGGTCTACAGTAAATCAATTAGTTTTGTAGCACCGTAAAGATGAACAAATTACTTATGGAATACGTAGTTATGGAGGTCAAGGTGAGACTGATGGTTGGCAGCATGAAATAGATAAGTCTGGCAGCTTTAGTTATTGCTTTGTTTTGAAATTCTTTCTTGCTGAAAGATTATCAACTGGAAAGACAACATGCCAGTTTTGGCTTGCATTTATTGGACATAATTAGTGTGGTAAATAACTTGTAAATATAGCACATTTATGAGGTACTGTCTACTTTTGAGTGTACATTTTTGCACTCAAATTACTGCAAATTGTTACAAGATGATTGTATTTGGTTTTGTTTCTCAGAACTAGCTATACAGATCTCTTTTTCCCAGTATGTGATGGAAATACCTAAATAATAATCTAACTTCTGTTGGAAAGGTTGGATAAATATTAAATCTGGCTTAAATCTAGCTTAATTACTAATGTAGGTAATTAAGATTCTAGACTAATCCAGATTCTTTATCATATTTTTGGAGGTGCAGAAATGTTATATTTTATTTTGAAATTTTTATCCTAAAGTTCTCCAAGGTTCATGAAGACAGTGGTATAACAGCTGAATCTCTTTAGAAGAGATACTACATGCATATTGTCTAAAATATTATTTAGAAAATGATTTTGCTTTGGTTTTGAATAAGGTAGTGGAGTTCCTAACAGAGAGGCCCATGAGAGATGCAGTGTTTTTTTTATCTCTCTTAGATTCCCAGACTAGTGGAAAGCTTGATGGGTCATCAGTGTTCTCAGGTGGCAGCCGCTACAGATCATACACTTGTGTTAACAGAAGATGGATGTGTGTACACCTTTGGTGTCAATACTTTTCACCAGCTGGGTGTTCTTCCTCCCGTGCCTAACTGCAATGTCCCCAGACAGGTAAAATAATCCTTTTAGTAATTGGGTAGTTTTTGTTTGCCTTTACATTAGAGTGTGTGTTCATGTACATGAGCATACTCCCAAGTGTACACACACTTTTGCATGCCAGTTGCTGTGCAGGAGTTCATCTGTGGCACTTGATGGAAAATGCTTAAGGTGGCATTGGTTCATTCAGTGCTGGAGAACTGCATGACTGTAACTTCTCCAGCCTCATTCATAACTGTGTTTGTAACATAATACAAAAGGAGTGTACATTTTTAGAAGAGTTGATTAGATTGTCCCCTTGCAGTGGTTTAGTCCTTCAATTCTGTTGGATTGTGGTAATGAATCTGGGTAGTAAATCTTTTCCGAAACAGAACTGGAACTTTCAGGAGAGGGAGAGCAAGAGAGAGACTTCAGAAAATGAGCAGAACACAGTCTTAATACCTGAGAAATATTGTTTGGGAATGAATGGTTATGATTTTGATGTAATTAACTCTCTGAATGATGTAATAATGAGTGAAATGGTTAATAATTGTAATTGGAATAATGTTTTAACAATCCCAAGCTCTTATGACAAGTGTGCTATAAAAATATATATAATTTCGAGGGTGAAAGTGCTGCCTAGTAAGTATAATGTGACTGCAGCTTTCTATTCTAGTTGGTGAACAAGCAGTCTCTGTGGCATTTGAAACTAAAAATACATTGCATTGTTTTACTGGGAAGAGAATTCTAGGGTTGTGGTGTCATCACTGCAATGTTCAATGTCCAGCCGTCTATTTTTTGATGGCTCATTCATAGGAATACATCTTTTCTAAGAATGCTTGTACTTGCTTTGTCACTTTAGAATGCCAGTAGTTTCTGTGTTCCCGAAGATATTGAATAATATTCAATTAACAGTAGATAACAGTAGATAACGCTTGCCTGTCTTTGGGTTTTTCATACAGGTTCAAGCAAAAAATCTTAAAGGAAGAATAGTGATTGGTGTGGCTGCAGGCAGGTTCCATACAGTACTGTGGACCAAAGAAGCAGTATACACAATAGGACTGAATGGAGGACAACTAGGTGAGAGGGAACATTTTAACTCTGGGGTGTTATCTGGAGGAAAAAAGTTTAATGTTGCCATTCTTCTTAGAAAATCTGAAAAAAGCTTTACAATCCAGTTGCTATTTTGCTAAGAAGATGCTGAAGCTCAAAAATATCTTGGAGGTGCTTTTAAAGGTTCAGGCTGGAAAAGGATTGGACAGGTTTCTTTCCCCCCTCAAGATGACAGCCTTGCGAATAGTTACCATGGTCACTACTCAAATTCTGCTAAAAATGTATGCACGCCGAGAGGGTGGGTGGTACAAAATGAAATAGATAAAACTATTTTAAAACAGAAATCACACAAGTGGAATAGTTCCCACCTCATGTTCCATGCCCACTATAGAAATCTGGATGAGTACAGGGTTCTCTAATCAAGTAAAATATTCTAAATGGACTTTGGCATTTGAACCTAAGATGTTTATAGTCAATTGGCCCAAACTGGCAGGGTCCCATGAAATAACATCTGTCCTAAGGAGGCTGGATAATGAAGGCTGATAAGGCTATATAATCTTGAGAAAGTCCATTTAGGCATAACTTCTGAGAAATGTTTTCCAGATGAAAGTACCATACTTACATGTATCTAACATACAAGTCAAAAATAATTTTATTTCTAAATGCTTTAAACTGTATTTAATTCTCCCTCTAAAATTCTCCCTCTAAATTCTCCCTGGGTTTGGTTGAGGGGCTAAGCAGGGTATTATCTGATCATTATTATTTTGCTGATCTTTCTGCTGTACAATCCCAGAAATCCACAGAATTTTCCAGTTTCCATTTTAGTGTATACTTTTCCTGCCAAAATGCATATCATTTGTAGCAGACCTCAGAGCTACCGACTGGGGATAAAATAGGTGGGCCAATGGTCTAATTCAGTACTAGGTTTCTAAAACCTACAGAGAGGAGAATATCTGGGTGGGTGGGTAGGTGGGCAACACTTACTTTTTCCTTTCCTTTCAAATGCCTGATAATGGCTCTGAGAAACTTGACATTTAGGGTATTCTTTTATGCTGTAGGATACTTGCTAGATCCTAATGGAGAGAAGTGTGTAACTTCGCCTCGCCAAGTCTCTGCTTTACATCACAAGGACATTACTATATCTTTTGTCACTGCAAGTGATGGTGCCACAGTTTGTGTTACTGATCGAGGAGATATCTATTTGCTCACCGACTATCAGTGCAAGAAGATTGCTTCCAAGTGGGTGCTTTTCTCCAGAGAAATACAGAATCTTGCCTTTGCTGGTTTGTTTAACTGTAGCAAATGAATGGAAAGGCACTGTTGTTCAGTACAGTAATTCCTTGTTTGGAGCATGCTTATGTTGCTGACATCTGGTCCTAGACCATCTAAGATGTGATGCTGAAGGCCACAAGTGGAAGGGCTAATACTGCTTGTTTCCTGTGCAGTCACAAATGGCTTTGCTAAACTTGTGCTGTTAATTGCACGAAACAGACTTCTGCATTCATAACCAGTTTGGATACAGTTTGACTTCTCTTGTAACATAACAAAAATACCATTAAGCACAAGTCAAGGTTTGCAAGTAAAACAACCTAGCTTCATTAGTTTGGTGAAATAAATAATTTCTTATCATTTCTTAAATAATTTATCAAAGGTACTGGTATTGTTCTGTTCAGCGAAAACAGTAAAGAGCCTTGTAGCACCATAAAAGAATATAGCCCACTTCATCATACTGATTAAGTCATATAATTTTTGTTTT
Source organism: Varanus komodoensis (assembly GCF_004798865.1). Lineage (NCBI taxonomy): Eukaryota > Metazoa > Chordata > Lepidosauria > Squamata > Varanidae > Varanus > Varanus komodoensis. Next base: position 4,773 of record NW_025335327.1, read on the forward strand.
CATTTTTAAGGACCTACAAGACTCTATTATTCTAAAAACAATTGATTGTTTTACAATTCCTAAATAGTTCTCACAGAATGCTTTCTAGTTTGTTGGAAATTGGAACTATACTATTTCATCAACATAATAGTCCTTTTGAGTGCCCAAAGTGTTTCTCATATATCACTTCAGTAAGCATTACTGCTCTTTCAGTAAGGTGGGTCACTGTGATTTTACTATTCTTATTTTTACTCTCATTCCCATATTGCAGGTAGGAGGTTGAGGGGATTGTAGCTTGCCTAAGACCACCTACTGAGTTCATGGTAATGGTGAAATTTGAACTCTGGTCCCCATAGTCAGTGTTTCACCCACCAGCTCTCACTAGTGTAGCTTGGATTGGGGTTTTCATTTTAGCACTGAACTATTAATTTAGTCTGCTTTCTAGGTCTGATTGTCAGGGATATAGAAATTTTGAATGCTATCCTTCATGTTTTGCTTTGCTGCTATTTAGCGTTATACTTAGATATATTACAGTTATACCAAAACTGCTTAAAATAAAAAAAACCAATGATATGGTTAATATGCACCATAGTTAATATGAATCATGAGTCAAAAACTTGCTTGTTTGAATAGAGCAAGATGTCAAATTTTTACTTATATCAGTGTAAAAGCTTATGCTTTTCTCTTTGCTTATTATATGCAGCTGTGCTGGATTAGGTTAAGGTTCAGGTTCTTTCATCTGTACTATGAAAATCGCTATGTAGACAATTAACAAAATAACATGTAAATCTAGGGTTATTTTCCTTAATATATTAGATTCTTTATACTTTTGGATTGTGCATCAATCAGAATGGCTTTTTTATGTTTTCATTGTTCAGGCAACTTAACCTAAAAAAGGTTCTTGTTAGCGGAGGCTTCTTAGAGTACAAAGTGGATCCTCAACATCTTAAAGAAAATGGAGGCCAGAAGATTTGTATTCTTGCACTGGATCAAGCTGGAAGAGTAAGTTGACTGATACTGTGTGCTCCACCTTTTTAAAGGACGGGTGGTGATGGGACACTGCTGTGATGCATAAGAATATTATCCAATTCATCAGGACACCCCTTTGGATAGAATAGGATATGAGAGCCTAGACCTGACATTGAGGCAGTGATACAGATTAGGGATGTGCAGGGTGGTGGCCATGCACCACCACCAACAGCCTGCTGCTGGAGTTGGTCAAGGTGGTCTTGAGCATAATATTGGAGAACCCCAGAGTGTTGGCCTTGAGAAATGTCAATATTCATTCTGAGGCAACCTTGGCTGGGCCTGCTCGGGACTTCATGGCCCTTGTGACAACCATGGGGCTGTCTCACTCTTAATTGGCCAATGTATAGGTCAGGACATACTCTTGGTTTAGCCTTTGTTTCTTGATGTAGGCCGTGTGGTCTGGTAATTGGGGATTGAAGTAGACCCATTGGTTGGACCACTGTTTGGTGAATTTGGGATTATAGCATCACCCTCTCCCTGTGGAGAACACACATTAAGCACACATTAAGATGGTCCTGCCCTGGTGTCCTATGGAATCTGATGGATTCCTGAATGTCCTGGAGAAATTTCTGGTATCCAGGGCTAGCAATCCTGTTGGTTTGCCTGCCGAACTATGAAATGTTGAAACATGGTTGCTCACAAGTTCCCTTTCTGTAGCTGTGGACTCCTCGCGTTCACTGAATCTCTGGTGAGTTCCAAGTGATGAAACTGACAGGGAGGTGGCTACAGCAGAAGTCTCACTGTAAGGCTGGCCAGACATGTGTGGAAGCACATAATGAAGACTACTGCATAGGGATGAGGGCAGCGGAAAAGGTCTACTTTGCTGCCTCTATTGCATCCCAAACATCAGTCCAGCCGAGCTTTCTGGATGGTTTGGGGTTACTTGCCCTTTTCCCTAGTAAATTTTATTTTGGAGCCCTTGGAGGCCAGCTGTATTGATTTTGTGAGGTTGTTTGAGTATTTAATTTCTTGCCTTTATGCTGCTTGTAGCATGGTATCTAGTGAGGTGTCTAATACTCCATCTGGTTCAGTGATTTGGGATCATTTTCAGTGCTCCAAGGATGTAGGCAAGATCCTTGCAGCTGTTTGGCCTATGACATACCTTCCCAATCCTTGCCTGTCTGTAGTTGTTGGTTGGGTGGGTCCAGGCAGTGGTGAATGCATCATCATTTGAAGGAGCAAGATGCCTGAAAGGCGGTACAGTTCCTTCTTGGGGAGGTTATGCATTATTCAATCCATCTTCTTGCAGAGTAGAGACAGAGATTAATATAACATGGTTCACATAGCATGAGAAGCCACGGTATAATCTTATTGTGGTGTCAGCCAGATCCAGTTCCTGATTTCCTGTGCGGTAGGAATAGTTTTCTGAAACCACAAAAGGAATTGACAGTCTATTCTAAGATGTCCATGTTTCACCATGGCTTCTGCAGTTATCTGGAATTGGGATTGTCATTTTACCTTTGTTGGTATTGCAACATCATATAGTATCCTGGCATTAGTAGCTATGGAAATGACCATTTCACACCTTCAATCTCCACTGCCCTTAGCTCCGTACGTCATTGCTTGTTTTATTCCCATTGGCTGACCAATGTGTCCCATCTCCCTCTTCAGGTTTGGAAATAGGGATGATATGAAAATTGCAGCAGAATTGTTTACTTGCATCTAATAAAATTGCAGTAGGGGCTGGGAAGCACCACAGAAAGACAGGTACACTTGGGAGAGGGGACGCACCTCAGGAGCACAGTCGGGAGGATCCTGCTGTGGCCCTAGGCAAAAATAGGAAAAAGGTGGGAATTTCTTTCAAGGGGGACTGCCACAATATGTGTCCATGCTGGAAGGACAGAGCAGGCAGTGGGCCAACGGTGCTGCCCAGAGAACCATGTGGTCATCTGACCAGTAAGTTTGGGCAAAAATCCATGCACTGTGGGGACTGAGTAGGGCTGTTTGTGACTCCAAAGGCTGCAGTCATTATGATAGGAGGGCAAGGTGATATCAGTTGCTGACAACACCCAGTACTATTCCTCAGTAACACCTGACTCAGGAGAGGCTGTGCATGTTCTGAACTGGCACCTGGATGCAGTGATGGCTTGGATGAGGGCCAACAAAATGAAATTGAATCCTAACAAGATAGTCAGTCAGTCAGTCTCTCTCTCTCTCTCTCTCTCTCTCTCTCTCTCTCTCTCTCTCTCTCTCTGTGGGGGGAGGGCACAGGAATGAGTGAGTTTGCCTGTTCTAGACAGTGTCATGAGCTGGTCCATTCCCTCTTTGAAAACTCAAAACAGTCCTTTGAAAGTGCTCTTCTTTCGAGACTCCATGGATAACAGAACAGTTAGAGCTCTAAATAGCTTTGTACCAAATCAGAAAGAGAAGCCTCTGCTCAGGTAAAGGGTTGAATCCAAATTGGAAACTTCCTGTAGCCCCTCCCTTTCAGTAGAGCTTCTGACTTCACCTTCAGGATGTCTGTCACTGCTGGAGAGCAAGATGAGGTGAACAGTGAAGCCTCTCTAAAGGAGCAACTCATTTCTTCTGACATCTTCTGACTAGGTCAAGAACTAGGTCTTGCATCTGTTCTTCTCTCCTCCTGAAAACCCTCCCCTTCCAAAACAGGCTGATTCTCATGCTTGGCCTGAGAAACTTTTCTAGGTACAGTTGAAGGTGCATCAGAGGCTCCTCTTCCTTTTCAGAATGTGACAATGCAGTGTGCGAGAGACAGGGTTGCACTCCCTCAGAAAGGATAGGTACATTATAGGGCTGCTCCTGGTTTCATCATTGTCCGAAGTGGCATCAGTTAAAGATGCAGTTCTTTACAGAGACCTGCCCTGAGTGTGTTGCCTAGTCAGTTTGTTTGTAATTATGTGTCGTAGTGGTTTTATATTGATTGGAATGTTTTATTATTTATATAAATGTTTTAGCATTATGTATTCTAATTGTAATTTAATTCAGATATATTTAAATGTTTTTAATTTTGTAAACTACTTAGAGATATTTTTAAGAACATACAGCAAAATATACATTTATTTATAAATAAATACATATTTTACTGGTGTGCTGTAGCATACTTATGGCATCAGCTACTAAATGCAGATACAGCATGTTTGCAGTAGTGATACCTAAGCTCTCTTCTGACTATTCACACTAATGTTCTTAACAAGAATGTGACATGTAATAAAAGAAAACAATGGGTGAACATCTGTTTTCATATAGCTTTATGGTTGGTGGGAATGAAGCTTCTGAAATGATCATTCAAACATTTCTGAAAGAAGTGAGAGCGAGAAGAGAATTAGTTGGCTTTTAAAAATATTGATGCCTTTAAACAGCTACAGTGATTTGATTGTCATAAAGTAATTAGGAGCTTATGTGTGTTTTTCTCTGCAGTAAAAGTGTTCAGATTAAATTGCATTTGTTAAAATATGTGGCTGATGTCCTGTGGAAGCAAGCTTATGTCTCTTAACCAAAAGACTACTGTCAATCTGCTGTGAGGCAGTTTATCATTTAACCAAAAAGATAACCATTGCAGTTTTATAGATAGAATGTAGGACTGGGACTCAGGAATTTTTGGTTCTAGTGACCACTCAGCCATGAAACTCACTTGGTGGCTTTGGGTCAGTTGCCAACACTCAGCTAACTTACCTCACAGGGTTCTTGTAAGGATTGGTGAGGTATTGATGGAATTGATGAGAACATTGTAAAATGCTTTCAGTTTCTTGCAAGATGAAACAAACAGTAAATAAATGTAATTAAAAAAACTCTAAAGCTTTTGAGGTAAAAAGATAACTCTAGCTTAAAATTGTGTATATTGAATAAATTGTACATGAAGAACAAGCTCCCAAATGGTTTGAAATAACAATAGAAGCTAGCAACTTGTCAGTGCAGTAATCTTGAATATGCACTTGAATATGAATAAGGCACTTGAATGTATAAAAGAGCAATCCTAGGGGCTATAGCCTAACCCTAACCCCTAGACAGCCTCTGAGGGGCTGTAGGATATTTAGACTCCCAGACCTGAGGTCAGAGACAGAGCTCTGACGGCACAGCTGAGAACTGGACCTTCACTTCCTTTGCCCTTGCAGCTGGCTGGTGAGGTCAGGAAAGTAACCACATAGAGGGGTCAAAGGAGGGTGTTTTGGTTTAGGGTATGGATATTCCCAACTGGATATAATATAAACTGGATATTCCTAGATATGTTCTCTAGCCTTCTTTCCCTCTTGGGCTAGCAAAAAAAAAAAAAAAAAAAATCAGGAGGGCTGAAGTTGACGAGGTGAACTTCAGCTCCATCTCTCCTTCTGCTCTGCTCTGCCTGTAAGCCTCTGAGTTAGCGGGCTTATGATTGTGCCCCAAGCCTCTCTTATGCACTCCCCTTGTCCCCTGCATTTTGTTCATGTTTTAGGTGTTTTGCTGGAAATCTGCCAACAGTCCCATGAAGCAGTGCCGATGGGTCTATGGCCGCCAAGTCTACATGACTGATATTTCGTTAAATAGGAGCGAAATGATGTTTGTTACACAAGATGGTGAAGCTTTCAAAGGGAAGTGGATGGATGGAAATAAACTTGCGGAAAAGAAAGGTCAGTTATCTTGACTTCTGTGTTAATTTTAGCAAAGTTGAACTATTTGGGAGAGCATGCTGTCAGGAAGATCTTTGCCAATCTGTGTAAATTTGAGTATACCAGTTATGTCTACCTCCTGAACGAAGGGGAAAAAACACTGCTTATTTCTACTTTTGGGACAACACTACCGAAGCCAATCTAATAAATTGTCTTGACTTTAAATTACTTATTCCTATGTAATTTAAGTGCCTTACTGGTCCTACATGCATGAAATGGTGACAAATGGTGGGCTAATTAACCCATGACTTACCAAGTTGCCCACTATGAGTGCCACAGCTGCTGTATACTAAGCAATGTGTTGTAATGTGATGTGTGAACCTGGACACTGGATTTTTTTATCAGTTAAATAACCCAAAGTTAACCAGTTATTCATAGGTTAACTTGTTTAATCCATAAATAATTCATAGACCTGGTTCACACAGAATGGCAACATAGAATATGGATTGACTTTGGTTTGTTCTTGAATCATAGCTTGTCCCATGTAAACCTGGCAATATAGTTTAACTATAGGTTGATAACAATGAACAACCCAACATTCAGAGCCCAAAAGGAAATGAGGAGTTCTTTCCTGGTTTAACTATGGATTGTTCACTGTGAACATGAAGTGACAACATTTGATTCTACTCATCCTCCACTGATAGGAGTATACGAGGTTGCAGGTTTAGGTTGGAGTGAAGGGGAAAACCTGAGTGGTACTGTTGGAATGATGCTTTATTGCCAGCTGTGAACCTTTGTGTAGTCAGAGAAACTAAGGTTCAGGATTAGTTGTGCATCTAGCTGCATACAACAAAGAAAATCTGAGTAGCTTAGTTCCACTCTTTTTTACATGTAATCTGAGAGGATTCATTTTAGCTTGCTGAGGTATATTTATTGTACTTATAAATCACCTCTCCACTTAAAGTGCCAAGATGAAATACAGTAAAAACATGGTGATTGAAAAATTACACTTGCAGTAGCTGCCTTCTTTGTCCATCACAGGCTAATTGATGGTTGAAATATATGCTCTAGCCTGCTCTTTTCATGTTACTCTCATTAATTGGGTTATTCACTGGGGCATGGTATTTATTCAGCAGCCTTGGTTGTGTCAATGGGCTAAAGTATTTTGTTCCTATGGTGCAGTTGTGTGTTCAGTCGATTTTGGAAGAATTTGAATGGATTTCACTCCCTTTTATAAAGCAAAACTCATTTTTTCCCCCAGTATATCTATATTTCTCAGCAATGTGTAGAAACCTCTGTTTTGTTCATGGCCCTACTGGGTGGTTCTGGACCGTAAATTTGCTCTTAGAAAAAGAGACTGTGCAATGTAGCAGAATAAAATTGACTGGCTGGTGCCATCTAGTGTACTGAACTCGTATGTAAACTTGCAGAAAAATGTTGGGAAAAGGATACATATTTGTTATTAAAAGGATGTTCTTATTGATGACCTACACTACTTTAATGGGCCTTCTTTTGCTTATAGAATTAGAAGAAAAAGATCCAGGAATTAAGGCTTAAGCTATAAGACAGTTGTCTGACATCCTGA
>NW_025335328.1:0-56593 GCF_004798865.1 Varanus komodoensis
TTTTTCCTTATCGATTATTTAAGTTTCAATTCTCTTAAATTTACTATGGCCACTTTAAAAATATTAACTTGGAACGTGAATGGCATGAGGCACGTCGCACGTCGTGAAGAAATACTGACTAGCCTGAAAGGATTGGATAGGGATATATACGTTCTCCAGGAGACCCATTTTTGCACTGAAAAAGATCGCAGCTCAGCACAAAGGTTATGGACACGAGGCCCTTCCTTATGGTCATACGGTGAAGAATATCAAGCCGGCGTCGGGATATTATTTAGAGCTACCGGAAGTTTAATGGTGGACTTCGTGCTAGAAGCGATCCCCGGGAGGCTGGTCGTGGTGGACTTTACGATTCGTGCTCTGAGAGAGGATGGCGGCGAAAACAAACTCCCTTTCTGGTTGTGTGGACTCTATGCTCTGATTAAAGCCAATGAACGGAGAGACTTGTGGGAGCACTTGAAAGCCTATTGCAATACTCGCAGGCACGTCATCGTAGCCGGAGACTTTAACAACAGGGTCATCGTGTCGGACAGGATGACCTACGTCGATGAAGATCGAACGACGGAACGATCTGCGGCGCGACCTTTAACGGTGGAGGAGAGAGAGCTGGAGCGCTTCTTCATCGAGAACGGATTGTCCGATAAAGCGACAGAAGCCAACAACGTTTTGGATTTCTTTCCGGTTACTTGCAGGCGTGCCTTCATCTACAGGTATTCTCCCATGGATGGTGCCAGATACACCTTTTACCACACGAGGGGAGCCAGCAGGCTGGATAGAATACGAGCCTCGAAAGAGCTCAAGACGGGCCGCTGCAGATTGATCGTGACACCTTGGTCTGACCATCTTATGTTGAGCTGCGACTTCAGCACGGGACAAGTTTATCCTAGAGGAAAACCGTTGTGGAGGCTCACGACAAAACAACTGAATAATATCTCTTGCAAGGAAATGTTAGCCTCCACCTTAGCTAACATGCTCACCCTTTGTGACTTGTATGAAGATGATCTGGCGGCCTGGTGGGAGAGATGCAAGCGGATCGTCAGGAAGAGGTGCTGGAGCCTAGACGTCCGGATCAACAGCAAAGAGGTGAAAACATACCAAGAGGCGGTTTACCAGTTCGTCAAGTGTCACGGCAGGGTCAATCGTGGGCTCCCGTATGACAAACGGCTGTTACGGCGTTCCAGGGAAGTGATCGCGGCTTTCCAGATGAAGCAGAGGCAAAAGAAGAGAAATGCCAAACTTTATAGGACTAAAGGGGCCCTGGTGGACAAGGATGAATGGGTGAGAGCCAGAACCCAAGCACCCTTTGAAAGTATGAAGGGCCTGAGACTCTCCGAGGATGACACGGTTTCCCTCCGTCCCGAGGAGATGCTGGATGTCGTGGAACGTTATTATACTCAGATCTATCGAGAGAAGCCCATCCGGGGGGAGGAGATACGGAACTTTTTCGACAGCCTCCCCCAAAAGGACTTAAATTTGATACACCCGGGACTGGCGGACGAAGACCTGAGAGAATTAGAGAAACCCATCACCCAGGAAGAGGTCGAGATGGCCATCACGCAAGGAAAGAGCGGATCGGCACCTGGTCCGGATGGCCTGGGCTGGAATTTTTACAAGCTTTTTAAGACATGGATAGGTCCTGCCCTAACTAAAGTTTTTAATTTTTTGCTGCAGCAACCCAAACTTTCTCAATCTTTTTATCAAAGTACTCTCATTTTTTTCGCAAAACAAGGGGATCTCACTTTGGTAAAAAATTGGAGGCCGATCGCCTTAACCAATGTAGACTATCGTATTTTGGCAAAAATCTTGAACGGAAGACTAGCTCGCCTAGCTCCGAAAATTGTGGTACCCGGTCAGACCAGTGCGGTACCGGGTCGGAGCATGTTAGATTCTTTATGTTTGTTCAGAGAGCTGTTTGAGCTGGCCAGGGAGAAAAAGTGGAAGGGGAAGATCATGCAGCTGGACCAAACCAAGGCCTTCGATTGTGTTCATCACGAATTCCTGTGGGCTACTCTGGAGTGGAAAGGGTTGCCCCACAGGTTCGTGCAGTATGTCAAACTGCTGTATAAGGAGGCCTCGGTGACCCCACAGGTCAATGGTCACAGAGGAAATCGGATTGCGCTGGAATCGGGGGTCAGGCAGGGTTGCCCCCTCAGCCCACTTTTGTACGTCTTGGTTATAGATACTGTCTTATGCAGATTGCTGTTAGAAGAGGGGCTCTCGGGACTGGGTCGGGAGATCCCCCAGTCCGTAGGAGCCGTGGTCAAGTTTGTAGTGCACGCCGATGACGTTTCCCTCTTGGTGAATGACGAAGAGGAAATGAGACGGGCCAAGCTCATATTTGAACATTATGGGAGAGTATCTGGAGCACGGATAAATTATCAGAAAAGTTGTGTTATCGACCTGGGCGGGAAAGAAGATCATCTCATTGTATCGAGGGTAGGGTTCTCTGAAGGGATAGGAGGGGATGACACAGAAAGGGTACAACGAGTGAAGCTATTGGGTCTCTGGTTTACTAAAGAGAGTGGGGCGGGAAAAACTAACTGGTCCCAATGGTTGGAAAAACTGAAGGAGAAAATAACTTTATGGCAAAGATGGCACCTAAACGTGTACCAAAAGGCCATTTATGTTAAGACCTATGTCATCCCGGTGGCCGCCAATATCTCTGTGGTTTATCCGCCACCGATCACCGTGATGAAAGAAGCCGAGACTCTCTTGTTTAAATTCTTATGGGGGACGGCTACTTTCCCTCTCGCCAGAGCTGTGGCTCACAGACCTGTCAAGGAAGGGGGACTGGACTTTCCATCTGTCACCCTCAAGTTTCTTGCAGGGTTTCTCAGTTTTAACTTTGGGGCCTACAGGAAAACTGAAGTGCAAGTGATGAGCTCGGGCTGCCCGGTCTGGACCCTGTTATTTGCCCGTCACTGGGATAGGCACGATTGGTTCCGCCAGTGGTGGAGGGAGGGTTTCACCCCGCGCGCCGTCACGACGGTGACAAAGCTGACGGGACCAGACTTCTGTTGGGACTTGTATGCCCAGATTAAGCGGTACAAAGTCCAAGCCGAATGGCTCCGGGACATCACTGGGCCTGTTAGATGTTTAAAGAGAAATGTGTACGGGCAGCTTTTGGACATCAATTGCTACAGACCGCAGAGGGAAAAAAACCTGACAAAGGTAGCCTTCTTGGACTACCTGAAAAAGCAGGAGTTTCCGATAACGTATTTCACAGACAGGAGGATTCCCTATAGCCTGTGGGACATCCGTTGGCGGTTTTATCACCAGATTTACAAGTTGAAGGTATCGATGCCTTGGGTGCCCGTAGAAAGACAGTTATGTCCAAGGGCACACTGTGAAAAGCAGATGCTGGCAGGAGAGGCTCCTCAAAGAGAGACTTATGAACACTTGCTAAAGCTGTGTCCAGGAGCCACTGGGCCAGCGAGAAAAATGGACTGGCCGGAGCTGAAGGAGCAGCAGGGGGAGAGCATCATTTCAGGCACTGAACCAGAAGGGGGCATCAGAGGACCAGGGTAACACAGCAACATCTTTAAGTCCCACTGGGTACAACAGGACAACTGTGTTTTTTCTGGGTGGCTCCAAGTATTAGCATGTTAATAGCTAATTTTAAAACTAACCAGGTAACCTAGCAGCATGACTGAATGCCAATTTCTAGAGATACTGTGGCACACAGATCGTATGGACTGGCAAAGCATTTCTTATTAAAATGCTAGCTGTTGTCCTGTTTTTCAGTGGGCCAAGTTTAGTTCCCAGTGATGGGTTGATGATTACTACCTCACACAAAATAACATTTGTTACACAATTAATCTCAATGAGAAGCTGAAAAATACCCACTGAGGAAAAATCATCTCCAAAGCATGACATTATTCAGCTCATTTTCCATGAGCCTGCCGGTACATAGAAACATAGAAACAGAGCGAGTCAGAAGGGGCCTCCTGGGCCATCTAGTCTGACCTCCAGCACCAGCCGGCTCCGTTCATGACATGCCCACCATGTGCACGTCCAGCCTATCCTTGAACTGGAAACAAACTCCAACTCCCTGTGTTCATTTAGGAAGGCAGTGACTTTTGAAACGCGCTCCGTTCACGTGCAATTTGATCCATGGAGGTACTTGGCAACCCTCGTGTAGACTCCGGGTTTCTCCTTCTCAGCACAGCCAGCAGACCAGCTTATGGTCCCATGCAGTTCCGTCCTGTCATTGGCCCCACAAACGATGGAACCGCCAGCATCTCCCTGAAAGGTCAAAACATAGGAGGGGTGGTTAGTATTCTCCAGTAGTCATTAGGACAGGTTAATCAAAATCACAGGCTGGACAGTAGTTGAGCAGGGGAAGCAAATCAATCTGCCTACACACATTGAGCCACAATGCCCCTGCTCGCTGGGGGGTCGTGGGAGTGCTGCACCTTTTTCCTGAATGCACATGCATGTGGCAGCACCCAAAGTAACCTAGGGGATTCTGGCATTGCTGGTTCTGTATTTGGAGGGGTGACCCCCTTCCATAAGCTGAGACATGGTGCAAGTAAGGAGTGGGGGCAGCTTCAGAAGGTGCACCCGGGAACCCATCCTCCCCTGAGTCACTTGAAAACAAGATGAAAAAGCCTGCATTCAGTGCATTTTTCTGCACAGCTCATCATTTCTGCCCATTGGAAACACATTCTGACCATCAAAATCTTACCAGGACACCTCGTTTTTGTTACCCTAACCCTACCCTAGTACACACCCCTAATCCTAATATATGGATAAAGTTCAATTGAGAAGAGGGCGATTTTGAACAGGCATTCGTTGAGTAGCTTTTTCTGCACAGCTCTTCATTTTTGCCCATTCTAACCACATTCCAAGCATCAAAATCATGCCAACACACCTCATTTTTGTAACCCTCACCCTTTCGTGGTGCCCCTATCCGAGAACTCAAGCATGAAATTGCTGGCCTTCTTACTAAAATATTAAACATGCTCCTAAAATTATCCCTTGTGCCAGAGGATTGAAGAATGGCCAATGTAACACACATTTTTAAAAAGGAATCCGGGGGATGCAAAGAACTACAGGCCAGTAGCTTAAAATCTGTTCTGGGTAAACCGTGAAAACATTATTAAAGATAAAATCACTGAACACTTAGAGGGACAAGCACGATGAAAAGAAATTCAATATGGCTTCCACTAGGAGAAGCCTTGTCTCAGTAGCAGGGGTTGGACCCACTGGCTTTCGTGGCCCCATCCAACGCTACTATTCTATGACTAGTCTTGAAATTCTTTGAGAGTGTCAATAAGCATGAGAACAGGGGCAATCCAATAGACACGGTTTACTTGGACTTCCAAAAGGCTTTAGAGCAAACCAAGCAGTCATGGAATGGGGGGGGGGGTGTCCTCTTATGGACCACTAACTGGAACCTTGGTTCCAACAGAGCAAAGCTCAGGGAACCCAGGTTCCATTTAGATGCCAGGAAGCACTTCCTGACAGGACCCCGAGGGGGTGGAATGGGCTTCCACGAGAGGTGGTTGAGACCCCAACCCAGGGTGTTTAAGGATAGGCTGGACATGCACGTGGTGGACATGGCATAAGCGGAGCTGGCTGGAGCCGGGGGTCAGACTAGATGGCCTGGCTCACCTTCTGACTAGCTCTGTTTCTATGTTTCTATGTTAATGAACAGAAGACAGAGGGTGGGAATAAATGGCAACTTCTCCCAGCAGAGAGATGTCATCAGGGGAGTCATACAGGACTCTGTATTAGGACCAATACTTTTCAACCAATTCATAAATGATCTAGTATTAGGCATAAGCATGAAGTGGGCAGGTTGCGGATGCCACCAAACTATTTAGGGTTGGGGTTAGATCCACAAGGAATTCTGAGGCATTCCAAAGGGATCTCTCCAAACTGGGAGGATGAGTGACAAAATTGCAAATGCAGTTCCACTTGGACTATTCAGCTTAGAAAAAAAGGCAAGTAAGGGGAGGTGTATTTTGACAGAGATGTTCAAAATAATGCATGGTGTGGAGAAGGAGGCATTTTTCTCCCTCTCCCATAACACTCAAACCCAGCATCACCCCATGAAGCTGACAGGTGGCAGGTTGTGGAAGATCGAAGGAAGGACTTCTTCACACAGCAGTTGCGTCTCCACTGCTCTTCGCCTTTCTTTCTCATCTTGAGGGGGTCACTCTCTGTTCTGGTGCTCGTGCCTTTTCTTCTGGCAAGGCAACTCGGTGGCACTTGTTGCATGTGCAGAGCATGTTACTCTCAGATAAGAAAACAAACATCTCACAGATGCTGCAGGTCACCACAACTGTGGAGACTTCTAGAGCCACTGTTCATGCTAGTTTTGTGACTGTGTCTTGGGGAACAGTTGTGACAACTGGTGCTTTCTCCTGTTTCCACTAATGGTTAACAACACAGTCCTGCTAGTAAATGGGAGTGTGTTACAGAGAGGAAAACAAGTGTGGGGGAAACTAAGGGGAAAGGCAGAAGAGAAAAGAAGAGGGGAGAGATCAGAGACCTCCCTCGCTGAACCCCACCAGCAAATTCCTGTTTGCTTTCCCTGGAGCTCTGCTGCTTGCATCCCAGAGACCCCAGACCAGGGCCTGCTCCGCTCCCTCTGCCCTGCTGGGAGTCAGAAACCAGAATGAGTCCCCCTGCACCCACAACTGCTGCCGGCTGATCAGGCCACCCCCCTTCAGTGAATCAGCAATCGGCTAACTTGGAACTTCCCCTCAGTTCCATTTTAGAAAACAAAAGGCTGCTTGCTGCACCAGCGCAAGCCTGGTTCTGCTTTGCCTCTTCCACGCAACTGCCTCCAAACTGTTTTCTCTCCTTGTTTGCTCCCTGGACACTCGGCTGTTTGTATCCTAGGGGCCACAGACCAGCTGGGGCAGCTTGCTCTAATCTGCTCTCCTACGCAAGAGGTCAGGAACCAGAATTTTTTCTTCTTTGGATCTTTTTCTGGATCTTTTTGAGATCTTTGTTAGTTGTCCCATGAGGTACACCTGCCCTTTTTCTATGGACAGAAACAGGAATAGTCCGGATAGAAGCATGTATTCATACTGCTTGTGCCCTATATTGGCTGAAGCTATCATCTAGGAAGGACTCAGGAATGCCAGAAAAAAAATATTAGAACAACTGCAAACAGCCCAAAGCTCCTCTGTAAATTCTACAAGTTATATTCTGTATGCCTATAGGATCAATATAAATACTTTACCCTCTATTTGTTCAAACAGTGTTAAACTACTGCTTAAACAAAGGATCCATCTATTTTTTCAGTGCCATGACTTGTTTTACACTACTCGAATGCCATTCTCAATTTGGTATCCATTATGCAAAATAACATTTGAGCTGGAGTTTTACTGTTCAGTTCTTACTGTTGCCCCTTTAAGAATATCTTTTCTAGCCTTCTGATTCCAGTGTATGCCCTCTGTGTACCTGGATGGGAGATATCACAATATCCAGATTCACCAACGATGCTGTACCTGTGACTTGGGTGAAGTTGAGGACATGGAACACTACCTACTTCACTGCCCACTATATGCTGATCCAAGGTATAGATTCCACCATTGTATCATCAATTCTCTATTAAATAGACCTTTGTTGGGTAACAAGGCAATTATGCATGCATTCTGAACCAAGTTGCAAAGTAAGCTGCTAGAAAAATAAGGGCTAGGCAGCACCCTGCAGTTTGATATTAATTTTATGGATAAGGATTATTTTATTTGTTCCCAGGAATGGCTGTGTGAGTTTACTTAGGTTGTGCAATTATTATAATTCTACTAGAATTTTATGGTTCTTCATGTTTTATAACTTTTGTACTGGAAATTGGTCTGCATCTTATTCTCTTTTTCAAATTTGTAGCGGCCTGTGGCTAAGAGCAATAAAGACACACAGTACACACTATCCTTCCCATAGTGCTCAAGTGAAAACTTAACTTTTTTCTTTGTAAACATTAAGATTGTTGTTGATTATTTATATTGTGTTTATAAAGAGCGTTCTCTATGAAGTGGCACAGAGACCTTTCCAGTGCAATGTCTGTTTGCATAGACCACTCACAATTTGGTGCAACCACACCCACAGCAAGCTGTTAGAAGCGATCAGTACATCACACAGTCAGCTCTGGCCCACTACAAACCACACCCCAACATACGCAACACTTTGCCCTATACGTAAGAAGGCATCAAGCCACCTGAGAATAAGCTATTTTGCCTTGTGTGTGATGTTGCTGTCCTTATGCGCCATCAAATTATTGCCGACTTCTGGCAATCCTATAAATGAAAGGCTCACTGCACTGCGTCCACTTCTGGGCTCCACATTAGAGGAGAAACACAACTAGCTTAACATTGGTTCAGCACAGTGTCACAAGAATGGTAGCCAGGTTGGGAGGATGAGGAGAGATTGAGAGAACTGGGTCTCTTCAGCCTGGAGGAGACTCGGAGGGGGACTTTTAGTGACGTATCAGTATGTGAGGGGATGACATGCAGAGGAGGGTTGTGACCTGTTCCTCTTGCAGTGGAGGGCAGGATATGTTGCAATGGGGCGAAGCTCAAGGAACCAGGCTTCAGGTGGGATGTTGGGAAGTTCTTCCTGACGGTTAGGACCCCTAGGATATGGGATGGGCTTCCAAGGGAGGTGCTAGAGGCACCATCAGTGAGGGTGTTTATGGAAACATTGGACAACCACGTTGGACATCACATGAGCAGAGCTGGCCAGAGCTGGGGGTCAGACTAGATGACACATGAGGCCCCTTCTGATTCACTTTGTTTCTGTGTTTCTCTGGAGTCACTCCATCTCATATTTGGTCCTCCTTTGCTGCTTCTGCCTTCAACTTTCCCTAGCATGATTGTCTTCTCCAGTGAGTCTCACCTACTCCTGCTATGTCCAAGGTATAGAAACCTGTCCAGGGTTCACAAAGCTCTCCTCCAGCACCAACTTTTGAATGTATCATCTTTTTTCCCTGTCAGCTTTCTTCAGTTCTCACACCCAGACATAGTGCTCAGGAATGCAGCGCTGTTGGCTGTGGTTTCCAGTGAAACATCCTCACGCTTGATCTTTTCTAGGTCCTTCTCTGCTTATTTCCAAGTCTCAGTCTCCTTCAAATGTCTTGGCAAAGTCTCCCTTTGAATTAATGATTGAAACAAGGTGTGCAAACACTTTCACAATGCCAGTTTCTTAACTGTTGACAGTAAAGTGCTGTAATGCTTCTGTAGTCATGATGGAAGAGATTCCATGTAGCCATAGAAAGAGGAGGCTCTGAGGGGACCTTCTGGCAACATGTAGGTACCTGAGGGGATGTCAGGTGGAGGTGGGTCAAGACCTGTTTTCCCCTGTGGAGGAGGGCATGGAATGGGCTTCCACGGGAGGTGGCTGAAGCCCCATCCGTGAAGGTGTTCAAGGATAGGATGGACAGGCATATGGTAGGCAAGTCATGAGCAGAGCCAGCTGGAGCCAGAGGGTCACATAAGATGGTCCAGGAGGCCCCTTCTGACTTGCTCTGTTTCTATTATTTTGGCTTTAATATTAATTGTACATTTAAGTAACATTAAAACTTAACATTCTGCTGCAGTTCAGCACTTGCACTGTCTTCTTTCACTTTCAGTAGGGTGTGGGTGTAGATTTTACCTGGGTGGAACATCCATTTGTGAGAAGTCTGGGAAGACATGTCCTATAGAGGATACATTCCAGGGTATGAAAAAACATGATCTGGGGTGGTCCAAAGCTTATAGGGGAGGGTGCAACCCCAGTTCCTTATTCCCCATTACTGGGGTTCATCACGGATTAGCATGTGTTGCGCAAACAGAACCGCCCTGCTTGGACAGCGCACACGCTCCTAGAATGGAGGCTATATAGCAAGGGGACGGCATAGAAAAACTTGAACTAAATAAATAAAATCGGGGAAGAGCGGAGATGGCAGGGGGCGAGGCGGCCAAGGCCCAGCTCGCCGCTCTGTGCGAGAGCCCAAACCCCACCCAGGCCGGGTGCTCGGTTCCCGAAGCCCGTCCGCAAACCGCTTCCTGACGCGCGAGCCCATCATCCTGCGCCCGGCATCAGCGAGAACAGCCCTCGATCCCCGCCTCCGGCCCCGCCTCGCCCCACGCGGGACTCTTAAAGGGCGAGCCCGACGGGGAAGCGGCCCGGAGAGTCGAGCGGCGGCGGCGGGCAGGTGAGCTCCCGGCAGCGGCTCCCCTCCCCCCGCACGGCCCGGGCGGAGAAAGGCCGCCTCGCCTCGCCTCGCCTCGCCTCGCGTCTCCGGCGCCCCTCTCGGCCGCGCAGCTGCCCGGCCCGTCTCTGGCGCCGGCGCCCGCTTCCGAGGCCTCGGGCCACGGGGCGGGGAGCGCCCCGCCGAGGCCCGCTGTCTCCCGGCGGGGCGGCCGAGGCTGCCCCGGCGCCTCGCAGCCCCGCGTCTCTGCTGCGGGCCGCTCCGGGCTGGCGCAGCCGGCCGCCGGACGGGAGGCCCCTAGCGCCGCCGCAGGGCCGAGCCCGGGGCCATCGGCGCGGCGGGGCCGCAGGCGCGAGGGGCGCCCCGTCCGCCGGTCCCCGTCCGCGCGGGGCCTGCGGGCAGGGCCGCCTTAAGGCGTGGGCCGGATGGGCGCTTGCCCGGGGCCCCACACTAATCTGCGGGTGTTAACCCTTGGACAGTGGAAAACTTCCCAAATTAGCAGGAGTTGCCGGGGCCCGTAGTGCTGTTCAGGCGCCCTGCTCGTTACGCCAGAGCATCGACCGTCCGGCGGTGTCCCAACTTCGTTATAGGGAAAGCTAGTTTCTGCGGAGGGTTTCGGCACCTCAGCAATTTGGGAGGCCTGTAAAGTAGCTGGATGGGCCTTTTACTGCCTAGAACTGGGCGAAGTGGACGCTTGGGAGGCGTGGAGGGGAGATGGGAGCTCCGCATTCTTTTGCTGACCTTCAGACTAGTCCAGAGAAGGAAGCACAGGGCAACCAGGTTAAAATTTAATGGTCCGTGCTGGTGTGTCTCTTTCAGACATCGGGTCCAGAGGACACAGGGCTTGCCAGGGGGGAATCCCTAATTGCTCACCTGAGTGCAAGGCCTCCCTGTTCTCACCTGTTGCAGAGGATTCCTCGGCCTTACAAAATGTCCCTCCCTCCCTCTTTCCCTCTCTCTCTCTCTCTCTTAGCTTTTTGCTTTTAATCACCTCTATTGTGTTTGTGTTGGAAGAGGTTAGAAACAAGCAGTGTGATCCCTACATGACATTGCTCCAAGGACTTGTACATTCCTTCCATGTGGGGCTTGTAAAAAGCAGGGAAACCTCTCAGGTACCGCTGCTTTGCTATTGCCGGTTCCAGGTCCCTGTGTGCACCACTGGGTACTGAACTTTGCTTGTGGGGTAGGCATGTGGCTTTGGAGTATCTCAGCTTGTCTGTTACATGAGAGATGTTTCTAGTCCCTATTTAAATTTGAATGATACAAGCTTGCCACTGGCCTTGCAACTGGAGCATGGCTGTGTGCAGGACCTCCTCCGATTGGGCCCTTATCTCATCCCACAGCTTGGTCTCCACCTGCTCTGTACACACCAACACCCCTCTTGTCTGCTCAGTTCTTTATGAAATAGAACATTAAAAGCATCCTTGTTACCTGCTTAAGGAGTTTGGGTATAGTGCCTCTTCTCCTTGGCAACCTGAGGCCAAAGGGAAGTGGGGGGGGGTTATATGGCAGCAGCTGCCGCCTCTTGGGGGTGGAATGGGGGGATCGCCAGCTTACTGGTGTTTGTCAGTCCTATTCCTTGTCTCCTTACTCCCTGCCACTAGACCCCCGTGCAGGATGGCATCAACAAAGCTGCGTGTGGCCGTGATTGGGGCAGGGGCTGCTGGACTCTGTGCTGCCCGGCACCTACTTGCCTCCCCTGACACTTTCGCCCCTCCTGTGGTGTTTGAGGGCTCCAGCCGTCTCGGGGGCACCTGGGTTTACACGGAGGAGACTGGGGAGGACGCTTGGGGATGGACCATCCACTCCAGCATGTACCATGACCTCAGGTAGGCACTGCAGCCCATTCCACTTCTAGACCACCTTATAGCTGCAGCTCTGCACAGTTCACAGCAATTCATAAAAACATGGAGCGTTGTGCCTTTCATGACCCATGGCTGCTCCTCCCCCTGAGAGGAATTGTGCTTGTGCCACCATCCCTGTCTGCCTGGGGGCTCCCTATTGAGCAGGGAGAGGAGGGGCAGGGCTCAGGGGCTCAATGAGGCTTTATTTATTTATTTATTTATTTATTTATTTATTTAAAATATTTTTATGTCGACCTATTCGCAAAAAGCCTCAGGATGGCTTACAGTATAAAATATAACATAAATAAATTCCTGACCCACACTGGCTGCAGTTAAAAACATAGAAAAGACAATATTAAAACTTATTAAAATATAGCTGGAATAAAAAGGTCTTAACCTGGCGCTGAAAAACAAAGATGGTGCCAGGCGGACCTCTCTGGGGAGCGCATTCCATTGATGGGGTGCCACCGCAGAGAAGGCCCTCCTCCGGGTACTTTGCCTCCTGATGTCTTTCACGGAGGGCTCCCGGAGGAGGGCCTCTGCTGCCAACCTCAAGGGGCGGGAGGGCAAATATGGAAGCAGGCGTTCCTTCAGGAATCCAGGCATTCCTCCCCACTGCCCTTGCTCCTAGGACTAACCTGCCCAAGGAAGTGATGGCCTTTCCTGATTTCCCCTTCGACCCTTCACTGCCATCGTTCCTGCACCACTCGGATGTGCTGAGCTACTTGGAGAGCTACGCAGAGCACTTTGGCATCCAGGACAACATCCGGGTGAGAGGCAGGGTGGGGCTTGGGAACAGGACGTGGGGGAGGATGAGGCCATGCACCCACCCCTTTGGCTGCTGGGACGCGTCTGCTTTCGATGAAAAGTCAATAGTACCTGAGCGCATGAGAGAAAGAGTGGCTTCTTTTTCTTTTGCCCTGGAATAACCACACTTGGCATCTGTACATCCAGGGCTGCAGGGAGATGGGCTTCCAAGCAGGGGTTGCCTACCAACTTAATTTAGAAACAGAGAGTTGCTCTTTAAGAGTTTGAATAGCTTTACTCATAATAAAGAGGAACATGGCAGACTCCTTGAAGTTGTGACCTTTCAGAGCTGTAGATCTGCTGGGTATCAGCAGGCCCAGGACTTCTCCACACAGAAAGGGTTCTCTGTTGTATGAATCCAGGGGCCTGATTCAGCCAAGGCACTTCAGATTCCAGGACAGGAAGAAATAAAACCACTTGAGTGAAAGATAATGTATAGTTTATTGATTAGTGTTGACATTTGGAAGCAGCTTATCAATAAATAAGTCAAGGAAAAGTGCACAAGCGCCCCTGTGGTTGAAAGACCCGGGAGCAACGGATGTGGCTCCCGGGGCACGTGGCTGGCTGCACCGACCCTTGCATGTGCCTTGCCCCAGAAGAAGCCACGAGGCAGCAATTCTTAACAAGGTAAAAATGTTCTAGCTCTCTCCTGAAATTCTAGGAGCTGCCAGCCAGGGAGAAGAGGGAGGCTAGGCTGCCCTAGTTAATTTAAGCAGACAGGTGTGTCGACATCCTTATACCAAGGATGAGGAAAGGAAATCGGTGCCCTCATTAGCCTGCAAGCTTCACACAGCAGCTAAACTTCGCACATATTTGTTGTTTCTCCTATTGTTATTACACTGCATCTATATCGTGTCTTTTCCCTCTTGTGAGGAGCCCAGAGCAGCTTGCAGGGATCCACTTCACCCTCACAACAACAGCTCTGTGAGGTAGGCTGGGCTGAGAGTAAGTGGCACCCAAAGGGCTTCGTGGCTGAGTGGGGACCAGAATCAAGGTCTCCCAGGTCCCCAGTCCAACACTTCAGCCTACCCAAGGGTCTGCACTGGCCACTGTGCACAGTGGACGCTAACCCCTCATCACAGGCCCCCTGGTTATCTGCCCCAGTGCACTTGCCTACTGCGGGGTCAGCACTGAGTGCCTGCCGTGCCTGCGCGGCTCCGCCAGCTCACCTGTTCTTCTCCCTGCCTCCCCCTCAAGTTCCACTGGCAGGTAGAAGAGGTCAGGCCGGGGCAGAAAGGCCAGACTGGCAGCCCTTGTGGCTGGGATGTCACAGCCGTCCTGCGGGCTCCAGATTCAGCCCAGCGAGTCACAGAACACTTCGATGCGGTCCTGGTTTGCACTGGGTGAGTCCTGCTTGACCTGGCGGGAGGGAGAGCAGCTCTGGCACCATAGTCCTTGCTCTTTGCTTTGTGAAGTTCCAGGCCCAGGAGGGATGGGGGGAAAGCAATGGCCGTCCGAGGATGCTGCCACGCCATCCCCCATAGCCAGGAAGGGAAGGCTGGTATATTCCTTGATGCCACTGCAGCGTGGGTGGGTGAGGAGGACGTAGGCTGTGATGCTGGGCCTGTTCTTGCCCTCCAGCTGATGCCTTGACTGCCCTGTTTCTGCAGGCACTATGCCAGCCCGTTTCTCCCTGCCATCCCTGGCCTGGACAGTTTCCAAGGTAAGGGCTGGATCCCAGCCACCAAGAAAGAAAGGGGGGCCATGTTCCCACCATGGCCAGTCAGTCCCAGGAGGGCCATCTCCTTACCCCCCCCACCACCCCATGGATGTTCCCAGGGTGGCTGCCACACCAAAAGGCCAGTGGGAGGCTCTCCGTCATGCTACGAGCCATTGTCAGACCTCTGTCCTTCATGCTTATTCCAACCCAATTGGAAACTGGAAGTCACCACTGCAGCCATTGACTCCTTCATGTGTGAAGAACTTGCATTTCTCTGACCTGAATCTTAAGCCAATCCATTTTCATAGAACAGTGAATCAGAAGGGGCCAGAAAGCCAATGAGTCCAACCCCCTCTCAGTACAGGACTCTCAGTTTAACCATCCCTCTCAGATGGCTGTCCAGTTGCATCTGAAATGTCTCTAACCCACAACCTACCTAGGCCACTGGTTCCATTGTCATACTGCTCTAGCACTCAGGCAATGTTTCCTGGTATCTAGTCAGAATCTGCCTTTCTGTAACTTGAGACCATTATTCCATGTCCGGCACTCTGGGAGGATCGAAAGGAGGCCCCTGACCTTCCTCTGTGTGGCAGCCTTCCCAGTACCTGCAAGGTGCTTGTCATAGCAGTCTTCTCCAGGCTAAATATGCCCAGTTCCTTCCATCTCTTCGCATAGGGCCTTGTTTCCAGACCCTGGATTGTCCTTGCCGCCCTCCTCTGGGCCCTTTCCAGCTTGACTGCATCTTTGCTAAATTGGGGTGCCTGAACTGGACAGGTGAGGCCTCACCAGTGCTGAGTAAAGAGGAACTAGTACTTGGGAAGCAATACTTCTGTCAATGCAGCCTAAGAAAGCATTTGCCCCCTTTGCAGCCACATCACATTGTCGACTCATCTTCAGCTTGTGATCTACAAGAATTCCAAGATCCTTCTCACTGGCAGTATTGTTGAGCCAGGTATTCCCCATCTTGTAATGGTGCATTTGGTTTCTTTTTCCTAGGTGCAGAACTTGGCTCTTGTCCCTACTGAATTCCATTCTCTTGTTTTCAGCCCAGCACTCCAACCTATCAAGATCACCTTGAATCTTCTTTCTGTCTTCCAGGGTATTTGCTATCCCACTAAGATTTATGTCACCTGCAGAATTGATCATTGTGTCCTGCACTTCCTCATCCCAAATATTGATGACAACGTTGAAGAGCACTAGTACCCCACTTGCTACCTCTCCCCAGTTTGAGAAGGTGTCAGTGATGAGCATTCTTTGAGCCTTTCTATAGCCAGCTGCTAATCAGGAGCTTTGCTAAATTCAAGATAAATTATGGTCACAACATTCCCACAGTCCATCAGGGAGGCTCCCCAGTCAAAAAATGAAATCAGGTTCATTAGGTATGCAGTCAGCAGGATTCATTCAGTCAGCAGAATGCATTATAATGCATTCATTATAAATGCATGTTGGCTTCTAGTAATCCCTGCATGGTTTTCAAGGTGTTTGCTTTATAATTTCCTCCAGAATTTTCCCAGGGATTGGTGTCAGACTGACTTGTTTGTAGTTTCCAAGTTCTTCTCTCTTGAAGACGGGCAATATTAGCCCTTCTCCAGTCCTCTGGCACTTCTCATGTCCTGCATGATTTTGCAAAGATAATAGACAGTGATTCTCAGAGTTCTTCCGCCAGCATTAGCATGAAGTTCATTGAGCCCTGGAGAGTTGAACTTATTTAACCCAATTAGATAATCAACGATCATTTGCTTATCAATCTTGAGCTGCCATCCTGGTACATCAGCTTGTACATCCCCTTCTTCAGGAAGGCCATAGATCTTTCTGGTGATGCATGCAGGCACAAATGACATAGCCAGGCAGGGTGTGGGCGGGACCACCGGGGACTTCAAGGCCTTGGGGAAGAAACACAGGGACCTGAAGGCCCAAGTGGCCTTCTCATCCATCTTGCCGGTCCAGGGATTTGGGCCAGGCAGGGACAGGAGGGTCTCCGAGGTGAACGACTGGCTCAGGGTGTTGTGCCAGAAGGAACACTTCAGGTTCCTCAACCACAGCACCTGGTTTCTTGCCAGTAGACTTCTGGCAAGGGACGGTTTGCACCTCACGAGGATAGGGAAAAGGTCCTTTGGAGATGCTCTAGCGAGCTTCGTCCGGAAGACTTTAAACTGAGTGGGGGAGGGGGGTTCAGGCCCCCCAGTAACATGTCTGCACTGGACAAGTGTGGGGGGAGGATCAGGGCTCTGGGAGCAGGGTTTTAGAGGTACTGCAGGGGCTGACAGGACTTTTACAGAGAGAGCCCAGGTATCAGGGAAGATGGGAGGAAGGAGGTGCATGTGCACCAATGCTAGGAGCATGGGTAATAAGCAGGAAGAGCTTGAAGCTCCCCTGGGAATAGGAGGGTATGACCTGGTGGGAATCACAGAAACTTGGTGGGATGAAAGGCAAGACTGGAATGTAAACACAGAGGGGTATCACCTGTTTAGAAAGGACAGGAAGGGAAAGAGAGGTGGGGGCGTGGCTTTATACGTCAGGGAAGGGATAGGATGCAGTAAGATAGAATGCAGCACAGATGGGGATTCGGTAGAGGCAGTCTGGATGAAACTTAGGGGTTTTGACACTGAAAGAGACCTGACAGTGGGGGTATGTTATCGCCCTCCAGGTCAACTTGAGACCCTGAATGATGTCCTGACAGGTCAGATTCTAAGGATATCTCGTGGGAGAGACACAGTAATTATGGGAGATTTCAATCTCCCGGATATTAGTTGGGAGACTCACTTGGCGGTGACAGCCAGGTCACGTCATTTCCTAGAAGCTATAGAGGGAGGGTTTTTCACACAGAGGGTCTGAGAGGCGACAAGGGGGGGACATCCTTGACTTGGACTTGGCCAACAGGGAGAAGCTGATAGATGAGGTACAGATTAGGGGAGCTCTGGATGCGAGTGATCACTCCATCCTTTGCTTTGAGATCAGGGGACTGGGGACGTGCAGCAGGTTGAGCACTAGAAACTGGGACTTCAAGAGGGCCAACTGAAGGCCAGACTGGGGAAAGTCTCCTGGGATAGGTTACTGGAAGGCAAGCAAGTTGAGGAGGGGTGGATGGCACTCAAAAGGGAGGTTTTGGAGGCGCAAGCCTTGAAGATACCTCTAGTTAGTAAGGTGGGGAGTCAAAGGAGAGTGCCGCCATGGATGCGAAAGGAGGTGGTTAGAGGGTTTAGACACAAGAGGAACCTCTGTAGGAAATGGGTACTGGGGCAAATAGACAAAAGGTTATACCGGGGGGAGGAGGCCCGTTGCAGAAGGATTCTTTGCAAGGCTAAGGTTGATTACGAGCTGAGACTTGCAAAGAATATCAAGAGCAACAAAAAGGGCTTCTTTCAGCATGTAAATAGGAAGAGGAAGGGGAGACAAGTGGTGGGAACACTAAATAATGAGGAAGGAGATCCAGTGGCTGATATGAGGGAAGAAGCACAGATGCTAGATGACTATTTTGCCTCTGTGTTCTCCCCAGAGCAGGACAGGGGAGATCTGCAAGGGAGATTAGATGAGGCTGGGGACTTAGGGGCACAGATTAGCATCACCTCCCTAGAAGTCGAGGAGCTCCTCAGGGCATTGGATGTTACAAAGGCGCCAGACCCTGATGGCGAGAGTACTTCAAGAGTTGGCAGGGGTTCCCTCATGCCCACTGGCCTCCATTTTTGAGGCTTCATGGAGAACAGGTGAAGTTCCAGAGGACTGGAGGGTGGCGTCAGTGGTCCCAATGTTCAAAAAGGGTAGTAGAAGGGACATGGGGAATTACAGATCAGTTAGCCTTGTGTCCATTGTAGGAAAAACAATGGAAAGGCTCATAATAGCAAGAGATCTAGGGATGCTAGATAGGGAAGGGAGGCCGGCGGCCACACAACACTGGTTCCACAATAACAGGTCCTGCCAGGCAGCCCTTGTGGAAGTCTATGACAAGGTTTCAAGGTGGCTAGATGGAGGGGATGCAGTGGATGTGGTTTACCTGGATTTCAGCAAGGCCTTTGGCAAAGTGCCGATGATGTTTTATTTATCTATTTATTTATAAAAATTGTATGCCATCCATTACTTGCGTCTCTGGACAGCTTACAACATAAATCAGAATAAAATAGATAAATTGACTATTCCATGCTGGTGTATATCCTGGTTGAGAAACAGGAGTTTTGGGATAGACCAAAGCACTGTCCGATGGATTAGGGCATGGTTGACTGACCGAAAGTACAGGGTAACTATTAGTGAGGAATCATTGGGATGGCGGCCAGTGACAAGTGGGGTCCCCCAGGGTTCTGTCCTGGGGCTGATCCTGTTTAATCTTTTCATCAATGACATGGAAGAAGAGATGAACAGTCTGCTGATCAAATTCGCAGACGACACTAAAACTGGAGCAGTGGCCACAACTGAGGAGCAGGTACTCCAGATCCAAAAGGATCTGGACAGACTATGGAAGTGGGCAGGAGACAACAGGATGGCGTTCAGTGTGGAGAAGTGCAAGGTCTTGCACTTGGGGCATAGGAATAGTTGTCATAAGTACAGGTTAGGTGACAAGTGGCTGGAGAGCAGCACTTGTGAAAGGGACCTCAGGGTACTGGTTGCCTGAAGGCTAAACATGAGTCAGCAGTGTGATATGGTGGTTGAGTGAACGCCACCCTTGGTTGCATAGCCACAAGTGTGGCTTCTAGATCAAGAGAGGTATTACTACCACTCTATATATAGACTCTGGTATGCTCACAACTGGAGTATTGTGTTCGGTTTTGGGCCCCTCATTACAGAAAGGATATAGCCAGGTTGGAGTCAGTGCAGTGTAGGGCCACAAGGTTGGTGGCCGGTTTGCAGGGGATGCCGTATGAGGCAAGACTGAGGGAACTGGGTCTCTTCAGCCTGGAGGAGACTCAGAGGGGATATGTTGGCGACATACAGGTATGTGAGGGGATGTCACATGGAGATGAGTAGAGACCTGTTCTCCCCTGCAGAGGAAGGCAGGACACGCTCCAATGGAGCAAAGCTCAGGGAGCCAAGGCTCCATTTGGATGCCAGGAAGCACTTCCTGACAGTCAGGACCCTGAGGGTGTGGATTGGGCTTCCATGAGAGGTCGTTGAGGTCCCTTCGGTGTGGGTGTTCAAGGATAGGCTGGACGTGCACATGGTGGGCATGTCGTGAGCGGAGCCGGCTGGAGCTGGGAGTCAGTATAGATGGCCAGGGAGGCCCCTTCTAACTCGCGCTGTTTTTGTTTCCTCTTTTGGGAATAGACTGAGCCAAAGTAGGAATTGAGCACTTCTACCTTTTGTCATCTCTTATCATTTTGCCCTCCGCATTGAGTAGCTGAACCCCAATTTCTTTACTCTATATTCTTCCTTTGTAGCCTGACCTTTCTTCCACTTCCTTTACATGTCCTTTTTGTTTGCAGATCATCTTTAAGCTTTTTGTGAAGCTAAATGAGCTTCTTCTGTTTGTCTTCTAATCTTTTTCCTTGCTGGAATTGTTTGTCATTGTGCCTTTGGAATTTCCTTTTTAAAAAATTCCAGCCTTCTGAGACTCCTTTTCTCATTAGAGCCACTTGCCATGGGACTTTACTTACCATTGTTCTGAGTTTATTAAAATGGGCTTTCTGGAAATGCAGGATACATATTTGGCTACATGTGGCTTTTGCTTCCTTTAGAATCAAGAATTCAATTATGGCATGGTCACTTTCCTCCACAGTTCCTGTAGCTGCCACTTTCCCAATTAGGTCTAGTCAAGGATTGTCATTCCTCTTGTTCCTTCCTCCCCTTTCTGTTGGAGGAAGTTATCCACAACACATTTAGAAATTTGGTCGGTTCTGTTGGTGACTCTCCCAGCTGTACTGCTATGTATGAGAAAGACTTTGGAAAGAGAGACAGCCTGGTTTTAAGGACCATTGTCATGTCAGCTCCATCCAGGAGAGTGCAGGATTTCTTGGGACTCAAGAGTGGTCCCAGGAGCCCAAAATCTCTATCCAGACTCCAAATTAAGCAAAGAAAGAAAATGCTTCCCTGCCACCAAATCACATGAGCAGCTGGTACCCCCCCCCCCCCCCGCATTCCCAGTTTGCTAACTCACAACTAAATCACTTTCCTCTGCTCCCTGCATCCCCCTGGAGTTCTGTGGCCCTGTTTCCAGGCTCTTCTGGTGCCCCCTTTGTCTCTTCTCCCCACACATGGACTCTAAAAAGAGGGCTAAACAGGAGATGACATTGATAAATGTGGTTCTCTGAACTTCCTTGCAAGCAACCATGGAGGCACCCCCTTGAAGGGAGCTTCAGCCGAGCTGGCTTCCTCTTCTGAGGCTTGGCCACGGGACACAGCTCCTGCTTGCCACGCAGAAGGCCCTCACTTGACCCCCAGCAGTGTCTCCAGACAGGGCTGGGGAAATGGGCTGAGACGCTGTGGGGCTGCCGCCACCAGGCAGAACCAACAATGGACCAAGGCAGAGCAGGCTCATCACAGGGCAGTTCCTTGGTCCCCATGATCATGACAAGGCAGCCTTTTCCTAGCAGCTGTGCTGTCCCATGGGGTTTCACGCATAGGTTGGCCTTTGTGGGAGGGTCTGGGGGCCTGCAGCAGTCTGGATGAGCTTGGAAGCCTTCCTGGCTGGCTGCTGGGTTTTCTCTTTCTGCCTTCCCTAGTGGGGTCCCACTGAGGGTCTGCCCTGGAGCTTCTGTGCCCCACATGCAGGGACCATGGCAGGTCCTCCGATGAGCTGGAACGCCTGCTGAGTGTTGCGAGCTGGTCAAGGGTCAATCAGGGCAGCAGCTGGGTTGGGAGGTGCTTTACTCAGCAGGCACGCCTGGCGCAGCGGGAGTGGGGGGGCACCGCCACCCCCCAGCTGCCACTTGCTGACTCCCTGTCTTCTCCCCTCTCCAGGCCACCTCCTGCATAGCCACAGCTACCGCCACCCTGAGCCCTTTGCTGGCCAGTCGGTGGTGCTGGTGGGTGCTGGCTCGTCAGGGGTTGACCTCGCCCTGGAGCTGCTTCCCCTGGCTGCCCGCGTCATGCTGAGCCATCACGGGCCTCCCGTGTCCGGGCTGCCTGAAGACGTGCAGCAGGTGCCTCTGCTCTCCCAAGTGGCCCAGAAGGCGGTGGTGTGCAGCGATGGCTCAGTGCTGCAGGCAGACACCTTGATCCTGTGCACCGGCTACCGGTACCACTTCCCCTTCCTGGACTTGGCCCAGCTAGGCTTGCAGGAGACAGACTACGGGGTGGGCCCCCTGTACCTGCACTTGCTGCCTCCACAGCACCCTTCGCTGCTCTTCCTTGGCCTCTGCCAGCGTATCTGCCCCTTCCCCCACTTCCACTGCCAGGCGCGCTTTGCCGTGGCCGTGCTGGCTGGACGTTGCCCCCTTCCCTCTGCAGCTGCCATGGAGGCGGATGCCCAGGCGCAGCTGGAGCAGCACTTGAGGAGCGGTGGGCTGGCCCGGCACTTCCTGTGGCTCAAGGACCAGCAGTGGAGCTATGCAGATGAGCTGGCTCAGAAGGCAGGATTCCCCCCTCTGCCACCTGCTGTCAGAGGGATCTACGAAGCTGTATGTGCCAGCCGGGCCCGTGACCTGGCCACTTACCGCAGCCAGAACTATAAGCTGCTGGGAGCCAGTGCCTGGGAGCTGGTGTAAGGGTCTGGCAGGGGCTGGGCCGAGGGTGGAGTGAGGCCTTCATCCCCCCAGAGCAGTGGCTCCCCTTTTGTGGGGTTCCTCTGAGAACCAGGGTCATTTGTGGCAGTGGCGGCAGCATGGCTGCTGGCCGAGAAAACACAGCAGTCTTCCTGGAGACACTTGATCAAAGTGCTTCTCTGGGCGAGGATTTGAGGCAGCCCCTGAAGTGGGTGTGGAGACCCTTTTTCACTAAAGGCTGAGAGGCAGGCAGGCCCAGGGCACTGCAGCAAGCTGCTTGCGGGGGGGGGGGATTCTGACCAGGACCCCCCCAGTCCTGAAGCAGTGCCTTCTCACAAGCACAGCGCTCCGCCCCAGTGTCATGCCCCAGTCCATCCCGCAAGCCGGGAGGAATTGCTAACGCAGAGCAGTCACCCAGGTGCACACAGGCCCTGCTCAGACACAGCAAGCCTGCTCTAGCCTGCCCCGTTTGCTCCCCAGGAACTGCTGTTCAGCCGTGTGGAGGCTTCCTGGCTTCTTCCCAGGGTGGTTGCTCTGCTCGAAAGCACCACCTTAGCCACATCTTGCAGCAGCTAGCTCCAATGCACGGTGGGAAGGAGAGGCCCCTTTTGATGTGCACCTGCTGCCAGTCGGTTTCACTGGGTCACCCTGCTTGAATTTTAGCATTTAGTGGGAGGGAGACGTGTCTGTGTCCCTGAACTCCTGTTCTTTGCTCAGTGTGCTGCTCAAGGAGAGGGGCAGCCATGGGGCCCAGGTGCCATGAATGTCTCGCTGGCCCTCTGTGTTGGTGGGGATCTGGCTTCACATCCCACGCATCAGGACAGTGCCTCCACCATGGTCTTCAAAGCCTGCTGCTAGAAATGTTCTGCCATAGAAATAAAAGCGCAACAATATGTGGTCGTCTTGCAACTGCATCTGTTCCCGTTTTAATCCACTCCTTGCTCCCGAGACAGATTGCTGCTGCCTAGAATCTCCAGGGTATTTGATCAAGGGCTTGCCACAGGCAAGTTAGTGCGGATCCCAGAGCTGCATGGCCCTGAGCCACGGCCTCCATGGACTCAGCTCCATCTTCCTAGGCTCCACGTGCTTCCAGGTCACCCAGGCTCCTGGGCAGGCAAAAGTGGTCTGGCCTCCTGGAAGGCTGTTCTTGCAGGCTTGGGAACCAAAGGGCTCTCACTTAGTGGCCCTGGTGAAAGGGTCTGAAGGCTGACTTGGCAACAAAGGAAGCAAGCTGGACACAGTCCAAGGGGGGGGGGGGAGGCTTTGCAGCCCCACTTAACCAAGGGCAGCCAGAGAATTGTTTGAGGTCACTCAGGTGCAGCCTTCCTCTTGCCCCTGCAGTCTTTCCCAGCTGACTCCCAGGACCCCTCACAGACCCCTAAAATGAGGTGCAGCTGTACCACCAATCCAGATCACAAAGGCCTCCCCCAGGGCCTTCCCATTTTGAGACTGGGTTGTTCATGCACAAGGGCATAGCGGAAGCAGGCAGTGCTGTGCTGGCGAGGCTGGCCAAGCAGCTCTGCTTCTTTCAGTGTGGCTGCAGGAGGATCGAGCACTGGAAAACCTGTGGCAAAATCCCATCGGGATCCAGCACAGGCAGGGCGACGACTCTGGTTTGCAAGTCACGCACCCCAAGGACCGACTTGAATGCAAGTGATTTTCACGTGGAGTTGGGTCTCTTTCCTGGTTCCCATCAAACTGAAACCACTGCATTGTGCAGACAGTAAACACACACACACACGTGTGCACACCCCCCCCCCTTGCTATGACTACCATGACACAAAAGCAGGCACACGAGGCACACCTCTTCAGGGATTGTCACAATGTTTACATGTGCTGTTACGTGCAGAGCGCCAGCTTATACCTTGCTTCTGCTTCTTGTTCTGGGCGCACACAGCAGGAGTCGGCCTGTCCTCCCACGTCAGCTTATTCAGGGGCCTCTGATGGAAGGCTTTGTCTCCGCCGTTGCACCCCCTCCACAGCCCCTCAGGCCCTTTCAGGGTGGGCCAGGGAAATGCAGCCTCATCTGAGCCCACAATTCCTAATAGTTCTGAAAGCAAAACTTAACCAGCTCTGCTCTTGGCTCATCACAGGTAGTAGAGGGAATGGAGTGCCTTGAGCTGAGCTAGAAAGAATGAGCTGCACCAGCAATTTATAGCAAAATAGGCCTTTTCACATAAGTTATAGAAAGTGGTCAACACTGCAGGTGGGATTCACAACACGTGGCCTGGAATTGACAGGATGCCTCTCTTCACAGTTCACACACGCTCCCAAGGAGCCACGTCACTTCCATCTGCAGAAGTGGCAGTGCCTGCCAGTCAGGAAAGCTCCCATACGGTGATTCAGCCGTGTTCCCAAGGCCAACTGCCATGGGGAGACCAGAGTCCCGCAGGCCCGGAGAAGGGGCTTGGCCAGGCCTCCTCTGCCTCCTGCACGCACACACCCACTGCAGCTGCTGCTGCCCTCTCCTAGTGGTTGCTCCTGGCTGGATACCGCAGCTTAGCCTCCTGTAAAAAGCTCTGGAAAGCAGGTTCTTCATGGCTCTTCTCAGTCACTACAGCAGGACACACAAGAGACCTCCTGGCAAACTGGGGCCCACGAAAACCTCTGGGGCCCAGAATGCCTTCTCGTAGCAGACCTCCCCAGCCCGCCCACTCTTCTAATTCTGTTAAGTATTAGCATCAACTCTACCGCAGATCTGCCAAGATCCCCGTAAATGGGCACGACTCAATAACCTGCATATTGGGGCAGGGAACAGTTCCGAAGAAGCGGGATCACTCCATCCGTAACACCTCTTCCCCAGCTGGGAGAAGCCCACACAACAAAGCTGGGTTTCTAAGCTGGAAGCAGCAGCCCTTGAACTGGTGCCTTGGCAAGGGTGACTTCATGTACCCCTTGAGGATGGTGTGGGGCACATGAGCTAGCAGGCATTAAGAATGCTCTCCGTTATCGCCAGTCACTGACCAGCGGGAAGAGCAGAGCTGGCTCACGGAGCATCCCCTGGGGAGGTTCAGTGGGCCAGCTGGCAGGCCAGGCTGACCACTGGCCCAGCAGCTCTTCATCCCAGTTGTGAATGAGCACAGCTCCCCGCCCGCAACCATTCATAAGCTGCTCCTGGGCTTTGAGCCTCCCCTACCGTCATGGTCGATGTCATCAGCATCGCTCTCTTGGCCCCCATCCTGCCCCTCTTCCTCCTCCAAAGTGCCTCGTGTCAGAATCAGTGCTGAGGGGCCCAGTGAAGACTCCGCTGTCGAGCCTAGGAACGAGAGCCAGGTGGCTGCCAATCCCGTCTTGCCCATGGTGACCCCTCAGCCTCCTGGGGGCCTCCAGCTCTGCACACTGCGGGGGACCTTTGCGGGCACGGCTCTGGCACAGGCACACCGTGGGGGGCTGGCAAGCACGGCATGCAGGGCGACGCTGCTGCAGCAGGAACCACGTCCACCCCAAGGCACCGTACGAGGCCCTCCCACTCCACTGGCGCCCACCTGCTCTGCCAGCACCCCTCCCTTCCCCATGAAGGCCCAGCTGCCCTTGGGGCCAGCTCTCTCCCTGGCATTTGCTACACAGTAGCTGAAAAGCAGCGATGGCCGAGGAAGCCAGATCGCCAGCTGCCTCCGCCTCTCTAGGTGCTGCCACCCGTTTCTCAAGGATGCCGCCAAACCACACAGCCATAGCTCTTTCATACCGGACGCTGCTGGGCTGCCATCCATGGCCAGGGGCCCCATGTCATGCTGCAGACGCACCAGCTGCTCCCGCTGCCGCTGGCTTTGAACTTTTTCCTGCAATCAAAGAAATGCCGCCTTTCTGCCTGCTTGGCTCAGCAAGGGGCCACCTCACCTCTGCCTCTGTCCAAGCAACACCCCCATTGTTCGCGAGAAGCCAGGGGGCCCCCCTGAGCCTTACCATGGCTGCAAGGACAAGTGGGAGGTGAGGCCGACGCAACACGCTTGGGCCTGCCAGAAGGAGCTGGCAATAAAGACCCACACCTCACAGAGGGCAGCGCAAGACTCACCCGCTTCTTCCTGAGGCGCTCATACTCCGGGCGGTACTCTCTGCAGGGAGGGAAAGGAGTGAGCTCCATGCACGTCACTGTGGGCAACCTGACTCAGGCTCTGGCCACCAGCCAGCAGCTTTGGGACCCAGGGGTGCTCCTTGTGTGGCCAGCAGCACTGCAGGGAAACAAGCATCACGAGCAGGAGCTGACCGGCACCCGCCATGGGAAAGGAGCTCCTCCGGCGGGCCCCATAGCGGCACAAACGGCAAGGGATGCGCACCGGTCTCACCAAAGGCCCCTGCCCTGCCCAAGAGGACTCACTGGATGGGGCAGACAAGCAGTGCCAGGGCCATATGGGGCACCATATGGGGCGAACAAACAGCCCCAGGCCTCAGGCCAACATGAAGAAGAGGCTTCTAAATCACGGCTATGCCGGACAACTGATGTGAGCTCCCCACAAGCAACCAGAGGAACTACCAGCCAGGGGCGCCAGACAGCCCCCTGTTCAGGCTACACCTGGACAGTAGCTGCCCGAGGACTCACCGTTCATATTCATCCACAGCTTTGGACACATGTTCAAAAAATTCATCCAGCCCTGTTCCCTGGACAGCAGAGACACCTACCACCTGCAAGAGAAAGTCCCTCACTTTCAGCAGGGAATGTGCGAGTGGAAACTGAGGGCAAGATGAAGGCTGCCTCCGAAAGGAGAGTGGGGCTTCTGAACACACCCGTCCCTTCTTTCCCCCGTATCTAGCAACACATCACACGCTCAGGATATAGTGGGCAGAACTCTGCCAAACACCCTGTAGTCACCCTCTCTTAAAGGCATTTTAAAAACTCATCTGTTTACAATGGATTGTAGTTGAAGTGTGTGCTGGAAAAACGTTTTGCCACAGCTTGAAAATAGCTTTGTATTGGTATTAATATTTAAAGTGCAAAAGATACATACATTAAAAGTTGTAATTTAAAATGATTTTCCATGTTTTCCCTGAGTGAATCTGGTTCAGGAAGTCAGCGTCTAAATATTTTAAATAAATGCATATATGAATGACATTTAGGATTTAAGGCTAGGAAGGTGGAAAGAAGGTAGCTCAAGCGGCCTCATAGACTACATGGATGAGATTGTACCAACGTGTGTGTGGACATGCATGCTGAAAAGTGGTGATCACATCTCCACAAGCACTGGAACACCGTATTGGTTAGAAATCTCCAACTATTTAAAAAAAAAAAAGGTAAACCCACTGGCCACCCAGGAAGGACAAGAAAAGCACCCACCTTGAGTGAACTGTAGAATTCATCCAGAACCAGGCTCATGGAGCGAGTCAGGTTACTGACATAGGTGGCTTCCTGATTAAGGGCATCCTGAAAAGCTTCAAAGTCTTGCATCCATTCCACAGCAAAGCTATGGTCAATGATGTCTGTCTGAAGCAAGACAGAAGAGAAGGCAAGATGGCTAGTCTCACCTCAGGGACAGAGCCTCTCTCCGCAGCTTGGCAGTAGCTGGCATTCCCACCTCATGCCCTGATAGCCCCAGGCGAGGACCACTGGCCCTGCTGCGCTGCCTGGCTCTCGGTTCTCCCTAGAGGTGTCAGGGCTGACTGACAGCTGACCCATCTTCTCACTCAAAGGCAGGCTAAATAGTTGGAAGCTTTTCGCTCAGCCAGGTTTGTGATATCCCCTGATTAAAAGAAAAAATTGGTGTCCAATTCAGATATCTGACTCTCCCCTGGAAACAAGCAAGTAAAAGAGTGCCCTTGACAAAAGGGAAGGAGGGAGACCAGACCGACTGCTGCCTAGCTCCCACACCTACACCCAAACTTCTCTTTGAGCAAACAACTTGCCCAAAAGGGTCCCAGAAAAGAACCACCCCCCTCAGCTCAGAGTGGGAGAAAGCAGGTCAGGCTGCCCAGCAACCCCTCCTGCGAACAGACCTGCACAGCCAGCCCTCCTGCCATCCAAGGGCCAGCACATTTTTCAGCCCCAACGCCTGCCTGGGCAATGCTCCTGCCCATCGAAGGTCAAGGCACTGGCAGGGAAAGCGGGAAACTGGCAACGCAGAAGCTAGGAGTCACTAGGAGAAGTTCAGTAGGGGGCCACAGTCCACAGTCCAAACTGAAGGACTCCTG
The DNA here is from genome assembly GCF_004798865.1 of Varanus komodoensis. NCBI lineage: Eukaryota > Metazoa > Chordata > Lepidosauria > Squamata > Varanidae > Varanus > Varanus komodoensis. Next base: position 28,201 of record NW_025335328.1, read on the forward strand.
GCAGGGGACTAGGCACCCTTAATGAGGACTGGAATGTTCCAAGGAATCTCGTGCCCTTGCCAGGAGGGCTTGAAACTGAACCCTGCTTGGAAGGGATGAGGAAAGGATCAATCAGAGATGTTGAGGGAAAGGTTAACAAGAAAGTTTAGGCTTGTATAGGAAGAGGAAGGAAAGTCAGATTACAAAGGAAGAACATCAGCAAGTAGCAAGGAAGTGCAGGGATGCTGTCAGGAAGGCTAAACAAGAGAGCCTTCTTCAAATACATCCAAAGTAAAAGACAGACAAAAGAGAAGGGAGTTCAAGTACTTCCTGTGGATGGAACAACAGGAACAGATGGCAAAGTAAAGGCAGAAGAACTGAGAAATACTCAGCACCTACTTTGGCTCAGTCTTCTCCCAAAGGAAGAACTACAGCCCTTCTGACAAAGGTGAAGTAGATGCTGAAGGGGCAGGATGGCAGCCCAGGCTGACGGGCAAATGGTCAAGGATCTTCTAATTGGGCTAAATGAGTTCACATCTCCAGGGTCCGATGAACTTCAACCCAGAGTCATAAAACAGTTAGAGAAAGAATTCTCAGAACCACTATCTTCTTTGAGAATTCATGAAAGACACAAGGAAGGCCAGATGACTGGAGAAGGGCTTCTGTTGTTCCTATCTACAAGAAAGGGAAAAAAAGATAAACCTGGGAACTACGGACTAATCAGTCTGGCATCAATCCCTGGAAAAATTCTAGAGCAAATTATAAAACAGTCTGCAAACACCTTGAAGACAATACAGTAATTCCTAGAAGCCAACACGGGCTCCTCAAGAACAAATCCTGGCAATTTCATTTCTGTACTTCCATCAGCTGGAATGGACAGGTCGGCGGAGCCTCCTCAAGCACTCCAGACAAGGGAAATGACCCACTTATATTGAGCACCTTTTTCCAGCAGCACAGCCGACAGAGATCAGGCGGCAAAGTGTACTGGGGAGAGCAGCCAACAAAGCATAAGCTCCAACTGCTGCTATGTGAGGACAGAAGGGCATTAGCAGGGCTGATAAGGGGTGGGTCCTAGGACGTAAGGGTGGTCACTCTTTGACCCATCCTAACAGGCCAAGAGGATGCCCACCCATTGAGAAGGCACTCAGGAGGGGCCAGGAAGAGGTCACTAAGGTGCTGCATATTAATTAAAACAGACAGGCCACCCACTGTTCACCTAGGCCTAGCAATTGGTGTCCTCCACCAGCAGGGGCTTGGTCCCAAGGGCCTTCCTGGCCCTTTCCAGCTCTACTCGTCTATGATTCTAAGACTTACATTTTTAGGAGCCAGAGACCCAGGCTTTAATTTGGGGAACAGGCAGCTACATTACCAAAATAGCAAAAGGCAGGCTAGAAAGTACAACCATTAGGTGGATCCACAACTGGCTGCAAAATTGGACGCAAAGAGTACTTATTAAAGGCATATTCTCAAACTGGGGAGAGGCGACAAGCCGGGGGGTCCAGGGTTGTGTCCTGGGGCCAGTACATTTTTAGTAATGATTTAGAAGAAGTGTGAGGAAAGATAATTGAATTTGCAGATGACAACAACAAAGCAGGGTGGAACAGCAAATACCCTGGAAGACAGAGATATGATACAGACTGATCTCGATAGGTTAGAATGCTGGGCAGAGAGCAGCAGAATGAAATCCAATAGGGACAAATGCCAAGACCTCTTCTTAGGAACAAGGAATCAAATCAGATGGAAATAGTTGACTCAACAATACTGAAAAAGAAGGCTCTTGGGGCTGCTGTAGATCACAAGCTGTGTGTGAGTCAACCATGTGATCCAGCTGCAAAAAGGGCAAACACTATTTTGGGATGCATTAACAGAAACATTGCTTCCAAAACATGTGAAGTACGAGCTCCCCTGCACTCGGCACTAGTCAGGCCTCACCTGGAGTGCTGCGTTCAGCTCTGGGCACCTAGAGATAAAGAAAAGCTAGAAAGGGTGCAGAGGAGGGCGGCAAGGATGATTCAGGGCCTGGAGGCAGAGCCCTAAGAGGAAAGACTGAGAACTGGGCATGTTCAGCCTCAGAAGACGACTGAGGTGAGAACTCTGCAAGCACCTGAAAGGCTGCCACAAAGGGGAAGGGCAAGATCTCTTCTCATTCATTCCAGAGTGCAGGACACTGAATAATGGATTCAAGTTAAAATAACCAGATTCAGACTAGACACCAAGAAGAATTTCCTCACTGCCAGAGCCATACAACAATGGACGCTATTAACTGGGAAGCTGTGGGCTCTCCCTTGCTGAATGCTCTAACTTAGTGTCCTGCAACAAGGGGTTGGACATGATGGCCTTCTTGTTGTTAGTGGCAAAGTCGTATCCGACCCATCATGACCCCATGGACAACATTCCTCCAGGCCTTCCTGTCCTCCATCCCCCGGAGGCCACCTAAGCTCAGCCCCACTGCCCCAGTAACTCCATCCAGCCACCTCATCCTCTGCTGTCCCCTTCTCCTTTTGCCATCTATTGTTCCCAGCATTAGGCTCTTCTCCAGGGACTCCTTCCTTCTCATTAGGTGGCCAAAGTATTTGAGCTTCAGCTTCAGTAGCTGGCCTTCTAAAGAGCAGTCAGGGTTGATCTCCTCTAGGACTGACCGGTTTGATCACCTTGCGGTCCAGGGGACTCGCAGGAGTCTCCTCCAGCACCACAATTCAAAGGCCTCAATTCTTCGGCGCTTCCTTATGGTCCAACTTTCACAGCCATATATTGCAACTGGGAAAACCATAACCTTGACTATATGCACTTTTGTTGGCAGGGTGATGTCTCTGCTTTTTAGTATGCTGTCTAGATTTGCTATAGCTTTCCTCCACAGGAGCGTCTTTTAATTTCTTGGCTGCAGTCCCCATCTGCGGTGATCTTGGAGCCCAGGAAAATAAAATCTGTCACTACTTCCATTTCTTCCCCATCTATTTGTCAGGAAGTGAGAGGACCGGATGCCATGATCTTAGTTTTCTTAATGTTGAGTTTCAAACCAACTTTTGCATTCTCCTCCTTCACCCGCATCAAGAGGCTCTTTAGTTCCTCTTCACTTTCTGCCATGAGAGTGGTATCATCTTTGAATCTGAGGTTGTTGATATTTCTCCAGGCAATTTTACTTCCAACTGGTGATTCATCTAGCCCCGCCTTTCTCACGATGTGCTCTGTATATAAGTTAAATAGGCAAGGCGACAGTGTACAGCCTTGCCAAACTCCTTTCTCAATTTTGAACCAATCAGTGGTTCCATGTCCAGTTCTCACTGTTGCTTCTTGACCCGCAAACAGGTTTCTCAAGAGACAAATAAGATGGTCTGGTACTCCCATCTCTTTAAGAACTTGCCACAATTTGTTGTGATCCACACAATCAAAGGCTTTAGCATAGTCAATGAAGCAGATGTTTTTCTGGAACTTCCTAGCTTTCTCCATGATCCAGCATAAGTTGGCAATTTGATCTCTAGTTCCTCTCCCTCTTTGAAATCCTGCCTGTACTTCTGGTAGTTCTCGGTCCACATACTGCTGGAGCCTAGCTTGTAGGATTTTGAGCATGTGAAATGAGTGCAATGGTGCAGTAGTTTGAACATTCTTTGGCATTGCCCTTCTTTGGGATCGGAATGCAAACTGACCTTTTCCAATCCTGTGGCCACTGTTGAGTTTTCCAGATTTGATGGCATATTGAGTGTAGCACTTTTACTGCATCGTCCTTTAAGATTTTGAATAGCTCAGCTGGAATACTGTCGCCTCCACTAGCTTTGTGATTCTATGTCCCAAAAGACAGGAAAGATTATCAGGAAGTTTGCTTGTTGATAATGTGAGTAACAACTCCCGAAAGCAAATGTAAATCTCTTTGTGTTACCAGGAATTAAACAAATTAACCAGCTGGGATAAGGAAAGTTGCCAAAACCAATTGTTGTCTTGCTCCTACATCCAAATGGTATTAACGGTTTAAATGGTGTTAATGGATTGTGAGCCGTCGCAAGGCTATGTAGCAAGGGGACGGCATATAAAAACTTTAAATAAATAAATAAACCATGCAAGAAATAAAGTTTCTTGTTGGCACTTATTTGTGGCAAGTTCTTTAATTTGAAAGGATCTCCTGGTTCAAGTCAGAGAGGAGGCTTCAGCCTCTCCCGGAACTAATTTTGGAAGTGCCAGGAGGGAGGCAAAGACCAGAGCTAAGAACTGAGCCAAGGACTCGTGGGACAAAGAAGGAAGCACAGCAACGGACGTGGCCGCTGCTATTTTGCAGGGAAACAGAGCAGAGCAAAGTGCGGCACTCACAGCCAATGCAACGAGTCTGGAAAACAAATGGAAAGGCCCTGAAGCCCCAGCACAGGAAGGCAAGCATGATCCAAGAGCGATCACCAAGGTGCAGTGGGCCAAAGTAATTGTCTCAGTGTACACACTGGAAGTGCATCTGCCAGCACCCAGCCAAGTGCCCAAGCACGGTCTTGTGACGTCTCCTCCTCCTCTTGCTGAGGCCTCTTTCCGCACAGCCTTCAATGGGCCCGGGGCCCAGGCCACATCCTCCTCTGCACAGAGCTCCCTGCATCTTTGCTTGCCGCCTTCCGCTGCTGCAGTGGCAAAGGCCAATGAGCACCACTCCTATGCCAGCACTCTCTGTCAGCACCTCAGTTTGTTTTCCAGGTGAACCCACCAGGTGTCCAATGGCAGCTCAGATGACCCTCCCCCCTCTGATTTTGTAGACGGCTTTTTAACAAGCAAGAAGAAAAATGGTGAGCATAGGAAAACACAGACAGAGGACGCAGGAAAAGGAGACTGAAACACACAACCTGGAAACGCGTTTTCACTTGGAATTAAAAATGGAACTTGGAAAAGGGTAAACACACCGGGATCAGAGATCAACTCACCTTGTTCATGGCCACAATAAATGGAAGCTTTGTTTTGTACAGGATACTAAAAAGAAGAGAGAAGGGTAAGGAAAGCCTCACACAGGAAAACCTACATCTCCCGAAGTCAGCAAATGACATGAACATCCAGATGCCACCATCCCACAATGGCCATTAGCTCCCGCAGCATAATTGCAGTCTTCAAATATATGAGAGGCTGTAGCGCAGAAGTTGGTGCACAACCATGCGCAGTTTCTGCCAGGCAGATGCTGGCCGAAGTTGTAGGAAAGCAGATTTCAGCCAGCCATCAGAAGAAAGGCCCTAAGCAAGAGCCCTTTAGCAGTGGAACAGTGGCCTGCTTTGGGTGTGGTGGGCGCCCCTTCCCCAGAAGTCATGAGGCAGAGGCTGGGTGGCCAGCTGCCAGCGCGACAGCCTGCCGTGCAGAGCCTGCACTGAGCTCAGGCAGGACTTGCTCAGCCATCCCCAACCTGGTACCCTCCAGTTCCAGCAGCCCCTACCAGCAAGACCCATACTCAGGGAAGATGAGCGCTTTGGTCCAAGCTTGAGGAGGGACCAGATGGACTCCCAAGGACTGCCCCAGCACCGGGACTGATTGCAGGGCACCAAATGCACCCGAGGACCGTGGGTGGCTCGGAACGGTTCGTCTGTGCGGAAAGGACTTCTGTCTGGCTTCTTGTACATTCCAAGAGCAAGGTGCTTATTTTGGCTATGTAGGTTTTGACAATCCTCTATAAGCTTGCCTATACCTTCTATTTACCTGTCAGGGTCTTTTCTGGTTTTCTCCTGTCTGCTGGGATGAAATCATGATCAGACAATTCTGTAAGCCTGGCACTGGAATATCTCATTTGCCAAGGCTTTTAACTCAGGATGCTTATATTTTTTGTGCTTATTTTCTATAAATCCTCTAGATTTATTGGAGTTTTATGTGGATTTATATTCCTGCCAATGTTACATTTTAGTTTTAATTGTCATACAATAGGGAAGTTCATTTTAATAAGCTACCAGAGACAGGTTTTTGGAGAGCCATAATATAGCTAATAAAATGGGTAACAAATGAATGCCACGTTGAGAATTCAGCTACTCTACGTAATTAAAAATGACTGAAAGAAAGCAATAGCTTCTCAGAAAGACAGGGAGAGAGGAAAAACAAACAGGCAAGCAGAGGTCTCTTACCTGCAGGCATACAGCATGTTGGACATGAAGGTGACAGGGCTGGTGCTGCGAGATGTGTCCATCACATAAACCACCACAGATGGGTAGCAGGATGCCTAAATGGGCGCATCCCAGAATAAGCATGAGGAAACCTGGGCTATCCTCCCCCAGGTGCCCTTCCCTATAGAAGCAGGCTGCGCAGACGGCACTCACCAGAGCTTCAGTGATGATGGTACCTGAGGCAGACCAGGTGAAAACCTCAATTTGTCCTGGGGTGTCAATCAGTACGTATCTGCAAGAGAAAGGACTTGCTCTGTCCCACACACAACAAACAGTGATGACAGGCGTTGCACAACCCCGCCACATGCTGAGCCTCCAAAATTAAATGTGGGCCACAGCCTGCAGAACACGAAGCTGGGTCCCATCATGGCTGTCTCTCCTTAGAAGAAAGCAAGTTCTTGCCCAGCCTCTTCCCTCATCAATCCAGTCACTGACATAGATATAGGATGGAAAATTGGCCAATGCTATGTTTTTCCTTGGAAAACTTCCCATTCCATATAGGTCGGTGCTTATCCACAGGTGGCTGGGCTGTTGTGCAGTAATGCATCAAGCTCAGTAAGTTTATGAACATCTATAAGTTATTATTGTAAAGCAAGTACTGACAATGCCTAGGGCTCAGTTACCTACAGGAGAACTGAAAACAAGATGTGACCACCTTTCCTGCACATGGTGCACTGGGGTCCTGGCTAAGTCGGAAGCAGCATTCTTATATACAGTGTATTTGCCTCTATTGTTAACACCGTTCAACACAAAGGTGAAGGAAAGTCACAACAAAGGCCGCAATGACTTGTTTCACGGGAGAAAACGGGACCAAATGTCCATCTAGCCAGCAGTCTCTCCACGCAGTGCTCAATCAATTGCCCATGCAATTCCGCAAGATGACCCGAGGGCAGCAGCGCCCTCCTGCCCAATTTCCTCAGCTTGTGCTCAGACCATCATCTACCCTTTAAAACAGAAACAGAGCGAGTCAGAAGGGGCCATCTAGTCTGACCCCACTGGATATTCTCAAGCTGACTTGGAACCAATTAACAGTGCGGTGTGACAGTGAAGCTGAAGGGAGCGATGCAAAGATTCAGCAGGGACCTGGCTTTCCTGCACTCACAGGATTTCTTTCCTATGCCCGTTCCTGGCTAGGAAGTAAGCCAGGCTGAAGTCAAGCCCGCAAATGCTCAGGAATCCCAGGCAGCCTTTTCCTTGTGCGGAAATGCCCTTGTGCAAAGCAGACAAAGTCACGCGTGTGGAAGCAGAACTCTGCTTGCACAGCAGGCACATGGATGGCGTGCACACAAGCTGGCCTCACTAACCGGACAGTCATCCGAGTGGGATGGTGACCTGCGGCGGCAGGGGCTTGGCCCTAATAACCTTTCTGGCCCCTTCCAACTCTACCGTTCTACGATTCTACGTATGCAGCAGCGGGACTTGCCTTCTGCCAGATGCAAGTCAAGCCCAGAGCAGAGAGAAAGCAGGGCTGAGTTCAGGCAACCAAGCTGGGAGAAAGTCTGACAGATTCCCACCCTCACTCCAGAATCCTCACATGGCACTTGCTGAAGGTGCTGCAATTACCTCTAACAAAAGAAAATTCAGCTTTGATATAGACATTGTCGGCTTTCCTTGGCTATATATCCTAAAAACATGTTATGTCAAGAGTAGCTTTTTTAACACAAGCTAACATCATAAGAAAATATATGCTAGTGCCTGTTCTGATGAAACGATTTCCATAATAAGCTTTCAATATGATTAAATACATCATGTATGCAATATCATATAGTACATTTATTTTCTCCCTAAACAAAAAATTTAACTCAAATATGTTGTAGCCATTGGAGTATGTCTGATTTATTTATGCTGCACTTAAAAATGACATTAAATTTTAGTTCGGGTAACTCAATAGGAAATATTTTATCAAGGTTCAATTTGGATGCCAGGAAGTGCTTCCTGACAGTTAGAACCCCAAAGGTATGAATGGGCTTCCACGAGAGGTCGTTGAGGTCCCATCGGTGCGGGTGTTCAAGGATAGGCTGGACGTGCACATGGTGGGCATGTCGTGAGTGAAGCCGGCTGGTGCCGGGGGTCAGACTAGATGGCCCAGGAGGTCCCTCCTGACTCGCTCTGTTTCTGTTTGTTTATGTGCTTACTCAAGTATAATGTATATTGGGGAATAAAAATGAGTAAAGCGTAGAATATTAGAGTTGGAAGAGACCAGAGAGCCATTGGGTCCAAGCCTTTGATCAGTATAGGACTCCAAGTCAAAGGATCCCAGCTGCATCTTGAATGTCTCAAGTGTAGAAGAGCCCACAGTCTCCTTAGGGAATTGGTTCCATTGTTGTGCTATTCTAATTATCAGGAAGTTCTTTCCCGGCTTCGTGAAACTAATATGCTAAATCAGATAACATTAGTAAGGGCATTGAAAAATGCTACTTCTCGACTTTTTCTGGAAAACCCATGTCATCAGACACTGACTAAGACTGCCAAAGAGTACTGTGCCTGCCTCAGGAGGTGGCTGCTTGAGAATCTGCTCTATCCCAGTAATTCATCAGTCCACCCAAGAGAAGACCCTAAGGTCTCCAAAATCCCACTGCAGGAAAGATGCTTGAGTCCATGGTGGTGGCTCAACTCCAGGGTTTCTGGAACATGACAATCATCTATCTCAATGTCATTCTGGTTTTCAGCATGATTTTGGAATGGGGATGGCATCATTCAGTCTTTGCAGATGCTCTATGAAAGGAACGAAACATTCTTATATCATATTTAGCATCTGATGGTCTGCTTCTTAGTCCAATTTACTTTACTGCTTTAAAGTCTTAAGGCCAGGCTTCAAAGGCTTAAAACAGGGTACCTGGAATACATGCACCCCTGCCCAGTCCCTGATATCACTGGGACAGGCCCACTGGCCCGCCAATAGCCTCACCTATCAGTATCTTGAGGTTCATTTGGCCGGAATACAGGACAGTTCCTTTGCTGGGCAAGGCTCTGAAATGCCATGCCCTGAAACTTCCTTTGTTCCCTGATCCCATTGGCCTGTTAGGGATTTGAACAGAAACTCTTATTTTGTCCTCAACTTTCAATTTGGGAGGTATTATCAGCTATTTTTTCCTATCATTTAGTTTGTGTTTCATGTTTGATATGCATCACTGAAATAAGGTAGCTCAGTACAAAGTGAAGTATATATGCACAATCCTAGCACCTGAATGCTCCCATCTTCCATCCCCACCCTAGAATAGTATCAAACTTTCTCAACAACTCACTGGGATGCAGTCTGTCGTTTTTCAATAAACTTCATCACCTGACAAGAATGAGAGAGAAAAAGATGGTTTAATATTAGAAATGATAGCTGGAGTTCGCAAAGCATCTGTTTTAACAAAGCCAGGGATCCACAGCTCTACAGAATTATGCTGGTACATTTAAACTTTTCAGTGGAAAAACATAGAAACCTGCAACAGCAATAGGATGAGCACACACCAAGCACACATCCCTAGACAATCAAAGAATATTCAGCAGCTACAAAGCCAAACGACACATAGCAAAGTGCAGGGAATTCAACTAAGCAATCATGTACCTGATCAAATCTTGTGGCAAAAAGATTGAGGGAGGTCACAATGCTACCATTTGGGCCTAGCCCATACCTGGAGTGTGTTCAGGAAAGGTTGGAATAGATCTTTCAGTAGTGCCTGAGTATTTCTTCCCAGCCCTTTCCCATAAGAGCAGGAAGCCATATTTAAGAACTACTTGAAAAGTTTCTCTTTAGAACAGGAGCAGTCCACTCAAAATAGCCAGACGGCTAGCATTGAAATACTGTGTATTCACTAAGACGTTTATCTCAACAACTGGTTCCAGCAAAGGCTCAAATGCTGCAACAAAAGCTGCACTTGTTGGGCTGCACTTGTACTGCCATGCAGTGTGCAGAAGTTACCAGTATAAATTATTTGGGCTCCACAAAAAAGTGTCATCAGCCTGAAGCAACTCTTCTAAAAATGGTCACAGCATTTCAAAATATTTAATTTAGAAAAACAACTATAAAGAGAAAGATGTTAGAATTCTATATAATGATTCACAGTGTGGAGAAAGTGGACAGTTTTTCTCCTTTAACCATAATATTAGAACTGAAAAATATCCAATAACACTGACTTGCAAAAGATGCCAGACAGACAAAAAGCAGCAGCTGTTCACACAACACACGGTGCAAATGCTGAGTCTGCTTTCACAGAATGTGGTGAAGGCTACCACTTTGGAAGGCTTTAAAAGGGGAGTAGACATAGGTTTATATCACTAGTTATGTCACGATAGCTGTACGTTACTTCCATTGTGCCTCTCAGTAGGAACTGATGTGGAACAACGGCAGGATAGAGCCAATGCCCTTATGTTCCACTCTATCTGCCTTGCCACCGTGAGAAACAGGATGCTAGATTAAAACAGCCTTTTGGTCTTTCCCAGTGGGGCTCTTCTGATGCTCTGCTGCCACTTCATGTCCAGACCATCACGCTGCACTCTCTTGTGGCTAAAGAAAGCCCAGGTGAGCACCAGGACAAAACAGAACATTTCTTATCCAAGGATGTTTTTGTCTAGACAGTAGAAAAGCCCAACAGACTCATCAGATTATGTTTCTGGCAATAAAGTAGTTAATATAACTTTTAAAAAGAGATAGACACTTTCTTCAGACCTGACAGTGATCAGAAACTCTTGGTTAACAGGATACCATTTAGAGTAGCATCTAGCACATGCCTGGCAATCAGGAACCAAAAGCAGTTGGTACTGGCTAGAGTTTCTGACTAGAGATAAAAGAAAAGTGTCCTTTGTGCCAATGATAACAACTTCCTCCTAAACTTTAAACAACAGGAAAGAAACAGGATAGTCAGCCATGAGTCAGAGCCCTTTCTAATGTCATTTGTAATTTATCCCACAAATGCGTTTGCTCCTCTATTCCCAGCCACTCCACAATCCCACCCCACCACCCATGATGGCCTTGTATGGTCAATATAGTTCTTCAAAAACAGCCCACTGAACCAAGGATACTGCTTCATGACTTCTTTGTACTTCACCGTGTCCCGAATATCTTGAAAAACAAAAAATGAAAAAAGAAGTTACTGTTTATCCCCATCCAGTCATCCAGCACCACTATCACAGCTATCATATAACAGCCTGGCTCAGAACAGATGTAGAGACATTATAATAAATAGGTCACTTCTCTTAGCAAAAACTGCCAGTTCGATGCCACATTCCATTCCCTTGGTCTTTCCATATGCTTCTTTATGCATTTCTGCGAATATCTCCTCAACCTTCCCTTCTATTTCACAAATACATTTAACTACTTTCATATCATCTGAACTCAAAAAGAAAAAGTCTAACATTTACCAACACCCCCTCAAGCTCAACAAGGGGAGTCCCAATCAAACCCCTGGAAACCACCAAGAAAGGGTCAAGCCATTGGAATATGGAATGGGGCCACCTCATCCCTCTTTTTCTACTACTGGAAAAGACACTTCGGCAACGCAATCAAACTAATCTCTTATTATTATTCATTCCATGTATGTGTCACTTTGCAACCAAAGCTTTCAGGGCAGCCTAAGCAATAAACGGTAAAATAAAACAAAGATAAAAAAGAAAACACATTACAGTATCAAGAAACGCAGGGCCCTTCCTTGCCTACAAACGAAGGAGGAATACGCCATCTCCAGCCCCCTGCTCCAGCACCGGAGGAGCCAAGTTCTTTTCCGTCAGTAGTCCTTTTCCTGAGCAAAGGCATGGCAACTTCGCCGTATCTGTTCCAGCTGCGGGAGGCTGGGGCAAAGGAGCCTCCGTCTGGCAGCGGTCGGACCCAACTCACCAATGTTGGCCGGGAAAGGCAGCTCGTGCACAGCCGGGTCCAGGTTGATGATGTACGGAGCAGCGTGCCGCCCATGCAGGTGCGCGGCGAGCCTCTGCAGGGGAAGCGGGGTGCGTCAGCGCGAGCACCGGGGGGCGCCCCTCGAGAGCGGGCTCGCGCAGCGTCCGGCGCCGGGCGGCACCGAGCCCTTCGGGCGCGCCCGGGGCAGCCCAGCGCCCCAGCGCCGCCGCTTACCTGCACGAGGGCGGTCTTGCCGGAGCCGGCCATGCCCAGCACCAGGACGCACACGGTCGACCCCGGGCCGGCACGGGCCTCGCCGCTCGCCGCCATCTTTCCGACGTTTGGCTCCCTTGCTTCCGCTTCCGGCGTGGAGGCGGCTTTCTCTTTCTCGGGGAGGCACGGACCGGCCGACCTAACTTCCGCCGGCAGCTACGGAGGTGTCGCGGCCTAGAGCAGCCTGGCGCTGCGGGAGACCCCGCCGCCTCCTGCCCGGAAATGCCCGGGGTGGGAGGGGGCGCTGGCTGCGGCGGCGGAAGTGACGGCTCTGCGGGCGCCGCCCTGGCCCTGGGCGGCCGGGAGGGGGCGGCAGAGGGGAGCTCGCGGGCGGGCCGGGCGCTGGGCGCTCCCTGCGCTTCCGGTGCTCTCCTGGCGCCCGCCCGGCGGGGGGCAGCCGGAGCCAGACGGGCCGTGGGGCCCGGAGGGAGGGCTGGGCTGGAGCCCGGAGCGGAGCTGCTCCGAAGCAAGGCACTCCGCAGTGCGCCGCCCGCCTTGCTCTGGATGCGGCCCCGTCTCGCTCGCCTCTTCCGCGGGGCCCGGCCGATGGATGCTGCAGCAGCTCCACGCCTCCCGAGGCCAGAGCTAAAGGCGAGCGATTCCTCGGCCACTCTTCCTCCTCCTCCGAGGCCCTAGCAAACTAATCTCCAGACCTCGGGCACCGCGCAGCCGTTTGCAGCCCAACCTGCTGACTGGAGATGAGGGGAATCAAGCCTACCCCAAGCAAAACTGCAGAGGTGGAGAAAGGTACAGGGTGGGCCCATGGGCAAAGGTACAGGCTGGGCCCCTGAAAGAGGCTGGCTCCTTTTATGGAGAAAGACTTCGGTGTACACTATTGGAATATGCGATCTCATTGCCTAAAACTTGAGAAAGCTGCAGCTTCCTACCGAAAGGGCCAACTCATGTGCAAGAATATCATGACCCCCATGTGATCACTGGCGTGTTCCATCAGTCTTCCTTCTGTGGAAGAGGTGTTCTCCTGCTTAATGTTGTAATCAAACTACAGAGTTAAATGATATTCTGGGAGGCAAAGACCCTATTAGTTCTCTATGGACCAGAAACCTTTGTCTGAAGTTATTTGCAGAGATACATGTTCCAATATGGATTCAACTAATTTTGAAGTTTGGAGTAAAAACATTTCCTTAAATTTTCCCAACAAATATCTCTTTTCTGCCATGATTATTTAAGTGCCAAGGTAAACTTTCATGTTGGTCAAACCAATTTGAGTTCTTACTTTTGCTATTTTTTTAGAAAGGTGGAAAGCATGAATTCTTTCCCAAGGGAGCTGGACAAGCCATTGTAAAATGTATGTGCTTCCTGCACTAATTTTATTCTCAGGGACTGCTCCTATGGGGTGGTGTTGGTTTCTGCATCTGTCTTTCCCGCTGCACTGTGGTTTCCCAGAACTGCTTTCTTCCTGCTCTGTCCTCAGCTGGAGACTCCCTCTCTAAGGCAAAGCACAGACTTCAGGAACAAGAGGATGGTGAAGACTCCAAGGAGCTTCCTAGGAAGAAGCAGAAATGTACTGGTGAGCACATTTTTTGATTCCATGGTTCACATGTGTCCTTGGTGCTCAGGCCTGGAGACCCTTTACCCAAACACACAGTAAAGTCTTTAATAAGGGGAGAATGTAGCTATATCTGCTTTGTTGTATTCTGTCCTATAAGCTCCCTCATTCCTACATAGCACTGTACCTCTGTAAACAGTTCTTCTTTTCTTGGTCCCATCTGAGGGTGGTTTCCCTTCATTTTTGGTTCCTGTTGGTGTCCCTTATAGACTGTTTACTAATGGAGTGCAAGGTTTCAGGTTGCAGAAGCAAGCTTTTACAGCTGTTTGTCTTTCTCTTAGGGAAACGGCAGCAAACAGAAAAACTGTCTCATCTTAAGTCTAAAAGCTGTTGTAGAAAGAAAAATCCATCTTCATATGAAGCAGGTAGGTCCACAAGTTGATTTGTAAAGTGTGCATAATTTTGTGCACTTTCATGATCCTCTTATTCTGTCACAAACACAAATCCCCAAAACTTTGCCCTTAAGGTAGGTACCATTCGGCTGCCCCTTTTTCATCGTGTTGCTGTTGTTGACAAGAAGCACCCAGTATTGTCTCCGCCAGGGATCACTCGCTGTTGTGTCGTTGCTGTCTTCTTTGGCAGGAAGCTTGGAAGAGCAGTGGCATATGGAGATCCTGGACAAGGGCCGTATCACCTGCCCAGTTTGCAGAGCTGTTGCACGGAAGACAGTGGAAGGACTGAAAAAGCACATGGCAAACTGCCGGCAGGTGAGAAGGCGGAAGCCCACTCTCTTTCCACTGGACCCTCAGAGTGGTTTAACTCAGCCCAAGATGACTTCACAAGAGTCTTACTTGATCTCACCAAATCGCTTAAGAACGGGAAATGATCCATGCTGGATCTGGCTGGGTCCAATAATTCCATGCACACAGTGGCCAACTGGCTCCCTGGACAAAATCCACAAGCACAATATCGTAGGACAGCACCCCAGAATCCTCAGCAATTAACGTACATAAGTGCACTGTATTTGATACAGGAGATAGTATATGAGGACAAGTAGCTATTGCTTGTCTTCTCCAAAGTGAGTTTGTCGTGCCCCCTATTAAAATTGCCCAAATTGGTGGCCATTGCTACCTCTTGTGGAAATAAATTCCATAGTTTAATTCTGCCCTGAAATCCTTTTATCCTGAATTTCTCACGAATCTGTTTCATGGGATGACTCCTTTGGGTTCAAGTATGGTAAGAGATGGAGAAAAACGTATCCCTAGGCACACGGTGCATCGTGCATCTTCTGTGCATTCCTGTCACAGCTCCCCTTGCTTGCCTTTCTTCGAAGGTGAACAATCCCAATAACTGTTCCTGGTCCATATGTGAACAGAATACTGGAGCAAAAGGACCTTGGTCTTAGCCAAAAGAGCTGCTCTTATATACCACTGTGTCTCCCTGCTCTCTCTCCTGAGAATCCTTCTCTTTTTTTACATTTGTATGAAGCTGCTTAAACCATATTGTCAGGCTGTGTACTGTTTCTTGACAATTGGATTAAGACTTTAGCAAGTCAATTTCCAAGGAGTTTCTGTTATGCATACGCAAGTCTTTGGGTGAGAGAGGAACTCTGAGAGGACAGGAGGAAGCCCACACATAGAGAGTCATTAAGAAGAAAGACCGAGTAGAAAAGACAACTTTGAAAAGTTCTGACAGCCTAAACCATGCAGATATGTCCCTGCCTTGTCTTCCTAGGAGAAGTTCACATGTCACCACTGTGGAAAACAGCTGCGGTCTCTGGCAGGAATCAAGTACCACGTCATGGCAGACCACAACAGCTTGGTAGGCTGGATGCGGCACCCTTTGCAGAAGGCCTTAGCTGGTTAGACTGCTTGCAACTGTAACATCTGTTAGAATCTGCTTTTAGCCCTGCAGTCGACTGGACTAGGTAGTCCTGGTGGCTTCCAGGACTCTTTAATATCTGTTCTTATACATTTCAACAAAACAATTGAAAAGATAGATACTTTCAGAGAGAGCACACAAATTTGAAAGTGACAAACCCATCCTCGACCCCTGCGGGTTGGGGTTGGGGTTAGGTCTGATCAAACAATGTTGCAATCTATTGGCTGTAACCATATGTAATTCTTTATATCTGCATTAACTTACAAAACAGGTTAATCATTAGTGCTGTAAGTGTGATCCTTGCCAGGTTTCAGAATCACCACAATATAAACATTGTTTAACTATGAAGAAAGTGTTCTGTGATTATAAAGCCAAAGCTTTGGAACTAAGAGGCTAAAAAATGTATTAAGTTTATTGAAATCCATCTGGACCTGCTGATTTTCCATTGTTCAGGCTGGAAATTTCTTTCTTAATTTGCTCTCTATATAACGAGCCATAAAAACCTGTCTTTGTGAGAACTATGCATGGAACATTAACATGAGGAAAACATTCTTATTTTGCTCTGCTGCTTTGCTGCCTGTGCTGTACAAATTAGAGTAAAACTTTAAAACTTGCAAGTGTATTTCTGTGGTAGAGATGTATAGCCTGTTGTTTTCAGCTTTATGGTGTTTCAGCACTTAAGATGATGTGCCAAAACCTTACTGGAATAGTCATAATTTTCCCGACATGCCTGTTGTAAAAAGGGCTGTTGTGGAAGGATTCATACTTATTTTTTTGCGGTTTCCGGTTAATTTGTGCAAATGAGGAAATGGGAAACTGTGTATAAGAAATGTAAACTTCTTATTAACTATTTGTTGTATTTTGTGTAGCAATGCACAATTTATATGAGGCTGAGGCAATAATTCAACCTCATATAAAATCTTTATTGCCCTTCATGGCGTTCACAATATCCCCATTAGTCCCTTTGTGGCAAGACCAGACATCTGAAAGCCTCGGTTTGTCTGTCTGTCCCCCAGCTTTGACTGGTCTGAGAGCCTCTAGGGAGACACCTCTTGTTTTAGCATCATTGGCTCCGGATATCCTGCAGTGAAAATCAAAGCTGCTGCTGATGGGTGCTGCCCTTTTAGGAAGCTGGAAGAAGGCACAGGCTTCCTTCCAGCCATGTCATCTTCCAGTAGTCTGCTGGCTGTCCTGATGTGCCTCTGTTTGTCTTGTCCTGATGAATAGACCCTTGGGTCCGTGACTTGCATGTCTTCTTGAGCTGAGACGCCTCTGATTGAGCCCTTCCCCTCCCTCCCTCTATGCAGCCAGTTGGAAAGGAGGCAGGCCAGCTGGGCGAGCCAAATGAGCGAGAGCGCTTGCGGAAAGTGCTGAAGCGCATGGGAAAGCTCAAGTGCACGAGGGAGGTAAGCTGTCATCAGCTGCTGAGGCGCTGGGTGCTCAGCTGCTGGGGTGGGGGTGGGGGTGCGGGGAACCCGCATATCTAGTAAGGGAGACTGGAGCCATTTTCCTTGCACGCTGGCTGCCTGCCTGCTGGCTCCTTCCTTATCCGGCTTCCCTTGTGGATGCATCCCTGGCTTTCTCCGCACAAAGAGCATCATGCCGCTGAGCAGGTAGCTGCCCCCCAGATCGCCAAGGGTTGGGTTGGGGGCCTCTCCTTTTCCTTGGGCTCAACCGTGAACCTGTGCTTTCCAGGGCTGTGCAGGCAACTTCACCAGCGTTGTGGGTTATCTCTACCACACGCAGAAGTGTGGGAAAGCAGCCGCTGAGCTGGAGAAGATGGCCCTGAAGTGCCCCCACTGCAGTAAAGCGTACCAGTCCAAGGCGGGCCTTGTGTACCACTTGAAATCTGAACACGGACAGGTAAGCAAGGCGCACCAACAGCCCTGCCGCTGCACCTCCCCGAAGGGTGCTGGCCTCGCCCGCCTTCCATTCTCAAGCAGCCCAGCCAGGTGTTCCAGTGGCGTCCCCACGAGCAGGACGATGTCCGTGGCAGCAGGCATGGTGCTTCTGCTGTGTTCTCCACGCCAGGCATCCTTTGGGGCACCTCTCAGTTATGGCTCCCCTTCTTTGATTTCCTTAAACAGAATTTGCCTGGGTCTTGTACCTTGTCCCCATAGGGGCTTTGCTGCAGCTGCTTAATTACACTGGTCATTCTCTGATGATAAAATATCCCTTTTTAGATGAAGAAAGCCAAACCATACACAGTGTTTGAAATGAGGCCTTCCTATATTTTTGTATAAGCTGTTACAATATTAGCATTTTATTCTCAGTTCCTTTTCTAGTTATTTATGATTTTATTTATTTATTTCATTTCTGTACTGCCTCATAGCCAGAGGCTTTCTGGGTGGTTTACAAAGTTAAAAAGCATGCAGACAATAAAACAATAAGACATCAAAGCCAATGCAGCAGCAGCAGCAGCATCCTGCAGCAACCAAATAAAGGTGGCTTGCGGCAACTTTGTAATGATAAAAACAATATTGAAAGTTACAATTATCTATTAAAATGTCTGGCAAATGAAAAGGGTCTCCCTGGCTCCCAAAGGAAGAAAATACGCTAAGTAAGGATCTTGTGTTTTTCACAGTAGCTGCGGACTAGATCTGCTTTTCCATCAAATGCCATCAAACATTTGATCAGCCACTTCTCCTTCCAAGGATAAAGCTGGAAGGAGTTCAGAGGAAGGCGACAAGGGTGATCTGGGACTGGAAGCAGCCCTTCAAGGAGAGAGTGAAATAACTGGACATGTTTAGCCTAGAGAGGAGAAGACTGAGGGGAGATAGGTGGGCACCCTACAAGTACTGGAAGGGCTGTCACAAAAAGGAAAGCCAGGATCTCTTCTCGGTCATCCCAGAGCACAGCGCATGGCATAATGGGCTCAAGTGGCAGGAAGCCAGACCTCAGCTGAGCATCAGGAGGCACCTCCTGGCTATGGCAATGGGAGCAGTGATCTCGGGTGGTTGTGGGTTCTCTCTCACCGGGGCATTCGAGGTGCAGCTGGACGGCCACCTGAGAGGGATGGTTCAGCTGGGAGTCCTGCACTGAGCAGGGGGTTGGGCCCTCTGGCCCCTTCCAAATTTACTACTCTGTGATTCGCCAGAATGACCCCCACTTTCTCCAAGATCAGCAATTTCCATGAGAGCAGTCACTCTGGGGCTGGGATGCTCAGTCTTCCGGCCTCTCTGCCTCTCTTAAGTGTGTGGCCTTGGCTGCCAGGGAGAGACAGGAACTCATGACAGCAAGCATGCGCCCGTGATTTCTGTCCAGCTCCAGCTGCCAGACTGGTGTTCGTGTGACATGCATGCTCCGCACGGGATAGCTCCCATCTCCCTGCATCACAGTTCCTTTTATTTTGCCGGCTCTGTTCACCTGGAAAGCTGGGCTGCATGCCAGCAGTGGCAGGCAGAGGCTGAGTGCCCCGGCTCTGCAGCTGGGTCTGCCTGGGTGCTCTGCTGCAGCACGGCCACAAGAGCACTGAATTTCTGCAGGATCTTCTGGCATTTCATTCCCTTTACTGTGCCTCCTTTTGGCTTCAGCTGATTTACAAGTTTAAAGGATGATTGGAGTGAATTAATTGGGTTGCTTTGATTACTGAGCCAGTGTTCTGGCCAGGAGGTGAACATCCCCTGCACCCATCCATCCCTCCTGTTCTCTCCCATTCTCTCTCTCTCTCTCGCTCTCTCTCTCTCACGCACACGCTCTCCATGCCCCAAGATCGAACCAATGAAGGCAGGGAGAACATTCAGCCACGGCACTTCTTCCTACCTGTGCTGGCTGCAAAGGGCTCTGGTAAGACCTTTGCTGCCTAAGGACAGTTTCCCTATTTCTGTGAGATCGGCACAGGCAGGCAGTGTCTGGAAAATGTCTCTGTTGCCCCTTCCTTCAGGCCACCTTCCTTCACGAAGAAGACCGGCTGCCAACTCATGTAAAGGACGCGAACACAGAGCCACGTGGTGATGCAGCAGCGGAAGGAGGCCGAATTCAGCGGAGGTCTGCCAAGGTGGCTGCTTACCACCTGCATGAGTTGGCCAATGAAGAGCTGGTCAAGGAGTGGCCCAAAAGGAAGGTCCTGCAGGATCTTGTTCCTGACGACCGGAAGGTGCGAGGAGGGGATGACTTGCGGGCGCGTTTAGAAAGGGATGCATCCTGCACCTGCTTGGGTTGTAAGCAGTGCTCTCACGAACCCAGATGTTGTGGCTGCTGGAAAGCAGAGCGCCAGGCCATAGGCGGAACATAGCTGGATGGCTCCGTGGGAACGCTGTGGCTTCCGGCCAGTGGAGAGGAGCTGCACTCCTTCCCTGGCTACCTGCTTTGCCCGCTGCATGGCCGTAGTAGCTTTTGATGCTCAGAGGCAGCTGCCATTCCTGCCACTTTCAGAGCAGTGAATTTGCTATTCTCTGCGGGGGGAGGACGCCCCTGCCCCTCTTCTCTAGGTCTGACGTAGCATCCTGCACGCAGACCCTCCCTGCCACCAAGTGCTCCCTGCTTTGTGCAGTCAGGGTGGAACCCATTCATTTGTCCTCTTTTCAAGAGCTGCCCAGATGGTCTCCATCTGGTTTTTTATGAATGTGAAATGTTTCAGTACCTCTTTCCTGGGCAAGCAAGTCAAGGAAATGTACAAAAAAATCAGCCGACATGAATCACAGACCAATTAAAGCAGTAAAATGTTAAAAAGAGCAGCACCTCTGCTCTCTCCTGGGTGGGCTAAAGAGCCTTTCCTGGAATCCGGCCACCCCCTGGAGCCTTCTCTTTACATGGAGGAATCTGAGGGCTCATTCTGAACCAGCTGCTACATTCGTTGGGCTTGGAGCGTGTCCTTGTGACTGGGCAGGCCAGCCAGTGCTGAGGAAGGACTGTTCCCCCGAGATCACGTGTGGCTGTTGGCCGCGGCTTCACCGTGCGGTTCTGCTCTCCTTTCTCAGCTGAAGTACACTCGGCCCAGGCAGCCCACTGTCAGCCCCGAGGTGCTGTGCAGGTGGAAGTCGGAGATAAAGATGTGCAGACGAGTTCACTGCCCCAACCAGGTAATCCTAGAAGGCCTGGGGATGCCAGACCCTAAAGGGTGGGGGTGGGGGCGGGCTGTGCCTGGCCTGCACTCAGAGCCAGCTTTCCCTTTTGGGGTTCCCTACAGTTGCTGAGCAGCTTTCTCCCTTTCCCAAATTAGGGTGCAGGGTCTTCACGGAAGCTTTGAAAGGGGCTTGGGGGTGGACCTGCTGTGGTCTCTTTCTCACAGTTCCAGCCCAACTTTGCCCTCACTCAAAACTGTTCCGGAGGTGCCATACCTTTGCTTCAGCTTCTTCTGCAGGGAGAAAGGAGAGTCCCTGGCAGGTGCAGGTGCTCCTGCTTCAACCCTCTGCAGGACCAGCTGCTCACCCGCTAGTCACCGTTCCCTTTTCTGCCTCTCCAGGGCTGTGAGGGTGTCTACAGCAGCATCTCGGGCCTCAAGTCACACCTAGGCAGTTGCACTGCGGTAGGTACTGCTCTGAGGGGGGAGTCTTGGTGGGCCTTTGGCTTCCTGCTTTCACCAAGCAGGGCTGGAGGAGGCAGGCCTAGCTTTGCTGCCGCCACTGGCATTTCTGGACTTAAAAGCTGTCCCTGCAAAGGGCGAGACTCCAGGCAGAGCAGTTTGTTGTCATCAAGAACACATGCCGATTCTGTTGACTCCTTTCCCCTCTCCTCCCTGGGCTGCAGGGTGAGTTTGTGGCTGGGAAGTACCAGTGCCTGCTTTGTGCGAAGGAGTTTGTGTCCGAGAGTGGGGTCAAGTACCACATCAACACCGTACATGCAGAGGTAAGGAGCGGGCCCGGGGGAAGGCGCACTTTCCCAGTGCGCCTTCCTGTCCTGCTGTGCGGGGGGGGGGGGGCAGGGCCGAGCGCCGGCCTTTTTGCCTGAGGCGCAGGCCATGGCAGTTGCTGGGACGGCCTGTGCTGGGGTGCCCCCTCGTGCTCTCACAGTGGTGCTGCATCACTTTCCCTCAGGACTGGTTTGATGTTAGCGTGCATAGCACCAAGAGCTTTGAGAAGCTGGTGAAGCTGCAGCAGGTGGAAGCAGAGCCCAAACGGCAGCGCAAGAAACGCCTCTCCAGCCGGAGCCGCAAGAGGAGGCCAAGGCTGGTCTCTCCGAAGAAGGCGCCCAGGCTGGGGCTGGAGCACAGCCGGAGGCAGGCAGCCAAGGTGGCCCGGCCCCAGCCGCCAGACTGCGAAAGCAGGAGCAGTGAAGAGGAGGGGGCCCCCACTCTGAAGCTCGGTCACAGGCGAGTGAAGAAGTAGCAGCCCTGTGTAGCCGCCGCCACCTCCCCATTCCCATGGGGCAGGGTGTAACTTCCTTCTGGGGGGTCCAGGAAGGGTGTTTGGCAGAGGGAAGGGGGCTCTGAAGCCGGCCCTTCGCTCCCACGCGGCCAGTGCCTCCCTGCTCCCCAGGTGTCGGTGCCTCCATTCTCTGATCCAGGGGGAGCTCTGTTCCCACTGATCTGGATGGCAGCCTCGCTTCTGAGCAGGCGTGCATTGGACCACTCTGTAAGTGGCCCGGCCTGTGACCCCGTGCACAGTTGCTCCGATGTGAGGGCTGCTGAGCTCCGTGGGGCACAGGGGCTCGCACTGGCGGGCTCCCTGGCTCTCCACCTGCAGCTCGCCCGCTGAGGTCCTTGTACGAGGCAGCGGAGGTGGGCGTTTCTTTAGGAGCAGCCCCTCCACGCCTCCCTGCAGGGCGGAGCAGCAGCTGTGGTCAGGTCTCCCTTGGGTCACAGGCAGTGGGGAAGTGGAGCGAGAGAAGAGGAGGTGCCTCCCCCCCGCCATTGTGTCTTGACATGGGTTGGGCTTCACGTGGAAGCCCCGCAGGCTTTAGAAGAGGGTGGCGGCAGCGGCACGTGGCTGGGCAGGCTCCCACCAAGGAAGATCCTCCTGCACCACGCAGCTGAAGCATCCACCCACCCGGCAATGACGAGGCTCCCATCGCCCGTCACACGTCTTTCTGTAGCGGAAATGTGTCCATCGTGTGTTGCAATAATGAGGTGCAGACAAAGCAGTCTCCTGGTGAACTCAATATATTCCCATTTGTTTTATTCTTAGCCATTGTCAACATGTTGGTGTCCATGATAATGGGGCAATCAAAGAACTGGAAGCAGAACCCCAGAAGGAGAGATTGAAGGAACTGGGCATGTTTATCCTCAAAAAGAGGGTGGAGGGGAGATACGATAGCACTCTTCCAGTTCTTGAAATGCTGTCACAAAGAAGAGGGCCAGGATCCGTGCTCAATCACCCCAAGTACAAAATACAGGATAGTGTTACAGAAAGCCAGGATCTGGCCGAACAGCAGGAAGCATTTCCTGACTGTCAGAACAGTGCAGCAGTGGAACCAGTGGCTTGGGGAAGCCATGCGCTCCCCCTCACTAGAGGCATTCAAGGCACAGCATGATGGCCACCTGAGAGGGATGGTTGAACTTGGAGTCTTGCACCTGAGCAGGTGGTTGGACCCAGTGGCCCCCCGGCCCCTTCCAACTCTACCACGCTGTCATTCACCTGGGAATATCCCTCGTGTTGTCAGCAACCCTGGCCACCCCTCTGCTTACCCGAAGATAACTGAAGAACAGGTGAAGAAGCAACAGCTGTAATTCAGACCCTTTGGGTAGACCGGGGACTCGCAGTTTTTGTCACGGGTCATAAAAGCAGCAGTCTTTGGAATGAATGCCCTCTGAAACGTCGTGTCCTTCCATTGTGAGAAATGACTATGAAGTCCTACTCTGTTCTCTGTCCACATGGAAGCACAGCGAGTTGGAAGGGGACTCCCGGGGCATCTAGCCTGACCCCTAGTTCCAGTCAGCTCCACTCACGACATGCCCACCATGTGCACGTCCAGCCTCTCCTTGAACACCTCACTGATGGGACCTCATCCACCTCCCATGGAAGCCCATTCCATGCCCTCAGGGTTCTGACTGTCAGGAAGTGCTTCCTGGCATCCACCTTGAAACCTGGTTTCCAGAGCTTTGCTCCCCGGAATATGTCCTGTCCACCACCATTGGGGAAAACAGGTCTCGACCCACCTCCGTGTGACACCCCCTCATGTACCTGTATATCGTCCATAGGTCCCCTTGGAGTCGAATCTCCTCCAGGCTGAAAAGACTCAGTTCCCTCAGTTTCATCCTCGGTCCTGTATTATTTTTTATTTATTGCGCTTATATACTGCCCAATGACCCAAAGGGCTTTCTGGGTGCTTTACAAGTGTGAAAACATACAAGCAACCAAGAGCAGTAATTGCACGTGAGCTGCTTTTATCTTTGCTGCTTCCATGAGAACTGAGCTTGTCCTAGAAGCTTTAAAGCTTAACTGCATGCAAGGCAAGCACTGCTTACAAGGGGTTTGCTGTGCCTGTTTGTGGCCGTTGTCGAGTCTTCAGCGAGCTCTGCAGCCCATCCAGATATCCGGCTACAGCTCTTTGAGCAACACCATTTCACAGACAGAACAACACGTCCTGCACCCACCTCCTCCTGCTGTGCCCAATCACTACAAACTGCTTACACCTGGCTTTCACCACAGTTTAGTCAAGTGTTCCTCCAGGTCATCGATGAACAGATTGACAGCCCTGGAGGACCCCACTCGTCACCTGCCACCATCCCGAAGATTCCCCACTAATAGTTTCCCTTCCTTCCTGCTTGGCTATCCAGTGTGTTTCCACCCCTCTACCAAGAGTATAATCTGGCACCCCATCATTTAAGCCTGCTAAGAAGCGCAGCTGGAGGGCCCTTCCAAGCTGGAGTGTTGCAAGTGACACCTCCCTGCACAGATGAGGGGCTGAGCAGGCAAGCTTGTCCCCCAAAATGCGTGGGATTCCCAGTACCTCCCAGGCGGCAGAGGCACACAGATAAGCCTTACAGCAAATGGCTCCTTGCATTTCACTTGTGTGAGAAACTGCTGCACCAGCGGTGGGATCTACTTGGGAGGGTGAGGGAGTCAGCGGCCTGGTCTGCGCTGCTGCAAATCAGAATAAGGCTGCGGCTCCACCCTGAGGCCTGTGTCATGTTGCATCATTTGATGGCTGTAAAAATCCCAGCAGGGACTTCCTCATCTGTTGCTGGCAGCGGCCGCTGCGGAAGAGCCCTCGCCGAAAGATTGGCTGCAGTGCACGGAACAGGCTCTCGCAGCCCTCGGGGGCCGAAGGCCTCTGCATGCTTCAGGAGACCACTCCTCCGCCTCTGCCCAGAGGTCTAGTGTCTAATTTGGTTGTACATGACGGCAGATACTTGAATACAAAATACATGCTTTCAGCCACGAAGGACGTCAGCATGTCTGAATGAAGCTTCTCATTTTAAAATCCCCCATGCACTCCTCACCCCCTGCAAGTTGTGGATTGTATTTCAAAGGGGAAATGGGGCAGGTGACAGGACTTGCCTGTGGAGCTGTTGTCCTCCTATGTGGCAGCACTGCAGCTTTATGGACAGGCGGGCGAGGTGCTTCCTCCATGAGGCAGTGACCTTGGATATGCAGCAAGCCTGGGAAGGGGCAAGGACCCCTTTCTCCCTTTCAAGCCTTCCCTAAAAATGCAAGTACAGCCCTGTGGGATCGGGCCAGCCCAGCACTCCGTTCACACAGTGGCAGACCCATTGTCTGCAGGATCTCCCAAGCCACCTGCCCCAGCTCCTCAGTGGCTGAAGGTGTAGGCGTGTAGCCTCTGGGAATGGAGGTAGCCCACAGGCAGCAAGGCTAGTAGCCACTGAGAGCCTCCCTCCACACCTGACCATCCCTTTTTAAAGCCATCCCGATTAGTGGCCTTCGCCACTTCCTGTAGCAGTGACTGCCACCGTTTAATTATGTTGCACGTAGCAGAAGTACTTGCATTTATCTGTTCTAAACCTCCCACCAATTAATGTCATGGGGTGGCCCCGGGTTCTATTATTATGGGACATGGAGAATAATATCTCCTCCCCTTTCTTCATAATTTTAAATACCTCCTTCATGTCACTCTCCATTTTATTAAGCTTCTGTACCGCCTGAAGTGCCTGATCCCGGCAGTGAAGCAAGGCTGGGCCTGGTTGAAATTTGGGTGGGTGACTCAGTGTTGAAAACTGCCCAGAGAGCTTTGGCTAGTAGCATAATTTATAACACGAACACTAAGCTAAATACTCAATTGCCCCTTTCAGCACTTTTCCACTCGCTGTTCTTTTTCAGGTACAGCAACTGGAACCGTACACAACTCTCTGAGTGCAGATCTGCATAAGGGAGACTGCAATCTTGGCAGTTCTGTTTTCTGTTTCATTCCTAATTACATTACAGTCTGTTTTCTATTTCATTCCTAATTGCACCAAGTTTGCTATTTCACAGCAGCTCTGCACTGGGCCAACAATTTCATGGCGCTGTCGCCCACCACCTCGAGATCCCTTTCTTTTTCAGTCACTGCTGCTCAGGCTCTATCGGCCTATGCCTGAAATTGGGATCTTCCCCCCAATGTGCGTTACTTTACTTTAGACATGCACATGGTGGGCATGTCATGAGCGGAGCTGGCTGGAGCCAGGGGTCAGGCTAGATGGCCCGGGAGGCCCCTCCTGACTCGCCCTGTTTCTGTGTTTCTACAATTGTTTACACTGAACACATTTGCCATTTGAGCCCATTCTCTCAGTCTGGAGGGATCCCTTTGCAGTTCCTCACATTCCCTTTTGGTTTTAACCACACTAGATGGTTTTGTGTCAGTAAACTTGGCCTGTTCACTGCTTACTCCTACTTCCAGGTCATTTATGCATGGGCTGAAAAGCTTTTGAGTTAAGCTCAGTGGCCTTACAGGCCTCTTTCAACTCTACCGTTCAACTCCTGAATACACCTGCCCAGACCCTAAGATAATTTATGGAGGTCCTTCTCTGGGAGTCACCTTTAAAAGAAGAAAGGGAGGTGACCACAAGGAAAAGAGCCTTTTTGGCTGTGGTGTCCTGGCGGTGGAACCAGCTTCCCAGGAAGGCACACCTAATGCCAACCTTGTATACATTTCAGCAGCAGGTTAAACCCATTTATTTTCCTGTCATTTTAATTCTTTTATTTGGTTGAATAAAAGGTTCAGTTTTTATTCATGCCACAATTGGCTGTTGCAGATTAGTTGTTTATGTGTGGTGTTATATTATTATTACTTGTAATTATATTTGAATTATTATGGATAGCCTTATCGTTCCGTGTTTTACACCATTTTAAATGTTTGTACACCATTATGAGAGTGTCTGCTAAAGGATGGTATAGAAATAAACAAACAAACAAATACCATTCTATGATTCTGGTGCAGAAACCTGTGGGACCCCACTTTCCCAGTATCCTTTGTGCCCACCCCCCATGTCTTCTGGTCCTCCAGGGAAGCTCTTCTCTGTGTACTTCCCTTCCTTGAGGAAGTAAACTGCGTCTGACAACAGTAGCAAAGGCACATTTGTGGCATCATCAATGCTGTCCTTATGGCACAGGGTTAAAATGTTATTTGCCCAGATGTATTAATACAAACTTGTCTCTCTTTGCAGTCATTCAATGTTACTAAGGTTATGCTTCTGTTCTATTGTTTTATTATTATGCTGTTTTGTGTGACTCATTCTGGACATGCTCTTGAATCCAGCCCTGGTGAAGGACGAAGACTGGCCTAACATTTTTAAGTGAAGAACTATGAGCCGCCTTCCCTCACAAAGGGGCCAAGGAGAGAAGGCAGAGGCGGTGGCGACAGAACACCGCAGCTGCTGCTGCTGCTACTGGGGAACTGCAGTCCAGAACCCGATGGGAAATCAGTGGTGCTTCAAATGTCAAATGTCGATCTGGCCACTCCCTTCTCCTGCCCGGGAAAGTCTGGGGTGGAAGGTAGCAGAGGCAGCTGCTTCCAGGCACTGCAGGCATTTTTAAAGTAGTCTCATGAAGCATGTGGAGAAGCGTTTCTGGCGCGGTGAGGGAGTCGCTCATTTTATGCAGAAGGCAGAAATGTGCTGCCATCCCTAGATGAAACCCTCCAGGGCCCCACAGACAGCTCAAGGAGCCCTCGGCGCTGCTACGCTCTGGGGACTCTGCTGAGTCAGTGCCGGGAGCCATGAGCCGAGCTTCTCCCCCAAGCCAGCATTTCTTTGCTCGTCGGTCTTTATTGCTGCATGTGGGTCTCAGAGCGTACACAAAGTGGGGTGCCTGAACCCCTTCTATCGCTCCTTTCCCGACGCCCACCGCAGCCCCGGCTGCACCGCCGGGCTTCTGCTGAGGCTTCCCTCGAAGGATGAGCGCCAGCGCCCGGGTCCGCCGCTCCAGTTCTGCATCAGCGAGCCGCCGCAGGCCGACGCCGCCTCCCTCGGGCCGCGATTCCGCCATGCGGGCCGAGGCGGCGGCGCTCCGTCTGTCCTGGAGCTGCACTTCCCGCAGCGAATTCCTGTTGCGTCTCAGCACCTTGAAGCACGGCTGGAGCTCCCAAAGGAGCCTCATCGTCGGAAGCCGAGCGCCAGCGCGGCCCGCAGGAACGCGCCCGCAGGTGACTGGCTGCGCACGCACGACGGCCGCGCGCAAACGCCCCGCAGAGGCCCGGCGCGGCCAGCACCCGCCTGCGTTGGCCGGCCGGGAAGCGCGAGGGGGAGCGGCGCGGCTCCCGTCCGCCGGAGCGAGCAGGGCGCCAGTGCCCCCGCGGCGCCCTCCCGCCCGCTGCCGCTCAGCGGCGCTGGCGCAGGCCGGCCAGGTCGCGCAGGAGGGCGTGCTCCCGGTGCAGCCGCCGCAGCCGCTCCTGCAGCCGCTGCCGGTGCGCCCGCAGCTGCGCCGCGCGCTGCACAAGGCCGCGCAGCTCCTGCCGCAGCGCCTGGCCCTGCTGCCGGGCGGCCTGGCTGTGCTCCCGCAGGCAGCGAGCGGCGGCCGC
>NW_025335328.1:56693-65678 GCF_004798865.1 Varanus komodoensis
GCAGGCGCCGCACGCCCCGCGCGCGCACGGCCGCCAGCTCCTGCTGCAGCTCGCGCAGGCGGCTCGCCTGCTCGCGCTGCAGAGCCCGGACCCAGCGCAGCCCGTCCAGCTCGGCGCCCAGGCGGGCCAGCGCGGCCTCCCGCTGCAGCAGCTGCTCCCGCAGCGCCGCTTCCCGCTCCTGCGCGCGGGCCGCGAGCTGCCGCTGCCGCGCGCGGATCTCGTCCCGGGACGCCCGGCTCTCCTCGCTCAGCGACACGGCGGCCTCCCGGCGGCGCCGCGCGCGCTGCGCCAGGTAGTCCGCGAACGCCCGGCTGCTGGCGCGGAGGCTCCGCGCCTCCTGCTCCAGGAACTCGTGCTGCGCCCGCAGCCGCCCCTGCCGCGCCCGCAGGCTGTCCAGGGCCTGCCGCAGGCGGGCGTCCTCCTCCAGCAGCGCCGCCTCCGCCTGCGCGGGCCGCGTGGCGTCCTCGGCCGCGGGCGCTGGGGCTGCGGCCGCCCTCCGAGCCGGCTGCGCTCCCTCCGGCCGCCCGCGCTTGCGGGGCATTGGGGCACCTGGGGGAAGAAAGGCGACGGGCGTCAAGGGCTGCGGCCGCGTCGGGGCGAGGAGGGGAGCGCCGCGTGGGCCCCCTTCCGCCGCGGCGGGGCGTCGAGAAGCCGCCACCACCGGACTGCCGCGGCCAGAGGCCGGGCGCTGGAGTTGCGTTTATTTATAGGCCGTGTGTTCCCAGTGCTGGGACTCGAGGCTGCTCACAAAACCATTTATAGAGATGTGCAGCAATATAATTAAATCAGTAAAGTATTAAAAGAATAGAACTGCACAAGCGAAAAGCACTGAATAAATGTAAAAGAATGGAACTAGTCCAGTGCAATCTCACGGCCACAGGCGACTCTCAAGTACCTGCCAGAACAAGAAGGGGGTTGCCTGCCCCCAGAAGCCTTGCAGGGAGGGTGCCAGCCTAGCCCAAGGAAGGGAACTCCAAAGCTTTGGAGCACCTGCGGAGGCTCCCTCCCACATCCCCGCCAAGCACACCTGTGAGCACAGTGGGACCAAGAGAAGGCCTCCAGAAAGGATCAGAGCATGGGCAGAGGGAGAGCAGGGCCTTTCGGGCAGCCTGGGGTCAAGCTGTGGAGGGCACTACAGGCCGCAAATGATGTCTTGCATTGTGCCCAGAAACAGTGGAGGCCACTCGAACTGTTTCAGGAAAGGAGCTGCACCCCCATGCTCACCCCGGCTGGGCTACGGGGTGGAGCACACAGCAGAGGAATTGTGATGGTCAAGCCCCCCCCCCCACCGGATGCCAAGCAGCCCCACCAGTGTCCTTCAGTGCTGCCCCCCATCACAGGCACTGCCAGGGCCGTGGCGTCTCTTGCTCTGTGCCAGCATGGAGGTCATCTTACCCATGTCTCCTCCACTGGTGCCGCCCTGAAACAGGACTGCAGCAGAGAGAGGAAATGAAGAGGGTGCCTTCGCCTCTTCCTCTGCCTGTGGTGGGGGGGTGCATTGCTGAGGGGGCACTTAATGTCCTGGGGAGCAAGATCTCTTGTGCCTGAAATTGGCAGGAGGGACGGGTGCACTCAGCTCTCCTAAAAGAGGCTGTGCTGCAGCCGCTCCTGAAGGAGTGTGCTTTGGCCACGGGAGGGATGAGCAGTTCCCAGCCCTGGACTGCTAAGGTGTTTGTTTATGTCCTCGATCTTCTGAGAACCAGAACTCTCCAAGCACTTCACTGCCATTTCCCTTCTGGGCAATGGGCCTGAGCTGGTGCCTGCAGCCAGCTCCAAGTTCTCTTCCACCTGGGCCCGATCCAGTGCCTGCTCTTGCCCTGCCCCCTCTCCTTTGCTGGGGGAGGTGGGGATGCAAGGGCTTGGTCCCAACGATTCTGCTGGCTTGGTCCTCGCCAGGCCAGGGAGGCCTTCAGACCCCACAAGGCGTCTGAGCTGGCAGGGAGAGGCTCCTCGTCCAGGGCTGCTTCTTGAGCCAAGGTGGGCTGCACCGCCTCCAAGCTTCTTTGCCCAGTTTGCCAGCAATGCCAAGAACCATTCTGGGTCTGCGGCCTGTGCCTGACAGGCTTCCTCCTGACCACTGCCGTCTGCACGTGGGGCTGCTGGGAAAATGGCCCAGCAGCACTGATTAGTTGCACATCTGCCGGCAAAGCTGGTAACGGGGTCTGGGGTGGGGAGGACCCCCTCAGGCACCCGCGCCATGCCGCTGCCTCTGGCACCACCTCTTTGGAACCCACCTCAAAGTGAGCATGAAGGTTGCCCATAGCTTTGAACTGGGACCCTGGAGGCCCGCTCTCAGCGAACCTGCAAAGTTCTCTGGGTGGCGCCACTGCACGGAGGAGCAGGTGCCACAAGGGGCTGTGCCAGAGGAGACCCTCTCGGCAGGAGCCCTGGCCATGAAGAGTCCTCCCTGGCATGGGTTGGCTTAGCACCTATTGCTGCTGCTTCAGGGGTCTTTCCTCGGGCCTTTGGGGATGCAAACCCATGCCCATTCACCTGGGCTGAATCACGGATATCAGTAGGACTTGTATCTGAACAGACAATGCCAAGTAGCACGGCTCGTGGTTTAATTTCTGGAAAGGCTTCAGCATGGGCTGAAAGCAACAGAATGAAATTCAGTAGGGGTAAATGCCAAATTCTGCACCTAGGAAATGGGAGCCAAATGCATTGTTAAAGATGGGGAATATTTGGCTCAACAGTATTGTAGATCATAAAGTGGAGATGAGTCAACAATGTGATGTGGCTGCAAAAGGGTAAATGCTACTTTAGGCTGCATTAATAGAAATATTGCTTCTAAATCAAGTGAAGTACTAGCTCCCCTTTACTCAGCACTAGTTAGGTCTCATCTGGAGGATGGTGTCCAGTTCTGGGCACCACAGTTTTAAAAAGATGCAGACAAGCTGGAAAAAAAAACACAAAGGAGGGCAACAAAGGTGATCTGGGGACCGGAAACAAAGACCTATGAGGAGAGATTGAAAAAACTGGGCATGTTTAGCCTGGAGAAGGGAAGACTGAGCGGAGGGAGGAGAGCACTTTGCAAGTACTTCAGAGGCTGCCACAGAGAGGAGGGCCAGGATCTTTTCTCGATCCTCCCAGAGTGCAGGACACAGAATAATGGGCTCAAGTTGTAGGAAAAGCTTCCTGACTGATAGAGCAGCATGACATGGCAATGGAGCCAATGACCGGGGGGGGGGGGGGAGTTGTGGGCTGTTCCACCCTAGAGGCATTCGAGATGCAGCCAGATGGCCACTTGAGAGCTATGGTTTAACTGGGAGCCCTGCACTGAGCAGGGGGTTGGACTTGATGGCTTTATGGCTCCTTCCAGCTTATTATTCTTTGATAAGGCACATGATGGTGGATTTGACCCCTTTGAAGAGTTCATGTTTCACACCTTGCAAAATTAAAATAATTAAGGACTTCCAACAAGCCCACAGTCTTCCCCACCACTTTCAAATGTTGAATACGAAGGTCATGTTCATGAAATATGACATTTGGGGTTAAAATGGGGGCAGTGGGGCAATATAAAATGCCCGCACATGCTCCTTTCACCTCTGTGCTAAATTCAGGATGTCCCCGATGTTGCCGACCCAAAAAACAGGCGAGAGAGGGAGGGCATGGCAGCGGCCTCACGAAGCTCCGGCGTGCTGCGGGCGACGGGGGCAGGGGCACGAGGGGGGCCGGGCTGGGCTAGGCAGCCCGTGACAAGAGGGAAGCGGGGACCTACCTGCACGGTGCGCCGGAGGAGCCTCCTCGCTCGCCCGCCCGCCCGCCGCCCGAAGAGCCCCTTGGCTGTTTGGGGCTCGTCTCCTGGAGACCGGCCCGTCCCCCCGCCTGCCGCCGGCAGAGGGCGCTGCCTCGTCCCGCCGCCCCGCCGGACGAGGCGCTGCCCGGGCCTCCGCCTTCGCGCCGCCCGGCCGCTTGGCGACGGCGGGACTTGGCCCGCGGACAGGCGGAGGGCCGGGAAGAGGCTGGGCGAGCCGTGTCCGGCACGAGCGGGGAGGCTCGGCGCGGGCGCGGGAGGCGGGCCGAGACGCGGCAGGAGCCGCACGGCGGGCCCGCCGAGGGCGCGGAAGCGGCGCAACGCAGGCGCGGGAAGATGCGGCGAGGGGGGCGGCGCGGCGCCGGGAAGCCTCCGGCTCGCTCGATGCGCAGGCAGGGAAGCCCCTTTTCCCCACGCTCCTGCTGTTGTATTGTGCAAGACACACGCAATGCAGGCACATGGTCAGTACTGACAGCCGAACCGTTAAAGTGCCGGAGGGCAGACTAGATGGCCCGGGAGGCCGCTTCTGACTCGCGCGGTTTCTACGTTTCTAAAGTCTGTTTTTACTGCAAGACCGTCCTGAGGCTGTTGTAATCAGACGGTATAGAAAAGCTATCAATAAATAAAAATAAACTTAAAAAATCATCAGGTATTAGACCTTCAAAAGTATGGATACCAAATTCTAAAAAAAATTAATAATAAATCTTTATTTCCCCTCTAGCCAAACAGAAGTGAGTGGTTGGATTTTCTATCAATGCCACTCTCCATATTTTATCAGGGTATTTCTAACGGAGAGCCTTTGGGCATCTTGCCAAAAACGTACAGTCTCAGGTCTTGCAGTTCCCAAAAGTACTGCCAGCGGTTCTTTACAACACAGTCCTTCATTTTCCCCCATAAACAATGAAAAAAGTAGTAGAGTTTAATCAGGGATCATTGTTTCTTGTGTTAGTTTATTTAACTGCTCTAGTGCTTCATGCCAAAAAATAAAAAAAAAATTTGCATGTATGTGCAAGTGAACTTCTAAAACCACAGTTTCTCCAGCACATATCTGGTAGGTATTACTTTTGTGGGGCACAAATGCCATCTGTGGACAGTCTTTGCAACCATTTCTTTAGATTTAGCTGATTCTGGCTTATGTGCTTTGAGGACCATAATCTTGCCCATGACTCTCCTGATATAGTAATACTTTTTACACCCACAACATTGTTTGGCTTTTCCACCTCTCACCCCTTCATCTTATCTTCACCACATCACTTCCATGGAAGAGTCTGATAACTCACTCCATTCTTCTGCCTCCAAAAAAGGCATTCAATCCTTGGTTTCGCTCTGGTCTGATTTACTTTTCATCCCATTCGCTTACCCAATTATTATTTGCTCACCATCACGGTTAACGCATGGAGCCAAGGAAGCTGCTGGGAAGAAGAAAGCTCCCTTTTCAAAATGGGAGTTTTGCCCAAATGAAAACAGGCAGACCACAAGTTTGCACAAGCAAGATGCAAGCAGGCCTTTAGAAAATCAAGGTAATGGTTTGAGGAGCACATTGTTAACAATATCAAGGATAACAATAAAGAATTCTTTAACCGCATCAAAAGAAATAAAACATCTAAGAAGCACTTGGGCACTCGAGGATAATAGAATTAAAGGAACACAAAGGGGAGACAAGGAGACTTCAGAGACGCTGAATGCTTTTGTCTCTGAACAGACAATGAACAGACACCTGTCCCTGAACTTGTGTGTTTTGGAAGGGAATTTAACATATTAAGGCAGGTAGTAGTGACAAGAGATTAGATTCTCAACCTTATTGACAAAGTCGGTAAGTTGCCCAATCCAGATGGAATCCATTCTCGAGTTCCCAAAGAACTAAAACACGAAATTGCTTCTTACCGAAATATTTAACATATCCAAAAATCCGTCCTTGTACCAGAGGATTGGAGAACGGCCAATGTCACACCATTTTTTTTTAAAAGGTTGCAAGGCAGGATCCAGTTAATTTAATATCTGTTTGGGGTAAACTGCTCATTAACCGGACAGTCATCCGAGTGGGATGGTGACCTGCGGCGGCAGGGGCTTGGCCCTAATAACCTTTCTGGCCCCTTCCAACTCTACCGTTCTACGATTCTACGTATGCAGCAGCGGGACTTGCCTTCTGCCAGATGCAAGTCAAGCCCAGAGCAGAGAGAAAGCAGGGCTGAGTTCAGGCAACCAAGCTGGGAGAAAATCTGACAGATTCCCACCCTCACTCCAGAATCCTCACATGGCACTTGCTGAAGGTGCTGCAATTACCTCTAACAAAAGAAAATTCAGCTTTGATATAGACATTGTCGGCTTTCCTTGGCTATATATCCTAAAAACATTTTATGTCAAGAGTAGCTTTTTTTAACACAAGCTAACATCATAGAAAATATATGCTAGTGCCTGTTCTGATGAAACCATGTCCATAATAAGCTTTGAATATGATTAAATACATCGTGTATGCAGTATGATATAGTACATTTATTTTCTCCTGAAACAAAAATTTCAACTCAAACATGTTGTAACTATTGGAATATGTCTGAATTATTTATGCTGCACATAAAAATGACATTAAATTTTAGTTCTGGTAACTCAAGAGGAAATAATTAAGGTTCAATTTGGATGCCAGGAAGTGCTTCCTGACAGTTAGAACCCCAAGGGTATGAATGGGCTTCCATGGGAGGTCGTTGAGGCCCCATCGGTGCGGGTGTTCAAGGATAGGCTGGACATGCACATGGTGGGCATGTCGTGAGTGGAGCTGGCTGGTGCTGGGGGTCAGACTAGATGGCTCAGGAGGTCCCTCCTGACTCGCTCTGTTTCTATGTTTCTATCTTAAACTATTGATGCCAAGTTTTGCTCCTTCCTTTTTCTTCCTCCAATCCTAATCCAGCTTTCCTGCTGTTATGTTCTTCATGCAAGTTGAACAAAAGGGGAGATAACCCCCCCCCCCCGTGTGATGCCAGTGCTTATGGGAACCCTTTCTGTTTATCGATATTCTGGCCTAACAGGAGCTTCTTGTCCATAATCCAGGTTATGCACCAAGGCAATCGATTGCAGATGCACATCCCTTTCGTTCAAGCCCACCCAGAGCTTCTCATGATCCATGCAGTAGTTGAGAAAGCATAGGCTGATCTCTTCTGAGATTCAGCAGCCCACATGGATTTGCAATGTGATTTTGAGTGCCTCTTCTTTCCAAATTATGTCAGGCATTTCGTGCTTTAGGTAGGGTAATATTCTTTGTTGCAACACTTTGAACATCACTTTGCTTATATCTGGCCAGGGCAACTTCTTCTTCCTTCTCTTTCTCCTCCTATATTTTTATTTACTTATTTTATACTGATAATTTTAATTTTATATTTGTAACTCAATGTATTTTTTGTATTTTTTATTTAATGGTAATTTATTATGTTCTATTGTATTTCAATGTATTTTATTGTGTTGTAAGCCGCCCCGAGGTTTCGGCAAGGGGCGGCATAGAAATGTTATAATAATAATAATAATAAAAAAAGTCACTGCCAGTGACCTCTTCATGTTCCACCCTTGCATCTCCTTTCTTGCAGACTGGAATAGTTAGTCAGCATTTCCAGTCTGTGGGCCATTGTTTTGTTTCCAGATTAGCTGGCATTTTCTAGTTCGGTTTTAGACCAATTCAGTCTCTGCAGCTTGGAACACTCCAAGCCCAGGTGCTTTGTTTCCTCCAAAGAGCTTTCACTTCGCTTTCTAACATTGCAAGCTCTTCCTCATGGAATTCCTCTTCAGAAGAGTCTGTCATCATTCATCTCTTCTATATCATTCTTCTGTATATTGTTCCCACCTTCTCCCTATTTTCTCCTGGTTGGAGACATAGTCTGTTTGATTTCGGTACTTGCCATCTGTGAAGTCCATCTGTACAGCTGTCTGATTGGCTGCCTGAAGCATGGATTTGTAACAAACCAAAACCTGGCTTCATTAAATGTATAAAAATCCTGCATGATTTTAAAAAAATCTTCTTCCAAGATGGCAGAAATAGGATGAGAACCCGGGATGCAACTTTTCAGCAACTATCGCAAAAAGAACTATTACAACGAACGGTGCAACACAGCAGTGCAAGGGAGTAGATAGGGATATGGATGGAACTATTGGGATCGGAACTATTCTGAACGGCAGAGACTGAATCAGTTCAAATTCTAGCTAGAAAATGCCAAGAACTTTGGAAAACAAAATAATGGTGCGCAGATTGGGAATGCTGAATACATACTCCAGGAAGGGAGGTGCAAGAGTACAGCAACCACAGAACCATTTCGGTACCTTCCCATGCAAGCACGTGATGCTCAAAGTGCCACCTTACATGGTACCTGAAATCAGAACAGTCTGATGTTTGAGCTAGATCCAAAAGGGAAGAGGGACAGAAGAACAGATCACAAGGAAGGCTGGAGAAGGAGCAGAGAAAGCAGACATGAAAACTGATGGTAGAAACATCTGCAATACATAATATGCACATAATACTGTATTATTACCAGAAAGCACCAAGGACCTGAAATGATACCTGATGAAAGTGGAAGATGAAAGCACAAGGCAGGACTGCAGCAGAACATTCAAAAAACGACAGTCACGGCTACGGAAGAATTGCAGAACTTTAAGGTCAAAAATGAAGAAATTGAAATTGTGACAGATTTTGCATACCTTGGTTTGGTCGTCAGTTCAAAGGGAACACTGCAGCCAAGAAACTGGAAAAGACTGAGACTTGGAAGGGCAGCAGTAGAGGAACTACAGAAGATAATCAGGTATAAGGCAAATGTTATTTTGGGATGCATTAACAGAAGTATTACTTCCAAATCATGAGAAGTAATGATTTGGTGAAAGTGACACCCGCGCTGGTGACTTCCCGTCTGGACTTCTGTAACGCGCTTTACGTGGGGCTACCCTTGAAGACGGTCCAGATACTTCAATTGGTTCAAAATAGAGCTGCCAGGCTGCTGACGGGGACGGGGCGTTATGTTCACATGACTCCAGTCCTCCATCAGCTTCACTGGCTTCCCATTGAAGTCCGGGACCAATTCAAGGTGTTGGTGATGACCTATAAAGCCCTAAACGGCTTGGGTCCTGGCTACCTGAAGGAGCGCTTACGTCCATATATGCCCAGCTGCCCCCCGAGATCGGCGGGAGAGGCCCTTCTCCGGGAACCCTCCGTGAAAGAAATTAGGAGGGTAAGTACTCAGAGGAGGGCTTTCTCTGTG
>NW_025335328.1:65778-68513 GCF_004798865.1 Varanus komodoensis
GGACCCAAGCCGTTTAGGGCTTGGGTCCTGGCTACCTGAAGGAGCGCTTACGTCCATATATGCCCAGCTGCCCCCCGAGATCGGCGGGAGAGGCCCTTCTCCGGGAACCCTCCGTGAAAGAAATTAGGAGGGTAAGTACTCAGAGGAGGGCTTTCTCTGTGGTGGTGCCCAATCTATGGAATGCGCTCCCCAGAGAGGTCCGCCTGGCGCCATCGTTATTTGTTTTTCGGTGCCAGGCGAAGACCTTTTTATTTAAGCATCATTTTAATTGTTAACAGTATTTGCTCATTTTATCTGGCCAGGGCGACTTCTTTTATATTGTTATTTATTTTATATTGTTATTTTTATATTGTTATTATTGTATTTTTCTTCATGTTGTGAGTCGCCCCGAGGCTTCGGCGAATGGGGCAGCATAGAAATGTTTTAACAAATAAATAAATAATAAATAAGTAGCATTTTCCATATACTCCTAACTAGTCAGACCTCACCTGGAATACTGTGTCCAGTTCTGGGCACCAAGATGCAGAAAAGGTCCAGAGGAGGGCAACAAAAAGTGATCCAGGGTTTGGAAACACTGCCCTGTTCAGTCGGTCGGTCCGTCCGTCCGTCCGTGCGTCTGTCCACCAGTCATTTAAAGCTTTTACGCACTGTTCCGTTACAGTTTTACGAGGAGAGACTGAGGAACTGGGTATGTTCAGCCTTGAGAAAAGAAGAGGGAGGGGGACCTCTCAGTCCTCTGGAAGTGCCTCAAGTGTTGCAACTCTCTCAGAGCAACAGAAAGACCAATGAGTGGGTCTGAGATTGACTCGATCCAGAACTTTACCTGGAGGCAGAAACGAGAGAGCCCTGTGGGGCCAGCAACACAGAATGGAAGCGCGGCAAACAGCAGTTACAACGCCGAACCCATCCTGCCTGGAGCTCCTCGTGAAAAGGCAAGACGAGAGGAGGAGGAGATAATCGCGCTAGGGAAAGCCGAAAGGCGGGAGGAAGAGGAGGACCAAGCAGGAGATGGATTGATTCCACAGAGGAAGCCGCGGCCTTGAGGAGCTGGGCAAGGCGACCAAGGCGGTTCTGGAGGGCTCTCCTCACAGGATTGCCTTCAGCAGGCACCGAGCAGCAGCTCCCTTTGCGGCACTGAGGGGTCCAGGTTGTCCGTCTGGAACCAGTTTGGAGAACCATCTGCTGCTCGAGTAGCGGAGATGTTTGTAAGAAGCAAAGGTTTACTGCTGAAAACTTTGATAGCTACCTGAACTCAACTCAGACTTTACTGATCCGAAGACTGTTGGGTTTACTGGCCAGAGCTCATCTGGAGCCCCAGCTCTGCATGCAGGTCCCAGCTTCATTTGCTGGCAGCATCTTCAGGCTGGGCTGGGGAAGCCGTGCCTCTGGCGAGGTGGGCGGTGTTTCTGTGCGCCAGGCTCTGCTCCTTCCCTGCCCAGCAGCAAGTATGGCTGCCCACAAAAAGAGACAGGACTGAACGAAGGCGCACAGGCACTGCTTCCTTCTCCCAGAACGGGTTGCCAGGTGTCATCTGTGACACATATCATGACAAATCCAGTCCAGTCCCCATTTTGAGGGGGCAGTCTGAGTTTCAGAATTCACTGCCTGACCAGCATGCCTTATTTTTTGTGTCGCAAGGATGGTGCTCCTCCATGAGTTTAGGATCCCCCTCCCATGCACACACTCACGGGCACAGTTGCAACAGCTGGTTTTTCCTGTGTCTTTGGGAAGGCCACCTGACAATGCAGGGGACACAGCAGGCTCCCAGACATGTTGGCAGGAAATTAGGCGCTGGAGTTTAGGCAGCTTCCCGGGCCACCATCCAGATGCCTTGTGACGCTCAGTGACTGGACAGCAGGTCACCCGGCCGACCTGTCTAGCTGCACGGCTGGTGAAGCCGAGGTACCGCATCTTGGGTCCAACTAGCAGGACCCCCCTGGGTTGTTGCGCTCCTTTGGCCTATGGGCTGAGTCAGAGAATCATAGAATCAAAGGATAGTAGAGTTGGAAGGGGCCATGAAGGCCATTGGGTCCAACCCCCTGCTTTTGTAGACCCCAAGTTACACCGTCCCACTCAGAGAGCTGCCCAGTTTTGTTTCGTTTTGTTTTTTTTAATGTCGCTAGTGTGCCAGAGGCCACCACCCCTCCAGGCAGCTGGTTCCTCTGCTGTATTGCTCTGACAGCCAGGAAGCTTTTCCTGATGTCCAGCCTGGATCTGGGTTGCCACAACTTGAATTGATTATTCCGTGTCCTACACTCTGGTATCAGCCAGGAGACCTTGACCTTCCTCTTTGTGACAGCCTTTGTGACAGACAGACTTATAAACGGATATCATGTCCTCCCTCAGTCTTCTCTTCTCAAGGCTGAGTATGCCCAGTTCTCTCAGAGGGCAGTGTTTCCAAACCTTGGATCATAATATTTTTTTTGCCCTCCTCTGGAACTTTCTAATTTTTTTCCATCTTTCTTAAATCTTGGTGCCCAGAATTGGACACAGTATTCCAGGTGAGGTCTGACTAGTGAGGAGTGTAGAGGAACTACTACTTCTTGTGATTTAGAAGTAACACTTCTGTTAATGCATCCCAAAATAGCATTTGCCCTTTTGGAGGCTGCATCACATTGTTGGCTCGTGTTTAGCCTATTGTGCACAATTACTCCAAGATCTTTTTCTTGTTCAGTTCTGTTGAGCCATGTATTCCCCATCTTGTATCAATCCATTTGGTTTCTCTTTCCAAGGCA
>NW_025335328.1:68613-103727 GCF_004798865.1 Varanus komodoensis
TCGTGGCGCCGCGACCGCGTGCCGAGCCGGCTTCCTCCGCCGGCCGACCGGGCCGGCCCCGTGCCCCCCGCGGGCTGCGTCAAGGCCTCCCGGCTGCCCGCGCTGGCGGCGAGGAGCCGCCGCGGCCGCGCTCGCTTCCCCGGCCAAGCCGCCCGCCAGCGGGAGGCTCGCGGCCAGCTCCATCGCGTGCAGCCCTCCTCGGGAGGAGGCCCCGCCACCGGGCCTCCCTGCGTGCGGAAGCCGAACTCCGCCGCCGGTGGCAAAGTTCTGGGACTCGGCACGGCAGCCGGGATGCGCGCCGCGCATCCCGTCCTCGGCCGCGGAGCGCCGGGGTTGGCCGCCCCTCCTCGGCGGGCCACGTCCTTCCCTCAGCTCTCCTGCCCGAGAGTGGAAGGGAGGCCGAAACCACCCCCCCCCCGGCGCCATGGGGTGGCGCACACGCCCCAGCAGCCCGCCCGCCCGCACTGATTCCCCCCACGCCGACCCTGGCAGAGGAGGCGCGCTCCTTCGGGTCTGCCCCAGTTGGCGGGCGGGTGGGCGGGCGAGCAGGCCAGAAGCTGGAGCCTCTGCTCCCATGGGGGTCCCAGAAAGGAAGGCACTGGAGCCAGGACTTTCCCGGGGGTGGGGAAGAAAAGCACCCCCAGCAGCCCAGTGCATCTCTCGGGCCAAGGGGCGGCAGGCCCGGAGCAGCGTGTGTGGCAGAGCTGGGCCTGGGCACCTCGGAGCAAGTGCTCGGAGCACAACGGAAAGGGGCAGCAGTGGGATTCTCCTGCCTCCCCACATCCCACCCTCATCTTCCTTCCCACAGGACAGTTGGTGAATGATGCTTCCCTGTTCCACCCCATGGCAAGGCAGGGGGCAGCCCTATAGCAGCGGCAGGAAGTTCCTGGAGTTGCATGGAGAGAGGGAAGGGAAGGGAAGGGAAGGGAAGGGAAGGGAAGAGTTTGTGAGTGGAAGAAGAGGCTTGGGAATCACCAGGGAACAAGCAGAAGGCAGAATGCAGCAGGACACAAAACGTCATGTATGCATTGACCGAAATACAGATAGTTCCCAGGTTATGGACAAGTTCTGTTCCTGAGAACATTCCGAAGCTGAATTTGTTTGTAAGTCGGGTCACGTGAGTAAGCCTAATCTTTGCCTTAGTGTATGTACTTATTTTACCTTTCTATGCATATAAAACACTTAAGAAACACTTGCATATTCTCTAAAACATCTTACAGCATTGTTATAATGATAATAATACAGTAACAATAAAATAACAGGTATTGAAAAGAGAGAGAGAGAGAGAGAATATCTGTAGGCATGGAGTATTGTAAAAAAACAAAAGAAACAGTTCTTAAAACAGTTTAGAACATTCTTGAGCTAAGATTAAGCCGGACATTAACTGATGATGGTGGAGGTGGACCTGGTGCTGGAGAGGGCTGGTTACCGCTGGAGTCACTTTGTTGAAGTAGGTTTCGAGGGCTGTCTGTACCGCCATTTTCTGCTCTCACCATCAGTGGCCTTGTGGCAGCTGAGTGCCTGGTTACAAGAGCAAACACCAAAGAAAAACCAGAGAACCACACCCCTTACATTTGCCCCGTAACACACTGGCTTGAGCACGCTCGAGCCAATGCCGTGAAGTGAAAAGCTATGAATACTGTATCTCTAGAGAACTAGGCTGCCACTGAAGGCATGTTGCCAAATGGGTCGCATAGTTCCCTAGGGAGATTCACAGCTTTTCCCTAGAGGTATTTATGTAGGGTTTATGGTAGCCTACACATTTGTAAGTACAGGTTGATAATAACCCAGACTTTCATAACCTGGGGACTACCTGTGCAGAGAACTAACAGAGTCCCAAGAGTGACAACTCATGGGATTGGATGCCCCGCTTCCCACAGAAACGTCTCTGGTAGAGAACAACATGAGCAGAAGCTGGTGCAGACGGCGCTGTGGGCCCAAATGTGCATGGCACGATGTCAGGGCTCCCTTCTCCTCTGGGGAGCTGGAAAGGGCCATTCTAGGAAGCCGGTGCCAAAAGGCATTCCTGGCCAGCAGAGCCACAGCTTTGCTGGTGCCTCAGATCTCTGCAGCACTTTTCCTGGCCTTCTGCCTTTCTCTAGCAAAAGGGCATCCATGTAACCACTGGCTCTTCCCTTGGCCAGGGAAAAGGGACCGAAGCTTTTTGCCCTTCCAATTAGTGCATGCACTAAGAAATGCAATGGCGATGTACGTAGCAAGGGTTGGAGAAGGACGAACGGATCTTTGGAACTCACCGGATGGCCAAAATCAGGCTTCCTCTTGGCACCTACAGCTGCTTTGAGCATCAGCTCCCATCAGCAGGACCAAGGGGCAGGTGCGCTGGGAGCCCCCTTCAGTGTGCCAGGCAGCACATTGAGGAAGGCAGGCCAGCAGCCTGACACAGGCTGTGCTCCTGCCACCCTGTGCTCCCTGTGCGACCTAGCTTGGTGAAATGTTCCAGGGGAACTGACAACCTGCACCTTTTGTGGGTTACGCTCATAAGAAAGGAATTCCCTAGATGTGCATCTCTGAGTGCGAAGAGCCCTGCTGACGAGCAAGTGAGCAGAAGGGCGAGGAGTCCAGAGCATGGGACTCTGCTTTCTCTACCAGTCGGGTGAGGAAGCTGCAGGGAACAGCAGAAAAGGACATCTACCACCCTCTGCCACTAGGATAAATAAAGGATCTGAATAAAGTTCAGAATCTGAGTGGGCTGGTGTAACTTGCTGACCCGCTTTGAGTGCCACGTGTGTTACTGTCTGCCGGCTGGGCAGAGGTCCTGCACATGAGCTCAGTGGCACGAGCTCCTGGCTCTCAGGGAGCCGATGCACCCTCTTGAAGCCAAGCTTGCTCAACTGGAGAAGCAAGGAGGGGTGAGGCAGGCTGGAGGACAGGGCCCTGGGGACCAGCTAGCAGGGTCCTGACTCCTGGGTGGCAGCTGCTCTGCTGGCATGGAGAAGGGGGGTCCTGGGGAAGGAGGGCATCATTCTGAGGAAGAGGGAAGAGATCCCTGGGAAAGGACCCCTTCCAAGGTGGGGATGGGCTCCACTCAGACCAGAATGGAACCAGGCCTTTAAAGCAGACCCTGGGGGAAAGTCAACAGGAGTTGGGATGCATCCGGATCAGGTCAAGTCAAATCAGCCCTGTGGATGAAGAGGAGGCTGTGTCGGACTGCCCGGGTATGGGAGGGGAGGAAACAGGCAACTCGGCCGTGGTAAGGCATGATGACCATTTGGCGAGGCCTACGTGTCAGAGGAATCGCTGTAATCTTTCGCGTGAGGAGCTCATGGCTTTTCTAGCAACTTGTCCCACTGCCATGTTGCTCAGACAGTGAGGAAGCTTTTCCTGATGTCCAGCCTGAATCTGGGTTGTCGCAGCTTGACTTGGTTATTCTGTGTCCTGCACTCTGGCATCAGGAAGAAGAGATCTTGGCCTTCCTCTTTGTGGCCACCTTTCAAATACCTCTAATGTGATATAATGAGAGATTTGAATGTGTTTCTTCCATGGGGAAGTTGTGGGCTCTCACTAGAGACATTCAAAAAGCATCTGGCCAGTCATCTGAGTGGGATGGTGTAACTTGGTAACAGCAGGGGGTTGGACCCAAGGGCCTTCTGGCCCCGTACAATTCTACTGTTCCATGATTCTGTGACCATTTATCTGTCGCTTCTGGGCAGCCATCCCTCAAATTCAGTCTGTACTTCTCTCTGTCATAGATCTTCTTGTGGGAGAATAGAAGCTGAGCACCTCAACTCCCTTGCCATTTCCGTGTTCTCTGTTATCACCTTCCCATCCACTTTAAGTATTTGGA
The DNA here is from genome assembly GCF_004798865.1 of Varanus komodoensis. Taxonomy (NCBI): domain Eukaryota; kingdom Metazoa; phylum Chordata; class Lepidosauria; order Squamata; family Varanidae; genus Varanus; species Varanus komodoensis. The sequence continues at coordinate 72,419 of NW_025335328.1, forward strand.
TACCTTCCTCTTTCATATGTCTTTTGTTTTGAACATATCTGAAGCAAGCGTTCTTGTTATTTTAGCACCTGTCACCAGGACAACTCCTTGGGCCCCAGTGTTTTTGGTTTTCCTCTCTAGAGCTTGGGTGTGGGTGTGGGTTTGGGCTTTGGCTTCCTCTGTTGGCTCCAGGAAGAAAGCAAACCCGGCGAGTCTCTAGGTCGTTGCAGCACACAATTTTTTCCATTCTGTGCAATTCACACTCTTCTTATTGTTGCAAGATGCAACATTTCGCCTGTTTGGCTGTCTTATATCCTCTTGTTCAACATCTCTCAGTGTGTCATGAAGTTCATCACAGCCAGGTCCTGTCCCGCCTCTTCTGTTAGTAACTGAAAGTGGCTCTAAAGTATCCTTCTGGGATTCTCCTCTTCTGCCTCAGCTCACCGTGGCAATTCTTGCTTCCGTAATTCTCTCAGCTGCTGCATTTCCATCGCTCTGCCTGAAAACTCCTTGTGGGCGGACACTCGCTCCTCCAGCGCTCGCTCCTTCTCCTCTCACAGGGCTGCCAGCTTGCACCTGCTGCACACACGGGGCCGTATGGACCCCGGGCAGGAAGGCAAGCCTTGCGCTGACGCTGCAGGTCCGCCACTGTGGAGCCTCCTCGGTCCATTCTCTGCACCCACTTTTTGATTCTCGCTCACTGGGTCTATTGCAGCAACTGGTGCTCCCCACATCTTCCCTGAGGGCTAACAGCACAGTCCGGCCAGTAAACAGGAGGGTGTTACGAGGAAGGAAGGAAACCAGGAGGGAAGTTTGGGGGTGGAGAGATGGAAAGAGAAAAAAGTATTTTTATTTATCGCATTGGGTTTGGCTTGTCTTTATTTACTGGATCTATTTGAAAGCTGCCCATTGTATCCCAGGATTCCTGGACCAGCTGGGCCAGCTTCCTCTGATCTGCTCAGGGAGCCAAGGTCCCATTTGGATGCCAGGAAGTACTTCTTGACAGTTAGGACCCCGAGGGTGTGGAATGGGCTCCCACGGGAGGTGCTTGAGGCCCCATCGGTGCGGGTGTTCAAGGATAGGCTGGACGTCCACATGGTGGGCATGTCGTGAGCGGAGCCGGCTGGTGCCGGAGGTCAGACTAGATGGCCAGGGAGGCCCCTTCTGCCTTGCTCTGTTTTCTATGTTTCTATGTATGTGTGGCTTAGAAAAAGTGCAAGGAAGGGGACGCATGATGGAGGTTTTTGAAATAAAGTATGGTGTGGAGAAGGTGGAAGGGAAGACGTTTATCTTCCTCTTCCGCAACACTCCACCCCAGGGTCATCCCATGACGCTGATTTGAGGACGGTTCAGGAAAGATGAATCAGAATAGCAAGGTTGGGGGGACCAGAGGGTCCTTCTGCCTGCTCAGTGCAGGGCTCCCAGTTCAACCATAATTCCCAGTTGGCTGTCCAGTTGCATTTTGAGTGCCTTCAGTGTGGGAGGGCCCACAAGCTCCTTTGGTAATTGGACGCAGTTTTGCACTGCCCTAACTGTGAGGAAAGTTAGTTTCCGCACACTGCGTAGTTAACCTGTGGAATTTACTGCTGGGGAAGTGGCAATGGCTGCCAGTCTGGGTGGCTTCGGAGGAGATGGGAGGGATTTGTGAGGGAGGAGGCCATCGGTGGCTACTGGCCTTGTGGGCTCTGTGCCGCCTCCCCCAACAGAGGTGGTGTGCTGCGTCCTGCCGTTCCTCAGGAGCTTGGGCAGAGGAGGCCTCACACACACCCAGGCAGCTGCCCTCCTGGCGGTGGCCCCCTAAAAGGGGCTCAGGCATGGGGCAAACAGGGAGAAAGGTGCACTTTCTGTCATTGAGAATGCACGAACAGTCCGTTGCAAGCGTGGTTCCCCTCACTTTTTTCGTTCCGGTCAAGGAACGCAGCACCCTTCTTGCAAACAAGGCAGCTGCAAGGGCTCGCTTGCAAAGGATGCCTCCTCAGTCTCTTGCACCAGCCGGTGGGCAGCCAGGTGTGCATCAGGACAGCCCTGCCATCGCGTCCTCTCTAGCATAGCCTTCAGGTCCAGAGCGCCTACAGGTGTGGCAGACGCATCTCCTGGTCATGTCAGTCCTTGAGGGCAGAGGGGACCATTCCCTGCCCCACGCCCTGGCCTCAGCCCTTGCCGAGCTCCTCCCGGGGCAAGGAGGGGGCGCGACAAAGGCGGGAGCAGCTGGCTAAGCACAGGTTCAAGCAAGAGGGGCAGGCCAGCCTCCGGTACTGCTGGCGCCTGGCTGACGTGCAGGGAAAAGGTGCCGGAACGCACACGGCCAGGTTCTAGCTCCGATGGGAATGGGAGGTCAGACAGTGAGGATGCAGGGATTCTGGGATGTCAGCAGGCGACAGTATCAGACCAAGGCCAGGAAATGCCTGAGGCATGAGGAGGGTTCCCCCACGGAGGTGGAGTTGGACGCCGAGGCTGCTGAAAGCCCCAACCTGCCAGTGGGGGAACGGGGAGAATTTGCGCGCGCACCAAGAGTTGAACAGCCTGTCAAACACAGAGGTCTCTCCCAACGAGGAGGGGATGCCGGTTGCTGGGCAACTCAGGCCGGCTGGCATGGGCGGGAGGGCTGCAAGGGCGGTGGAGACCGTGGGGCGCTGGAGGGGGCTCGGCGATCCAGGTGAGCAGAAACGGGCGTGTCACAGTACGGCCTTGTGGAAAGAGACTTTGGGCAGCCGGTTTACTCAGGAGGAGGACCATGCCTCACAGCACGGGCCTCCCGTTAGGAAATCCACACTCCCCAGGCAGCAGCACGGGGCAGAGCTGCCCACAACCTGCTGCAGGGGCACCCCAGCAGGGAGGCAGCCAGCGGCTCGCAGCAGGGAGGGTGCTACATTCTCCCTGTGCTGCTGAGGGGCAGGCAGAGCGAGGCAGGTGGGGGCAGTGGCGGGGGCAGCGGGAACGGGGCCGTCCGGTTCTTCCAGGGCTGACTTTGTCCTCCTCTCTCCTTGTCTCCCAGACCGCCCCCCGTCTCCTGTCAACGTCACCGTCACGCAGCTCAAGGCAAATTCTGCAACTGTCTCCTGGGATGTCCCTGAGGGAGATGTCATCATCGGCTACGCCATCTCGCAGCAGGTGAATGGGCCCAGGAGCAGCTCAGGCTCTGCCTGGGGAGCTGCACCGGCACTGCCCCTCTGTCCTCTGCAGGGCTGGCTGCAGAGCCCCGCACCTCCTTACCCCCCGGCCTCCTGCTTTCCCGAGAGGCCTGCCTCAGGCCAGAGCGCCACAGTCGCTCCCCCTCACCATGAGAGCGCCCCACTCATCTGCACCGGGGCCCTGGAGGAGGGCAAGATGGGCGTCCTCCCCCCGCGCCAAGCTCGCGCCTCCCAGGCTTGCTCCTCGGCTGACCACGCTCTCCTGTCGGGCAGCGGCAGGACGGACAGGTGCAGCGGTTCATCCGAGAAGTGAACACCACCAACCGGGCCTGCGTGCTCTGGGACCTGGCCGAGGACGCCGACTATGTCGTCCAGGTGCAGAGCATCGGTCTCCATGGAGAGAGCCAAGCCAGCAAGAGGGTGCATTTCCGCACCCTGAAGCAGAGCGAGCGCCTCCCCTCCAACAGCTCCAACCAGGGTAGGTGTGGCGGCTCCCCACATCCTTCCCGCTGCCCCGACGCCCTTCGGGGAGCTGCCTCCGCACAAGGCTTCCACAGCCATGAGCAAGCGGTTTGGCGGGAAGGGGGCCTGTTCGACACACCCTCCTCGTGTGACACCCTTCCTCCGGCCTCTGCTCACCCACTGACGGCAAACACGGTCTGGCAGCAGCCTGCCCCGGCTCCTGCCCCCCTGCTGGGTGCTCCCCGCGGCCCAGTGGCCTCCCCAGGAGGAGTTGGCCCTGTGAGGGCAGCCGTTTCACCCGCGGGGAGCCTGACATGCCCTCCTGTGACCTCCCTGGGCTAAGGGCAGCCCCAGAGGGTTCCTGCCTTGCCTTGCCGCAGCACTCAAGTTCTCCATTGCCAGTCCCCAGCCCTTGTGTCCCTGCAGGAGACATCACCATGGAGGGGCTGGACAAGGAGCGGCAGCTGCAGACGGGCGAGATCGTCATCATTGTGGCCGTGCTGCTCATGTGGGCAGGTACGTCCTCTGGATCCTCTGGCTCACGCACTGCCCAAGCACGCGCGACTTAGATTGTCACGTGGAAGTCTCTGACCAGTTATCGCAATTCACGAAATGCTTGTGGCTTCTCTCCTTCCCACCAACATTTCGGCAATCATAAACCTTTTCCTCTTCATCTCTTGCGCAATTTCACACAAACCAGATGCTTCCCTGCTTCTGTCTGCTTTCCTCCAGGGTTGTTTGGAAGCTGCTGTGCCACCGTTTTGATGTCATACACCAGCAGTCCGCTTCTGTTTTGGCTCCAGTGTAGCCCGTCCCTCCGGCACAGGCCGGGTTATACCAACAAGTTCCCCAGTGCCTAAGAAAACTGATCCGCCCCTCCCTGTACCACCATCTGCCCCCCACTGGGACTCCTCAGCTGTGCTTGTGAAACACATAGTGTTTCGGAGCAGTCGTCCTTGTGCTGGGTTCCCCCTCCAGGTAGCACCCGAACTGGGCTTCTCAGACCTCCTGGCTGCCTTTCCTCACGTCTGGTGTCGAGACTGATGTTCCATGAGCGCCCTCTGGGTTTCGCAAGGGTTCTGCCCTCGGAGTGGGAGAGCTCTCTAGGCACAGACTTGGTTCTCGGCCCCCAGATGGCCCCCGTTCTGCATCGATGCAGGAACCCCCGAAGTGCCAGCTCGGTCAGTCCCAAGGGGGCGTGCCGCTTTCTCCAAGACAGTTGGCGCAGTGCTCGGCTGGCATGTTGGCAGCTGCCACATCAAAGGGCTCAGGACCAAACTGAGCCAGGGATTTCCCCAGAAGCTAAAATGGCACGGCTGAAGCTTTCACACTTTAGCCATATCATGAAAGGGCAAGACTGAGCGGAGAAGACAGGCATGCTGGGGAAAGCCCCAGGCAGAAGCGGGAAAGGAGGACCATGCGAGAAGGCTTGACTCACAGAGGAGGCCAGAGAAGTGCGGGCTCACTCAGCCTGTGCACCGCCCACTCGGTTCCCCGCCACGGGAGCTCTCCACAGGATCCTGTGCCTGGCCAGAGATGCCCTCTTCTCTTTGCTTTCCTCCACAGATCATAGAATCACAGTAGAGCTGGAAGGGGCCAAGAAGGCCCTTGGGTCCAGTCCCTGCTGTTGCAGGACACCAAGTTGCACCATCCCGCTCAGGTGGCTGTCCAGTTTCTTCTTGCATGTCTCTAGTGTGGGAGAGCCCCCCACCTCTCCAGGCAGATGGTTCCTCTGACAATGAGGATGCTTTTCCTGATGTTCAGCCTGAGTCTGGGTTGTTGCAGCTTGAAAGGATTATTCTGTGTCCTGCACTCCGGCATCAGCCAGAAGAGATCTTGACCTTCCTCTTTGTGGCAGCCTTTGAGGAACTTATAGCGGGACAACATGTCTGCCCTCAGTCTTCTCTTCTCAAGGCTGAACATGCCCAGTTCCCTCAGTCCCTCCTCACAGGGCAGTTTCCAAACCCTGGATCATTTTTGTGGCCCTCCACTGGACCATTTCTAATTTTCCTGCCTCTTTCTTCAATCTTGGTGCGCAGAACTGGGCATAGGACTCCAGGTGAGGCCTGACCAGTGAGGATTGTAGGGGAACTGCTCCATCTCCTGGTATGGAGGTAATGCTTTTGTTCATGCATCCCAAAATAGCATTTGCCCTTTTGGTGGCTGCATCGCTTTGTTGTGATGATGCCAGAGTGGCGCCAAGCACCTGTTGTAGCCTCTGAAAGCAGGGAATCGCACCCGAAGCTGGGGAGAGTGTGGGGGCTGCTTTCATCATGGACCGAGGCTTTTGAGGTAGGGGGACTGCCATGGCCGCCAGGGCAAGCGAGCGCTGCAGGAGACGTTGTGAGAAAAGCAACCAGCAGGCTGCTCAGGAGGCGCCCCCAAGTCACCTCCCCCTTTCTTTCTCCCTCGCCTCGCTCCAGCGGTCATCGCCCTCTTCTGCAAGCAGTATGACATAATTAAGGACAACGATTCCAACAACAACAAAGAGAAGAGCAAGCCGTCCTCTGAACACAGCACTCCAGAGCGGCCAGTGGGTGGGCTGCTACGCAGCAAGGTCAGTCCAGCCCCCATGGCCCGAGCGGCAGCTGGAGCCGAGGGAGCCTGTCCTGCCCAAAGAGACCGGCTGTTGGGCAGGTGGCCTGGGGAGGTGCGGCACAGCCGGGGCGGCTCATTCGCGGAAAGGCAGTCGGGGACAAGGGGCAGGCGACCGGAGCAGCCTCCGTGCACCACCCCATGGCCTCCGTTCCACGACAGGGCCAGGCCTCACGCAGCAGCGCACGCCCAGCCAGGTGGCAGGGAGAGCCCCCCTCACTGCCCGGCCACCTCCCCGGGTTTGGCGCCCTGGAGATCCCCACCTGCTGCTCTCGCACTGTGGCACTTGGCCCAGGGAGAAAGCAGCTGGCTCGACCAGTCCCGGTCCTGTGCCCAGAAGCTGCAGCTGCACCTCTCTTGCGAGGCCCAAGTGACCCTCTGGGCAGCCAGACCCTTTCTTCCAGGTTGCAGCAAGGAAGCAGCAGCGTGGGTTGGGGGGGCACGATGCAGCGCGCTGGCCCCCTGCCGTGGTGGCGAGAGAGCTCGTGCGGGGCCGGGAGCCGACAGGGCAAATTGAAGATGACGCTGAAAGCAAGCTGGCAAGCAAAGACAACAATAACGGCCAGTTTGCCCCATGACTGAGAGCTAGACTAGAAAGCCCCCTTGCCAATTTCTCTGAATTGGGGGGACAGCATGCCCCCACCCCGTGAGAGTTGTGAAGAACCCCCGGCCAAGCAATGCCTGCAAGCGTCCCCGAAGGCACTGCAGGCTGGCTCAGCGCTGGCTTTGAGTCTTGGCCACAGAGGCCCTCTGCATTGTCACATGGGGCCAGTCCAGGCCTGGAGGCCCTTTGTGAAGGAAGCACCTAAGGAGCAGCCAAGCATGCTGGCTCTCGTGCTGGGAACCATGCTCCACAGTGGCCAGCTGAGCCAGCACATGGGAGCCAGGGCCCCTCAGCGTGCGGAAAGCCCCAGCGCCTTGGAAGCAGGCTTGGCAGAAGGCTGGTCCAGTAGCTCCCTAGGTTGGCCTTCGCCAAACTTGTGCCTTCCAGACACATTTGGACTGCAACTCCCAGAATTCCTAGTCAATGGCCCTGCTGAATAGGGAAATCTGGGAGTTGCGGTCCAAATACCTCTGAAGGCCAGAAGATTGGGGAAGTCTGCTCTGGATGGCTCGCCCAGTCTCTTAATAGGCTGTCTGTATGGAAGGAAATGTAACTGAAAAGCGGATTTTGTTCCAATGGGACTGTGAATTTTGTAGTTATGGAATCCCTCTCCCTCTCTCCCTTTCTCTCTCTCGCAGAAGAAATCACCATCAGTTAATATCATTGAAGTGTAGCTGCTGCTACCGGCCAGGAGTGTCAGGGAAGATCAGGGGACTTTGCTGAGCTCCTGGCCAGTCTCTTCACCTGCATGCAAAGCATCAACGCTTCTTGCCCCGCGGGGAAAGACCTGCATGGAGCCAGGCCCTGGGACAGGTGAAGGCGGAAGTCAGCGTCCAGCTAACTCCCTGCCTGTATCTGCAGGAGGGGACGACTGGGAAAGGCCCCCCGTGGCAGCCACCTGGGGAAACCTGCAAAGCAGGCGGCCTTCCTGGACAGCTGCTCCTGGCACAGGCTCCAGCTGAGTTGCCCTCGCCTTTCCCCTGCACAGCAGGAGCTGAGAGCACCGCCCATGCCCCCTCGGACTCACACTGACTGACCAGAGGCAGCCGTGGAGGCGAGGCAGCTGGGCCTCTGCCATGGCCACCAAGAGCCGCAGCACTTGGGCCTCATCCCCTCGGGAGCCGAGAGGGAGGCGTGGCACTCCAGCGTGGCCCAGGCCAGCACAGACTGCTGGTCTGGCCTTCCTTGTGGAAAGAGGGAACGAGCCAACGCGAGCTTGGCGGAGGAGGGATCTTTCCCATCGTGGGGGCATCGCCTTTCCTCCCGCTTCCACCAGGGCTGCCACCCGCACCATGCAGAGGAAATGAGGGTTCCTCTGCTCCCCCATGCCAAGTGGCACCCCCAGACCCTCCGGCATGCCGAATGCCCACGCTTCACAGGCGTCCCATGGGAGTGCCAGCTGTCCTGTCATTTGCCATGACCACACAGACCCCCTCTGGCGCTCACAGCGGTGCTGGCTAGAGACAGCAGTGGGGGGTGGGTCCGGGCGGCCGGAGACCCCTGCACTTGCTGGCCAGTACCTCCCAGCTGCACCCAGCTCCCAGGAAGACGGCGGATGCTGGAGGGGGGTAGAGCCCTCCTGTGCCAAGGCAGCTGGGCCCACGTGGCCTGCAAGCACCAGCAGCACCCAGTCTTCCAGCAATCATCCAGCTCTTCCAGCCCTGCCAGGAGGAGGGGCTGCAGCCCCAGGGCCACCTGGCCAGGACCCACAGCCCTTCTTGGCCAGACGCCGTGTGGGGCCGACTGTGGGGAGGCAGCACTGCTCAGGCAGGTCCTCAGTAAAAGCCACACAGCCTGCGAGCAGCTGCATGGAGTAGAGGCAAGCCGTGCTTGTCCTTCGGTGTGGGCCGAGCAGAAGCCCCCAAGTCGGGCGGTGACTGCCCAGCCAGGACAAACCCCGGCCCAAGAGGCATGCGGGCAGCTTGCAGCTCTGCATGGCACTTGGGGCCCCCGGGGCCTCTTCCCACAACCATCCACTAGAGGGCACCATGAGCCTCCCCCTACCCCACCACTCCAAAAGCCCCGCTCCCACCATTCAGACATGCAAATCAGGCCAGGGCGGCACAGACACCTGGACCGTAAGGCAGTGCTGGGGAAGCTGGGCCACGGCTAGAATGTGTGACCACTGCGGGGCCCGGCCTGCCCCCTCGCTCGGCCCACAAGGAACGCTGTACCGGCCCAGGCGAGCAGGAGGTGACCTGGGGCTTCACGGCTCTCTGGCCCCGGCAGCCAAGGCTAGACAGGCCCTGGGCCTCCAGCCAGCCCAGAAGGCAGCGGGCAAGGCACCGGGCGCCATCACACCCCAAAGCCCACTGCAGCTCTGCCCCGAGACCCGTGGCCTGCTCTGGCTCGGGGCCCCCACCGGGGGAGGACAGCCCAACAGCTGACCTTGAGGAGGCTGCTAGAGGCGGGACAAGGGCCATGCGATCCGGCCCCTGCTCCCCATCACGCCTCTTCTCTGGGCTGTCCAGGGCTGCTCTGCGCCTCACCTCCTGTGCGGGGGGGTGGGAGCAGCCCTGGGGGTCCGAGACGGAGGGGCCGGCTTGGCACGGCACTGGGCCAGCGGCCGCCACAGCTCAAGGTGCAGCCCACGAAGACCACCCCACCTGGGCAAGCCATGGGGCCGCACAGCCAACCCCGCACTGGCTCGGTCTGGCCACAGCGGCCACGCTGCCCCCCGAGAGCGACCCTCCCTGCCCAGGCTCCCCTCCCCAGCAGGGCCCTCAAAGGAAGAGACCCCAGTACAACGCGGAAATGGTTTATTCCCCTTTAGAAAAAGGCATTAAAAACTAGTCTTTTGCTACAAAGTTGTGACTTGGCAGTGACAAGTGAGGGTGGGGGGCTGCTGTCGGGGGTTCCCACACTCACACAGCTCCCTCTGGAGTGGGGGGGCTGAAGTCCAGGTTTCCTTGCTCATGCAGCTCATGTCCTGCCCCAGCCACCTTCGGGGCTGGGCCCCACGCCAGCCCTCCATCCGCGGGGCTCCTCTGCAGAAGGCCGCGCCAGCAGCAAGCAGTGCCGAGGGTCCCCACCGCACGCCTGGCGTGCACGGAGGCTGCCAACGTCCTGTGGGGGGACTCGGGGAGACGCTTCGCCTGTCCGCTCCTTGCAGGCCGCAGGCCGCTGGGGCAGGAGGCAAGTGGTGGCGAGAGCCCCGGGCCGGAGCCATGCAGTGGGGTGGCCCCAGAGGGAAGGCCCCCAAGGCCCTGAATGCATGCGGGCATCGGCGGAGCTGGGGGGCGGTTGGCGGCGATTCAGAGACCTGAGGAGAATGTGGGGGAGCCAACCCTGTGCACCTTGAGGGCCCCCCCTGAAGAGGGGGGGTGGCGGGGCCAGCCAGGGCACTTGTTACCTTTGCCGGTGGGGCAGGGCCCCTCCTCCGTGCAGCTTGAAGTGGAGAACAGACAGGTCAGAGCAGCGAGAGCCCCAGCGCCCTCTTGCGGGAAGGCTGCTCCCCACACACTCCATGGATGGCTAAGAGCGGGCCCCCACCCCTCCTCGACCCTGCCAAGGGCTAGGGCAGCAGGGCCCCCAACCTACCCAGAAAAGGCCTCGCCAAGGTCCCCGTCCTCCTCATTCTCCTCCTCCTCCTCCCCTTCGTCATCCTGGGGGAAGAGAGCACTGGCATGAGGGGGCCCCTCGGGACTGACGGACCTCCCTGTGAGCGCCCCTGCAAGGGGGCAGCGCCTCCTGCCCCGCCCCGCGTCTCCCACCCATCCCGAGATCCAGAAGAATGACGGGGGGACGAGGGAGCCTTTCGGCCAGCTGCTGTGATCCACAGGCTTGGCCAGGGGAGGGGTGGGTGGGACTGTGCTGGGCCCCCGCACAGTACCTCCAAGTCGGCCTTGCACGGCGGGCTGGCCGCGGGGGGCCTGGCAGGCGGGCCGATGCCGTCTGTCTCGCGCGCCTCCCCCTTCTCCCTGGAGCCTGAAAAGAAGCAACGCCGAGGCTGACCTGCCCGGCTTGGTGTTGACAAAAGGGAAGGTGCTGGCGCATGCACTGCCCTGCAACCCACCCCCTGCCCCTTCCTGCCACCATTCGGGAAACGGCACTGCTGCACATCTCAGTCCTTGCCCTCCCCCAGGGAAAAGGGGCAGGCCCCGCCTGGCCACCCCCAGGGCCCCATCTCACAAATAGGTGTGTCATGCTGGGGGGGGGGGGGCGCATCGGGTCTGCTCCCAGGCTCACTGGGAAGCCTCCTGTGTGGAGGCCGCCATACCTGCCTGTGCAGCCTCCCAGAGGTCCAGGGCCACCTGGAAGGCCTGTGCCACAGTGAGAGTCACCGCTCGCGCCTACGATGGAAGTAGAGAAGGAAGACAGCATTGGCCAAGACCCCGCAACCCCCAGCCCAGGTATCAGCAGCGGGCACAGAGGCCTCTGAGGTGGCCCAGAGCAGCCCTTGGCTGGGCCTGGCCTCAGCCCTGCCCAGGAAATGGGCACCTACCACCTTCTTCTTGGGCGACAGGAACGCGTGGCATTCCAGGGCCCCTGTTTGTGGGTTCTGTGCCACGTAGGCAAAGACCTTGTTCTGCAGCTTGTCTGTGCTACAATAGGAAATCCTGGAGGAAGGCAGAAAGAGGCGCTCAGCAGTGATCCTCCTCAGCCCAGGCCAGAAGAGCGAGCGGCGGGGCAGGGCACGCATGGGCCCAGCAGGGCAGAGGCAGGGAGACGGCACTGCAGGCGCTCCAGCAGGGAAGGGGGCTGGCCGGCAGCACGTACGGGAGCCGCAGCCACCAAAGGAGTGGTATGTGCTCCCTGGCCCGGCCGTGAGGATGGCAGCACGTGGAATGCGAAACGGGGGAGCAGAGTTCCCCCCACTTCCCCAGGGAGAACCAAAACGCCCTGTTCCAAATGAGCAAGGGGGCAAAGAAGAGACCGAGCCACCCAGGAGGGTCTCTTGAATTGACCACACACAAAGCCCAGCCTGGTTGCACTTAGGTGCTCTTTATGCGAGCCACCCCAACAAGCCAAAGGTTTGCCATCTATCCACTTTTAACAGTACCCCAGGACAGGGAGGCTGGGGCACTTTCCCCCTCCATCAGCAACAGTCTCTGAAGGCTGCCCCCCTCCCACACCATGGCCAGCATCACACCTGTAAATGGAGACTGTTCCCATGGTCTCCTTGGTCTCGGCATCTTGCAGAGAGAGCCCCCGAGATGAGACAGTCAGAATCACCTTCTGGAACTTCCTGGGCCCCACCCGAGCCTGAGGTCAGAAAAAGACAGAATGGCAGAGAGTAGGTAGGGGTATCAAAGGAGAACTGGCCTGGATCAAACCAAATGCCGAGCATCTTGCTTCAAACAAAAGCAAAGTAAACAGCCGCTGGTTCCAAGAACTCCACAAGCAACCTAGGAAGTACAGTCCCCCCACAATTCTTCCAGTAACTAATACGCTGGAGACTGCAACTAAAGACAGTGGTAACATTTAACCAAGATGCACAACAGACCCTGAGCGACCGATCAGTTCTCTTCCTCTAGCCCCTTAAAAGCCCTCTAGGCTGGTGGCCAGCTCCTCTTCTTGCTGCTGAATGTTCTGCCAGTGCTGCATTCTGTGTAGGTTTCCTTTTTATCTGTCTATGCCCTCATATTATTTTTTAAAAATCAGTCTCTGTCCCAGCATCCTTAGTCACCTTTCTGTTCCAAACCAGGATGCCCCAAACCCTTTAGTTTTTCCTGGATGGAGAAGCCCAGGTTGATCGATTTGTCCCTTGCTCCCCCTTTCCCTCTGGCACAACTCCTTTGGTCTTTTAAAAGCCTGAGCACCTCGGCAGCACCACAGCCTGCCACAGAGGTGCCCTGGAGGTGTCATTGCCATTAATGGTTAGGAGAGCCTGAGGCAGCCCCCCACCTGACTGGACCTCCAGAGGCACCTGGTTGTTTTTCACCTGGCCACTGGGAACAGCTACATGGTCAAGTGTGGCTCCTAGCACTACTGTTGTTTGCAGCGATCACCAGCCAACTTGTGTCTCAATGCTACATGTGATTGTTTACTTTCTTCTCTGCAAACTATTCTTAAAGAGTGTCCATTAAGCAGGCCAGGAAGCGAGCACAGCCAACTACAGCAACAGGCTGAAAGGCCAAATAATGCCGGATTTGGAGCTGCTGCTGCTGCTTGCCAGAAAGGCCAAGCCTTCAGTATCCCAAAGCCCCTGAGCAAAGGAGCAGGGAGAGGCTGCCGCCGCCCCAGAGGAACCCCTGTGGGGCAGCCAGTGCCAAGGTGTCTTTTTTGGCAGGGCAAAGGTCTTATCTACCATGGCAATGATCCGATGGATGGCCGCTGCCGCCATGTCCTCCCCTTTGGGCTTCTCCACCAGTGTCATGCCGAGGTACTTGAGCGCAAAGCCCATACCCTCCAGGAGGGGCTCACGCATATCAGCCCAGCTCTCAGGGAGCTCTGCAAGGCAAGAGAGATTAGAAGAGCAGGGAAGGGGGAGACAGCACAGACAGCCTCACTTGCCAGCATGCAGGGAGTTCAGGAATCCATCACCCTTCCAGATACGGAGAAAACCTTCTCTCTAGAGTTGTTCATTTCTGCAAACCTCGGGATTTACCCAGGTGGAGCAGAAGTTCCTCGGCCTGGTGTGCAGAGACCGCTGTTCTGGCTGCCTGGACAGATGGAGGGAGGAGCAACGGCACACATGGCCTGCCCACTGCAGCCGCGGGATACGGTTTGGACAGCAGGCCGCCTACGCAAGCTGCGCCAAGCTAGGCTGAACCAACCGCATCTTCCACTTTGGGCAAACGCGTATTTCGACTTGGGAGCCCCCGGGGTGCCCGCCTCGTGCATCAAACAGAGTGCGGTGCTGCCCGGGCGCCGAGCCTGGCCTGCCACCCGCTCCTCAGCCCGCAACGTGGGGAAGCGCGGACTCCGCCGCTGCCGCCGGCCCGCGGGGCGCTGCAGCCTCCCCCGCCGCCGGCCGCCCCAACGCGCAGCGCCGAGCAGCTGCGCCCGCGGGCAGCCCTGCCGCTGGGCTCCGTCCGGCCCCGAGCTGCGAGCCGCCACGCGGGCTCGGCTGTCCCGCGGGGGGCCATCGTGACCGCCCAGGAACCCAGGGCACAGGCCGGGGCTGCGTCCGCCCGGCAGCCCGTCGCCCTCCCGCAGCCCGAGCCGCTCGCTTTCGCGACGGGCCGCGCGCGCCCCCGAGCCGCAGGAGCGCGCTCCAGCAGCCGCCCCCGCACGCAGCCTCCCGCCTGGGCCGAGGAGGGGAGGGGAGAGGAGGGGAAGGGCGCCCGGCCCCCGGGGCGCCCGCGCGGCGGACTCACGCTGGCGGTGCAGGGGCCGGCGGCGCAGGCGGGAGACGCCCAGGCGGTGGCGGGCAAGGCTCGGGCTCCGGAGCACGGCGCGTCCCGCCGCCCGCAGCGCCTCCATGGCCGCCAGTGGAGCGGGCGGGGCGGGGCGGGGCGGAGGCGGCCCGGCCCCGGCGCGGCCCGGTGGCGAGTGGCCTCCTTCCCAGCCCCGGGGAGGAGCGGGCGCCGCCCCACGAGCGCGGGGCTCCCCGCCCGCATCCCGAGGGACGCTGCCGCCCGAGGCGAGAACCAGGCGCTCGCCCCGCCAGCGTTCAAAGCGGGTTTTCTAAAGGCAACCCGGAAATCCCCCGACCAAGCGAGCGTGCTGTCCTTCTATACCGTATCTCTGAGGTCTCGCGCGCTCTTGCTCCCTCACTTCCGCTCGCGTGGCGCCAGCGCGTCCGGAGGCGCGTGCGGGGCTGTTGCTGGGCAACGGGGCAGACGCGGCTCGCTGCCGGTGGCAGCGATGCAGCTGCGGCACGTTCGGACCCTGCTCGCCCCGCAGGTGGGCCTTGGGATGGGCCCGGATCGGAGCCGCGCTCGGGCGGGGCGGCTCTGGGCGCTTCTGGGGCCGCCGCCCGGCTTCGTCCCGGGGGAGCCTGGGCTGCGCGCCTCCACGGGCCTCGACGCCGGCGACCGGCGCGCCCCCGACCTTCTGGGCCATCCCGGGCCCTGTCCGGGGCGGGGCGACGCCCGCAGCCTTTCCCGGGCTGGCAGCGTCCGGGGCGCGGGCGCCACTCAGCCCTGCGGGGGAGGGGTCTCGGCCCCCGAATCCGGCCCGGGTGGTGGAGAGACGGGCAGGGCGAGCAGGGGCTCTGCGAGGGAGAGGCTGGCCTTGCCTCTCCTGGCCGAGTGGCCTTCCTACCTGCTCCCCAGCCCCGCACACTCGGAGGGACCAGCTTTGGCAGTGCTCCTTCCCCGCCTGCCCACAGCGTTCCCTGCTGCTTCCCTTTAGGATGGAGCTGCCAAGGTCACATGCATGGCCTGGGCCCCAAGCAATGCCAAGTTTGCAGTCTGCACGGTGGATCGAGTGGTTCTCCTGTATGATGAGCACGGTGAGCGCAGGGACAAGTTCTCCACCAAGCCGGCAGATGCTAAGGTAAGGACTGGCTGGCAAAGTAGGAGGCTGGGCTAGGCCTATGATGTCAGACATCGCTGATGGGAGCTCAGCATGACTTACTAAGGATATCAGAAAAGCCATGCTCAGTCAGACCAATCCATCCAGTCCAGCACTCTCTTCATAGTTATTTACTTGTTGTTGTTAGTCGCGAAGTCATGTCCGGCCCATCAGAACCCCATGGACAACATTCCTCCAGGCCTTCCTGTGGAGTCCACTTATGCTCACACCAACTGCTTCAGTGACTCCATCTAGCCACCTCATTCTCTGCCGTCCCCTTCTTCTTTTGCTGTCTATTGTTCCCAGCATTAGGCTCAATCTCATGTCATTTTGGAGATTGTATCCCAGTACAGCTTTTCCTACTCTTTTATTGACTATGAAGGCTATTCCATTTCTTCTGAGGGATTCTTGCCCACAGTAGTATATCTGATGGTCATCTGAATTAAATTCACCCATTCCTGTCCATTTTAGTTCATTCATTCCTAAGATGTCGATGTTCAGTCTTGTCATCTCTTGTTTGACCACATCCAGCTTGCCTTGATTCATGGATCTTACATTCCAGGTTCCTATGGAGTATAGATCTTTACAGCATCGGACTCTCCTTTCACCACCAGATACATCTGCAACTGAGTGTCCTTTCGGATTTGACCCAGTCACTTCATTCTTTCTGGCGCTGCTAGTACTAGCCCTCTGCTCTTCCCCAGTAGCACATTGGACACCTTCCGACCTGAGGGGCTCATCTTCCGGCCTCATATCATTTTGCCTTTTGGCACTGTCCGTGGGGTTTTCATGGCAAAGATACTGGAGTGGGTTGCCATTTCCTTCTCCAGTGGATCACGTTTTGTCTGAGCTCTCTGCTATGACCCGTCCGTCTTGGGTGGCCCTTCACGGCATAGCTCATAGCTTCTTTGAGCTACGCAAGCCCCTTCGCCACAACAAGGCAGTGATCCATGAAGGAGTACTTACTTATTATAGATTTGTATTCTGCCTTTTCTCATACAAAGAACCCAGAGTGGCTTGCATCACTGAGAGCCTCCTCCTGCTCAATAATATCCCCACAACAACCACCCTGCGAGGTAGCTTGGGCTAAGATTTTGTGATTGGCCCAGTTGGCTCCATGGCTGAGCAGGGATTATTCATAGGATGGCAAATCAGCTGTCCAGAGAATCCTTCCTGAGGAATGGCTGCAACAGTTCCTCTGCCCAGGCTCTCCCAACAACTGGCACTCACAAGCATTCTTTCTCTGGTTCTGAAGGAAGCACACAACCCTCCAGTAATAGCCTTCTTCACCAAGAGTTTGCCCAGTTGCCTTCAAAGCCTGCCAAATTGTTCACCATCACTGTCTTCTGTGGCAGTGGATTATATATTTCAGCTGCGCGCTGTGTGAACAAGCCCATCTTTCATTTTCTCCTGAATCTCCCACCACTCGTTATGGGATGACCCCGGATCTATTTCCTCTGACCTGTGTGCACGCCATGCATAATTTTACTCTCTTCTATCATGTCTCTCCTTACTCATCTTTTTTTAAAGCTGAACAGGCCCGGTTGCAGACACTCTTCATAGAGGAGTTGCTCCAACTCCTTGATCATTTTAGTTGCCCTTTTCTTCATTCCCTTTGTCCACTTAGCAGCACATACCAGCGTGTGGCTGTGGTGAGGGGCTATAAAAGCTTGCAATGAAACAGAGGAATAAACCAACAACAATCCTTTTTCCTTGGGAGAAAAAGGAAATTCTTGGGGATGTTTGAGGAATCTGTTTTGTGTGTGGGACTCTATCAGATTCCTTGGACTCAGCTCTCTGGACTCCTGTCAGATTTGTCGCAACCCTGTTTGCACACCAGTGACCACACGGTGCCCACCAGGAACTGAGCGCCACATGGAGCACAAGCCGAATCCCTCTTTCACATCACACCATGTGTGTCAGCCTTTATGACGTGCTGACACAGAGGAAGATTGCTCATGCAGGGCTCACCAGGAATGGAGTCCTGCACAACAGCCGCACAAGCAGCACCAGCCTGTACCACATGCACAGCTTTGTTTGCAGTGCTGCGCACGGTGCAGAAGAAGGTTGCTGGCTGCGCGGCCTTCATTCTGCAAGCGTTCATAGCTGTCCTCACAGCTTGGCCCTTTCTACAAGTGAGCCAAGCAGGAGAGGAAGTCCATGAATGCTAGAGCAGTGGGAGCCTGCTGAATTTCCTCCATACCCTCATGTTGGCTGAGTGGGAAGCACCAGCGCCTCACCCTGGTTTCATGGCTGCACGTTGCATGTTCTGTTCCAAGGGGCAGCTGACTGGATTCTGCCCTACTGTTTGTGTGTGCTTCTGAAAGCGTGCAAGCCGGAGCAGGGTCTCCCAAGGCACAGTGCAACTGCAGGACGAGCAGAGGGAGAGGCTCGCCCGGCCTTGTTCGGCTGCATGCTTGCCAGGGGCACTCTCCCGGAGCAGTCCCTTTGTTGGCCCCAGCTTGCCCGTGTCTGCTCTTGGCTTTGCTTGGGCCTGTGCTCGTGTTTCTCTTCTCCTCTCTTTTCTCCAGTATGGTAGGAAGAGCTATGTGGTGAAGGGCATGGCATTCTCCCCAGATTCCACAAAGATTGCAATCGGGCAAACAGATAACATCATCTTTGTCTACAAGATTGGGGAAGAATGGTAAGTGCCTTCATTTGGGCAAGAACCACCCCAGAAGGAGAGACTAGATCTCCTCCTCCTGGAGTCCCCCCCCCCCACTGCATCTCCCTGAAGAGATCCTTGTGGGTGCTTTCCTCCTTTGCTGTACCCTCTGTAGTACCTTGGTGGGGGCAAGCAAGCGGCCCCCTTCCTCCTGGCCTCTGGCAGACCTGAGGAGTGAGAGGCGAGGTGACAACATCTGGCCAGATTCTCAGAACAAATTTTGAGGATGACCTTCTCTCTCTGCTTTTTCTGGTTCAGGGGTGACAAGAAGGTGATCTGCAACAAGTTCATACAGACGGTAAGGGGACCTGCCACCTCTTCCGTGCTTCTTCTCCACATTTTCCAGTTAACAGAAGCTGGGTCTTGAACTGCTGTTCTGGCCACTTGCCCTGCTCTCCAGAGCTGCTCTGGACAGTGGTGGGCATGGAGGTGCTGGAGTGGGTCTCATTCTTGAACAGAGGTGGGGCAGGTGGGTGCCTCAGCCAAACTCGGGAGGCCTGCAGCAGTCGAACGTTCATGCCTGGCTGGAGGAAGCTCGGCCCAGGGGTGGGGAGACCGTTTGCAGAGGACGGGGGGTTGTGATGCCAGGCTGGCTTGTGCAGCTCGCTTTCCTCGAACAGCCCCGGGGCTGAGCCAGCTGCTCTGCTGGGCCTGGGGAGGAGTTTGCCCTCCCCTGCATCTGAGGCTCTCTTGCTGCCCTTTCCCATTAGAGTGCCGTCACATGTTTGCTGTGGCTAGAGGAGAGCACCATCATTTTTGGTCTGGTTGAAGGCAAGGTAAGTGAGGGCAGTTGGCCGGCAGGCCTTCCCTTGGGAACGGGTTGTGGGTGGGAAGAGCGGCCTGACTCAGCTGGCACTGCACTGCCTCCTCACCCCCCTCCCTTTCACCTGCCGGGCTGATCAGATTTTTCTCTCTCAGGTTCGTTTGGCAAACACCAAAACGAACAAATCATCCACCATTTATGGGACGGATTCCTATGTGGTGTCTTTGGCTTCCAAGTAAGTAGGGGAGGAGAGGGCCCTGCTCCTGTACCTGAGGGTGGCAAGCCCTGATTCTCTCTGCCCCCCCCCCATCTCCAGTCAGTAGTTCTGCCCTGAGGGAAGCCCAGCACACACCTCTCTTCACAGGTATCTGTTGTCCAGATCTGAGCAGAGGGGCTTGTTGGCTGTGCCCCACTCCTTTGGGACCTCTTGGCCCTGGTGCGAACCGTCACCCTGTGCACTTCCAAGGGGATTGTGATGCTCTTCTCCCCACATCTCAGACCAGCTGACTGGTGTAGGCAGCCTGGGAAGAAGCAAACCAGAGACTGACACTTCTCCCCTTCTTCTCTGCAGCATCTCAGGGAAGGGGATCCTGTCTGGGCATGCAGATGGAACGATTGTACGCTACTTCTTTGATGATGAAGGCTCCGGGGAGTCACAGGTTTGCCCTATAAAGAATGTCACATTTTCTTGATTACTGTCAATGTGCTTGAAATCCTACTCTGAGCCCTCACCCAAATCTGGATGGTGCAACATTCCTGCAAAACATAGAAACATAGCAAGTCAGAAGGGACCACCTGAGCCATCTACTCTGACCGTTGGCACAAGCTGTCTCCACTGAATGTCCGTCCAACATGTGGTTGGCCAATCTTTTGTTGAACGCCCTCACTGATGGGACATCCAGCACCTTCCATGGAAGTTCATTCCATTTCCTAGGGATCCTAACAGGAAACACTTCCTGACATCCAACCTAAAACCTGGTTCTTGAGCTTTGCCCATTGGATTGTGTCCTTCCCTCCACCACAGAGGGGAACAGGTCACAACACTCTACTATGTGACACCCTTTCACATACTTGTATGTCATTATAAGTCTCCTGTATGTTCTTCACAAGTCACACCTCATCTGGAAAACTCTGTCCAGTTCTGGGCACCAAGATTTAAGAAAGGTGCGGAAAAATTAGGGTCCAGAAGAGGGAAACAAAAATGATCCAGGGTTTGGAAACACTGCCCTGTGAGGAGAGACCAAGAAAACTTGGGCATATTCAGTTTTGAGAAGAGAAAACTGAGGGGGAGCATGAGATCCCTCCATAAGCACCTCGAAGGCTGTCACAAAGGGGAAGGTCAAGATCTCTTCTCACTAATGCCAGAGTGCAGGACATGGAATAATCAAGTCAAGCTGCGACAAGCCAGATTCAGGCTGGACATCAGGAAAAGCTTCCTCACTGTCTGAGCAACACGACAGTGGAGAGGTGGGGGGGGGGGCTCTCCCATTCTAGAGGCATTAAGAAAGAAAGAGGGCAGCCATCTGAGTAGGATGGGGTATATTGTTGCCCTGCAACTGCGAGAGGTTGGACCCAGTGGCCTTCACGGCCTCTCCCCACTCTACTCTTCTATGATTCCCTGATAAGATCCCCGTGGAGTCTCCTCCATGCTGAAAAGACTCCGTTCCCTCAATCTCCCTCCCCAGCTGCCCCCAGTATGGCTACCATCCTTGTGACCCTGCACTGAACTGTTTCCAGCCTTGTTATCTCCCTCTTGTAATGTGGAGCCCAGAACAGGACACACTACTCCAGTTGTGGGTGCACCATGGTCTTTTATAGCGTGGTACCAACACCTCTCTTAATCTGGAAGCCACTCCTCCAAGGGTGCTGTTTGCCCTCTTAGCCGCCGCGTCACATGGCTGGCTCGTGTTCACCCTGCTGTCAACAAGCACCCCAAGGTCCCTTGCTCAAGTGCCGTTCTCCAGCCACTTGTCCCCCGCCCTGTGCCTGAGGAACCCATTCCTGAGTTCCAGATGCAAGACTTAGCATGTAACTGCATTGAACACCTTCCTGTCATCTCCACCCACTTTCACAGCCTGTCCGGATACTTTTGGGTCTGGAGTGCCTGCTCCTCCATTGTGGCTGCCACTGCCACTTTGGTATCATATGGGAATTTGGTCAGCAGACCGGTTACCCCCTCCTCCAGGTCGCTGATGAAAGCTGACCAGAATCAGTCCCAGAACTGAGCCTTAGTGGAGTCTGTCTGTCACTGGCCATCCTGACGCTTCCCCACTGATAGTCACCCTCTGCGTGCCCCCCACCCCTCCAGTCCATGGGACGGTGCCTCATTCTGTCCCAAAGCTCAGCCATTTCTCAGCCAGGATATCAGACGCCGCCTTGTCAAAGGCTCTACTGAAACCCCGTCTGTGCTCCTGCGACGTCTGCAGAGAAGTTAGGCTCCCTTTTAGGTGCTGGAGGACACAGGATTATGGGTGTGGGGGTTTTTCTCAGCCAGAACTGCGGGGGAAAGCCAAAGCTGGCCAGGGCACATGGAAGCTCTTGTGGCCCCAGCTCTGTGTGGCCAGGGGGTGCGGGGAGAGTGCCGGGATTTCCTCAGCAGCTTCGGTGGTCCAGCACAGCCTGATGTGCCCTTGTCTGGGATGGAGCCGAGGCTGGGTTGGTGCGGCCGCCACGAGCCCTTCCTGGCTGGCCCCTTCTTATTTTATTTATTTATTTATTTAGGGAACTTTTATGCCGCCCCATTCGCCGAAGCCTTGGGGCGGCTCACAACCATAAATAAATAGAATCCAATAAAACAATATAAATTAACAATATAAATTAAGTAGCCCTGGCCAAAGAATAAAATAAATAAATAATGTTAACAATTAAAATAATGTTTGATTAAAAGGTCTTCGCCTGGCGCCGAAAAACAAATAATGACGGCGCCAGGCGGACCTCTCTGGGGAGCGCATTCCATAGATCGGGCACCACCGCAGAGAAAGCCCTCCTCCGAGTACTTACCCTCCTAATTTCCTTCTCAGAGGGTTCCCGGAGAAGGGCCTCTCCCGCTGATCTCAAGGGGCGGGCGGGCATATATGGACATAAGTGCTCCTTCAGGTAACCAGGACCCAAGCCGTTTAGGGCTTTATAGGTCATCACCAACACCTTGAATTGGTCCCGGACTTCAGTGGGAAGCCAGTGAAGCTGACGGAGGACTGGAGTCATGTGAACATAACGCCCAGTCCCCGTCAACAGCCTGGCAGCTCTATTTTGAACCAATTGAAGTATCCGGACCGTCTTCAAGGGCAGCCCCACGTAGAGCGCATTACAGAAGTCAAGTCGGGAAGTCACCAACACATGTGTCACTATCGCCAGGCAGTCGTTCTCCAGGTAGGGGCGCAGCTGATGGATCAGCCGAAGCTGGAGGAAAGCGCTCCTCGCCACCACTGTCACCTGAGCTTCCAGTGAAAGCTCTGGGTCGAGCACTCCCAAGCTGCAGACCTTGTCCCTAAGAGGGAGTGCAACCCCATTCAGGACTAGGTTCAATTCACCTTCCCCAAAGCCCGATCCGCCAACCAACAGGACCTCCATCTTGTCTGGATTGAGCTTCAGTTTATTGGCCCTCATCCAGCCCATTACGTCAGCCAGGCACCGGTTCAGCACAGCCACTGCCTCACCTGGATTGGTGGAGAACGAGAGGTAGAGCTGGGTATCATCAGCGTACTGATGGTTCCGCAGCCCACACCTCCTGATGATCTCTCCCAGCGGTTTCATGTAGACGTTAAACAGCAAAGAGGACAAAATGGATCCCTGCAGTACTCCATGGCATAGCTGCCATGGTGCAGAGCCATAGTCCCCCAGCACCACATTCTGGAATCGGGCATTGAGATAGGAGCGGAACCACTGCAAAGCAGTGCCTCCGACCCCCAATCCCGCTAGACTATCCAGAAGGATACCATGGTCGATGGTATTGAAAGCCGCTGAGAGGTCCAGAAGAACTAACAGGGACGCACTCCCCCTGTCCTTCTCCTTGCACAGGTCATCGTACAGGGCGACCAAGGCAGATTCAGTACCTTACCCGGGTCTGAAGCTGGACTGAAATGGGTCCAGATAATCAGTCTCATCCAAGAGTGCTTGGAGTTGTCCCGCCACCACCCGCTCCAACACCTTGCCCAGAAACGGGATGTTGGCCACTGGTCTATAATTAGTGGCCATCTCTGGATCCAGTGACGCTTTCTTCAGGACCGGTCAGACTACTGCCTCCTTTAAAGGGGCAGGCCCCCAACCCTCCCTCAGAGAAGCGTTAACCACTTCCAAGATCCAGGTCCCAATCCCGTGCTTGGAGTTGTTTATTAACCAAGATGGGCAAGGGTCCAGTAGGCAAGTGGTGGGACGTACTCGTCCAAGCACCTTGTCCACATCATCAGGCCGCAATAACTGAAATTCATCCATTAATTTTGGACCAGACGGAGGCATTGGTATCTCCCCAGAAGCCTCTGAATCACTAGTAGAGTTAGGTCGTGACGAATCTGAGCGATTTTCTCCCTGGAATGCTTGGCAAAGTTGTCACAGCGGGCCTTCGAGGGTGGAACCAGATCTTTCTCAGGGCCAGGATGGACCAGCCCTTGTACCACCTGAAAAAACTGCCAGATGGCATTTTGAGGAGGCAATGGAAACGGAGAATTTCTTTTTCGCCGCCCTCACCGCCACAGCATAGGCCCGATAATGGGCTCTTGTGTGTTCAATCAGATTCATCTCGTGATCTCCTCCACCTACGCTCTAGCCATCTCCCAGCCTGCTTCATCACCTGCAATTCAGATGTATACCAAGGGGAAGAGTGGGCTCTGCCTGGCGGGAGAGGACGCTTAGGAGCGATCATGTCAACAGCCCTAGTTCCATAGTTCGACCAGAGCCTCAACAGGAGCACCAGTCTTGTCAGCCAGAAACTCCCCCAGGGCCTTCAGGAATCTGTCCGGATCCATCCGGCTCCAGGGGCGGACCCACACAATCGGGTCCGCACCCTTACAGAGGGAGAGGCCACTCTCGAGCACAAACCTCACGAGGAAGTGATCTGACCATGACAGAGGTGTCAGACATAAATTCCTCACCCTCAGACCACCCTCTTCCTGCCCCAGTGAGAAAACCAGGTCCAGAGTGTGTCCACGTTCATGGGTCTGGCCTGTGACATGTTGAGGCAGCCCTATGGCCGCCATGGAGGCCATGAAGTCCTGAGCCGCCCCGGTCAGACCAGTCTTGGCATGGAGATTGAAGTCCCCCAGGACCAACATCCTGGGGGTCCTCAACACCAGGTCTGAGACAATCTCCGTCAGCTCAGGCAGGGAGTCTGTTGGACAGAAGGGTGCACGGTACACCAACAGAATCCCGAATCTGTCTCGGTCGCCCAACACCAAGTAGAGGCACTCCAGCCCTGGTCTCAAAGGGACTGGAAGTCCCGTGAGGGAGATGGAGGCTCGGTAAACCAAAGCGACCCCACCTCCACTCCCCTCCAGGCGTGGATGGTGCTGAACCAGGTACCCGGGCGGGCACATTTGAGAGAGGGCGACAGCCCCCCCACACCCAGGTCTCTGTTATGCAAGCCAGGTCGGCCCCCTCATCCACAATCAAGTCATGGATGAGGGAAGATTTGTGGACCGACCTGGCATTAAGCAGCAGCACCGTCAGGCCTGGGGGGCGGTTGACAAGACTACCTGGAACCCTCTGGCTGGGGGTAGAACCAGAAGGAGGGACAGGTGTCAGCCACCTGTCCCTCCTTCTACGCGGACACGTTAAGCCCCCACCGCTGTAACATCCATTGCCCGTGACCACCCCAATGGCGGCACCCACGCGCTCCCCTGGAAGCTCAACCGTCGACATGGCCAGGGATGACTCCATAAAAACAAATTAAAATACAATAAAACTTTAAAACAGTAAAAACTCCCCGTCTACCCCCCTGATAGAAAATTCCACCCACCGACCTAGCCCCCCGCCAGCCCAGCCCCGCACAGCCACGAACGGCCACAAACGGCTGCGACTACCCTTTGGCCATCACCCTTCGGCCGGTGGCCTCTGGCCAGCATCCAGCAGGTTAAGCCGGTGCCCGCCCGCGCACCGCACCCCAGTCTGGCGTTGCTCTCACTGACGCCGGCGGTGGAGGGAGCAGAGAGGGGCACGGAAACCCGCCAGGCGGCGAGATGACGGTGCCCTCCTCTGCACCGTCGACAGCGGCCCTGGCGTGGCCCTGGCGTCCTCCATCCCCGGGGTGGCCCAGCAGTGGCCGTGGGAGCGGCATCAGCTGGCCTCCGGCTCGGCAGCACGCCTCACTCTTGCTGTCTCTGTTGCCTGGACAGGGCAAGCTGGTCATGCACCCCTGCCCCCCTTATGCCCTGGCATGGGCCTCCAGCAGCATCGTGGCCGCCGGCTGTGACAAGAAGATTGTGGCCTATGGGAAAGAGGGCCATGTGATCCAGACCTTTGACTACAGCCGAGATGCTTTGGAGAAGGAGTTCGCAGTGGCAGCTGCCAGCCCAGGCGGCCAGTCCGTGGTCATTGGCAGCTTTGACAGGTTAGGGTGCTCAAGGGAGCATGGGTGGGGAGTGCTGTGGGGCAGGCCAGCTCCCCCTTTTGGTTGCTCAGTTGCTCTCCTTGATTCCCCAGGCTGAGGGTGCTGAATTGGAGCCCCCGCCGGAGCGCCTGGGAGGAAGCCAAGCCCAAGGAGATCCCACATCTGTACACGATCACTGCTTTGGCCTGGAAACGAGATGGCTCCCGGCTCTGTGTGGTGCGTGTGTGGAAGACTTGCCAGCTTAGATGTGTCTGCTGGATGGAGCTTCCCAGGAAGGCCTCCTTCGCCCTGCTGGGCAGTTTGTTTGGTAGACAGAAACGGCCGGTGCATTGTGGGAGGGTGACTAACGGAGACCGTTGCTTCCGCAGGGCACCCTCTGTGGTGGAGTGGAGCAGTTTGACTGCTGCCTTCGCCGGAGCATTTACAGGAATAAGTTTGAGATGACCTACGTGGGTCCCAGCCAGGTACGCGGATGGTGAGGGCAGGAGCTCCGCCTCCTGAGGAGCTGCTGCATGCAGCCTGTGGCTGTGAATGGGGTGGCGGGGTGGGGGGGCATGTGTCATGGGTTGGACAGTGCGGTGAAGGAAGGAGCTGCCTAAACGCTCTCACCTGCCGCCGTGGAAAGAATCCGCAGCACTGAGGGGACTCTTCCAGGTGTGCTGTGGAGCCATTTCCTGGGTATGATGCTCCTCAACATTTTCATTAATGACTTGGATGAGGAAGTGCAGGGAATGATAATTGTATTTGCAGATGACACAAACCGGGTGGGATAGCTAATACTCTGGAAGACAGAAACATTTCTGCCCATTCTAAACACATTCCAGCCATCAAAATCATGCCAGGACACTACCCTAACACTACCCTGGTGCACTCTCCTAAACCTAGTATGTATGTATGTATGTATTTAGTAAACTTCTATGCTGCCCCATTTGCCGAAGCCTCAGGGCAGCTTACAACAATAAATACATACATATAATCATATAAAAGCAATATAATTGGAAATGCCTTGGCCAAAAATATAAAATCAATAAATAAGCTAACAATTAAAATGCCGTTTAAATAAAAAGGTGTTGGCCTGGCGCCGAAAAACATGTAATGACGGTGCCAGGCGGACCTCTCTGGGGTGCGCATTCCATTGATAGGGCGCCACCACAGAGAAAGCCATCCTCCGGGTACTTACTCTCCTAATATCCTTCATGGAGGGTTCCCGTAGAAGGGCCTCTCCCGCTGATCTCAAGGAGCGGGAGGGCACGTATGGACGTAAGCGCTCCTTTAGGTAATATAAGGGTAACATGCCATTCCAAGAGGTGATTTTGAAAAAGCCTCCCTTGAGTAGCTTTTTCTACACAGCTCATCTTTTCTGCCCATTCTAAACACATTCCATCCATCCAAGCCAGGCCAGCATGCCTTGTTTTTTGAACTCTAACCCAGTGATGGTGAATGGCTATAAACTGTCTGGAGATGACAATGATGGACGGCTTCTAAATTTCCTAAATAAATAAACCTTTTGGAGACCGAGTGCCCAAACTGCAATCCAAAGCCCACCTATTTATTGCAAAGTGCCAACACTGCAATAAAAACGGAAAACTGAGGTTTTAGTTTAGAAAGAACAACTGACGGCCGGTCCAAGCAAAAATATATATTTCTTTGGCAGTGCTCTGACTAGCCATGCATAAGCTCGGACAAGTTGCGACTAATGAGCCGCCGCTCGTGACATCATCGCCTGGCGCCAGTACTCCTTTCCGAGCATGTGCACGGCCCCTGTGTGTGCTGTTGTCCGATGCTTGGCTGCTGGGGCGATGCTGGGACGACTTGGCTCGCGTGCTGACAGAGAGGGCTCTGCATACATGCCACAGGTTCGCCAGCCCTGCCCTAGAGTATGGAAGTGGGCTTCCCAGAGAGGTGGTCCGGGCCCCATCAGGGAGGGTGTTCAAGGAAAGATTGGACACGCAAATGTTGGGGATTGCATGGGCACAGCTGGGGGTCAGAGCAGATCACCTCGGAGGCCCCTTCTGACTCACTTTGTCTCTGTGTTTCTTACTGGCTGCCCAGCTGCGTCTGGGAATGCCACCAGTGTGGGAGAGCCCACAGTCTCCCTCGGAAATTGGTTCCCTTGCCATACTGCTCGGGCAGTCAGGAAGTTCTCCTGATGTCCAGCTGGAGCCCTTTTTCCTGTGCCCTGCACTCTGGGATGACCGAGGAGAGATCCTGACCCTTCTCTGTGTGACAGCCTTTCACAATTTGAAAGGTGCTTCCATGTCTAAGCATGACCAGTCCTTTCCAGTGCTCCAAACAGGGCTTTGTTTCCTCTTCCCAGATCATCCTTGTTGGGCCTCTCTGAATTCTCGCCAGCTTGTCAAAGTGCTTCTTCAAGTGCAGCACCCAGAGCTGGATGCAGTAGTCAAGATGGGGCCCATGTAGTGATGAACAGCGGGGAAGCAGGACCTCCCGTGGGCAGGAAGCTGCAGCTCTAGGAATGCTGCCCCGAAGGGCACGTGCCTTTTCGCAAGCCGCTCCTGGGGCTTCGGCTCCCCTGAGCTCAGCGAGGTGCTGCGGGCGCTTGGCCTGCCCAGTCAAATTGACAGCATCCCGCTCTTTCTGCTTGCTCGTTCCTGGAACTTTTCCACAAAACACTTTAAAAGAACATTTTACAGAATTGTATACAAACCCACTAAATTCAGGGTTTTCAGTCAAAAGAACTTTAGAAGGATGCCAATTCCTCTGGGGTAACTTGTTCCGCCTCCCCTGGAAGCAAGCGTGGGCCTCCCCTGGAGGCAGCCGGGGCCAGCAAGGGCTAGCCCACTGCCGCCAGTCTGCTGGGTCGGTGCTGGTGGGTGCCGCCAAGCAGGCGAGCAGGACGGGGACGAGCGGCTGACTTGGGTGCCTTCCCAGGTCATTGTGAAGAATCTTTCCACTGGCATGCGTGTCGTCCTGAAATCACACTATGGCTATGAAATCGACGAAGTGAAAATCCTGGGGAGGGAGCGCTACCTGGTGGCCCACACCTCAGACACACTCCTCCTGGGAGACCTCAGCTCCACCAAGCTCAGTGAGGTACATGCTGGGGAGCAGGGTGGGCGCTTGGCACGCCCTGAGCAGAGAGGTGCTTGTGGGGGGTGGGCACCGCCTGTGGCTGGCTCAGTCCGAGCTGCCGTGGCTTGCAGGAGTCCAGCTGGCTACACGGAGGGGCTTGCAGAGGGACCGGGGCATGGAGGGGGAGCAGCTCGGCCCAGTGAACGCTCCTCCCCCCTGCGACCTCCGAGGTGTCTGGCAGCACCTCTCCTGTTCACTTTCCCCTGGAGTGCTGCTTATGGAGGCCCAGGAGGTCTAGGATGCCTCTGGCTGCACTCAGCGCTCCGGCGTGGCCCCGTCCCACTCTGTCCGCACTGCCTCTCAGTGGGCTGGACTTCCTGTCCCTTCGCATTAGCTCTGCTCGTCTCCAGCTCTGGACTTCAGCCTCCTTTTCTTGCCAGAGCTGCGGCTTGATCTTCCTCCCCATACGCACTTCGCAGAATCACAGCTAGCCCACTGCCTTTGCTGGCCTGTATATCCTGACCCCACTGACCGATCCTCCGCCCTTCCTCTTGGCTGGCCAGCACTAGCTGGCAGCCCCTTCCCTCTGGCCTCCCACCCCTGCCCAGCGCTCCGGCTGCCTCCTCCTCACTGCCGCCATTGCAGGGACGTGAGCCGGAGCCTGTGCGGGTCCATGCGGGCTGCCCTGTGTACCTCGAGGGGAGGGTCTCCAGGGCCTCTGAGCAGAGTGCCTGGTGGGAAGCGTGTGGGGAGGGAGCTGCTGGGGCATGGGCATGGCTGGCCTGGAGCTCACGGGCACCGCCTGTCATCCCCAGGTGGCCTGGCAAGGTTCTGGCGGGAACGAGAAATTTTCCTTCGACAACGAGAACGTAAGTGGTGTGGGACTAGCCGGGGGAGGCAGTGCGGCTCTTGGCCGGGTCGACACGCGCAGCTCCAGGGCCCAGGCGCCTCTCCTCTGGCCCTGCGGCAGTCCTGCAGTGAGCAGCAGGGCCCGGGTGGGGTGGGGGGGACCTTTCTGGGACTGCTCCACTCCTGCTCACCTCTAAGCCTCAGGAGGGGGGTGCAGCTGGGACAGCCCCCAGGAGGCCGCTGTCTCGTCCTGCGGGGCAGGCAGCTCCACCAGCCTTTGCCCTTTCTGCGCCTGCTCCAGGTCTGCGCGATCTTCAACGCGGGGGAGCTGACTCTGGTGGAATATGGGTGCAATGAGATCCTGGGCTCCGTGCGCACCGAGTTTATGACCCCCCATCTCATCAGGTGAGTGCTGGCCCTCCCTGGGGCGGGGACTTCGGAAGAAGGCGGTGTGCAGCATGTCAGGCCGCCTCCTTGCCACTGTCACCACCGCAGTGTCCGCATCAATGAAAGGAAGCAGCGGGGTGCAGAGGAGAGCAAGCGGCTGGCCTACCTGGTGGACATCAAGACAATAGCCACAGGTGAGCAGGGCCCCCTGTCCGCCCCGCCCCGCCCCGCCCCTCTTCAGACTTCAGTCCTGACCCTCCTGGCTTTTCTTTCCCCACCGCCCCACAGTGGACCTGGTGGGAGGCTGCAATATCGGCACCATCAGCCACGACAGCAAGATTGACTGGCTGGAGCTAAATGAGACGGGCCACAAGTTGCTCTTCCGGGACAAGAAAATGAAAGTAAGGCCTGGAGCAGAGATGGCGAGGGGTGGGCAGGTGGCGGCGGCCCCACTTCCCTCATGCCCATGCCTCTCCTCCTGCTGCCCAGCTGCATCTCTATGACATCGAGTGTGCAACAAAGACAACCATCCTGAGCTACTGCTCCTACGTGCAGTGGGTCCCCGGGAGTGACGTGGTTGTGGCTCAGAACCGGAACAGCCTCTGCGTCTGGTACAGCATCGACAGCCCTGAGCGAGTGACCATGTTCCCCATGAAGGTACTGCTGCCCCTCGCTCCCGTGCTGGCCAGGGAGCTCTCCGGCCTCTTGGAGGGAACATCCAGCAACCCGGCGAGGCAGCAGGCAGCCTTCCCTCGGGAGGGTGGGCTGTCTGTGAACCAAGCAGCCTGAGTGGGGCGAGCAGCGGAGGCCTGCTGAGCACCTGGTCTTTGGCAGGGTGACATCGTGGACCTCGAGCGGAGCGGCGGGAAGACGGAGGTGATTGTGACCGAGGGCGTGAACACCGTCTCCTACACCCTGGACGAGGGGCTCATTGAGTTCGGCACCGCCATCGACGATGGGGACTACCACAGGTGAGGAGCGGGCGGCGACTGGGCCAGCTGTGGGGAAAGTTGGGAGGCAGCCCCAGGAAATGCCCAGCAAGCAGGGCCGCGCGGGAAGCCCCAGAGGAGCGTGCGGCAGGGTCCCGTCCTCCTCCCTTTCCGCCTCGCTAGAGACGCCCTGCTCCTCCCTCCTCTGGCCTTGTCTCCCTAGGGCCGTTGCCTTCCTGGAGACGCTGGAAATGTCGGCTGAGACGGAGGCCATGTGGAAGACGCTGAGCCGGCTGGCCCTGGAGGCCAAGCAGCTGCACATCGCGGAGAGGTGGGCCGGAGGACAGAGGAGTGGCTCGCCCAAGGGGCCCCCTGACAGCTCGCGCCCAGAGCCCGCTCTGCTGATGCCGCCCTCCTGGGGCCCGGCACTCTCCTGGTGTGGCCCGCCACTCGCACTTTCTTGCACAGCCTTGTTCAGCACCAGCTGCTGGGGTCCTTGTGAGGCAAGAGAACACCTCTCGCCTGACAGTCACGTTTCTGCCCCGGCCCCCCGTACCACGATTCTTTCTGCATCCAGTATGCCCCCGCCCCCGTTGCAGATGGAGGCCTCCTGTGCACTGTTTTCAGACCTTGGCAGAGCGCCCCCTGACCCAACGGTCTCTCCGCAGGTGCTCTGCTGCTCTCGGGCACGTGGCCAAGGCTCGGTTCCTCCGTGAGACCAACGAAATTGCAGATCAGCTGACCAAGGAGTTTGTGAGTGGAGCTGTGGGCACGTGGCAGTACTTGCCCGTCCTCCCCGCCCCCTTCGGGGTGCCCTCCGCAAGCCCGACTGGGGGAACTCGCTGCGCCCTGGCCACTTCACCTGCGCCCTGGCTCCTCCCTGCCTGCGTTGCTGCCCCCTGCCTAGTGGAGGCCGCCTGCAGGGGCTGAACACCTGCTCAACTCACAGGCCAGCGGGGGGGGGGGGC
>NW_025335328.1:103827-143243 GCF_004798865.1 Varanus komodoensis
CGCCCCCGCCCCCTGCGCGTCTTCACCCCCCGCCTCCTTGTCCTGCAGAATGCTGTGGAGGAAGCCATGGAGATGTACCAGGAACTGCACCTGTGGGATGAGTGCATCTCGGTGGCAGAGGCCAAGGTAGATGGGCATGTGGGGAGATGGGCGGGGGCTCCCGGAGCAGCTCCCCAGCTGCACCCCCCACACTGCACTGCTTCCCTCGCCTCCAGGGCCACCCCGCGCTGGAGATGCTGCGCCAGGGCTACTACGAGTGGCTGCTGCAGACCCAGCAGGAGGAGCGGGCCGCCGAGGTGCAGGAGAGCCACGGGGACCTGCAGGCAGCCATCGGCCTCTACCTGAAGGCAGGGCTGCCAGCCAAAGCTGCACAGCTGGTCATGAGCCGGGAGGAACTGCTGGGCAACGTCGACCTCGTCAACCGTGTGGCCACGGCCCTCGTCCGCGGGGAGCTCTTTGAGCAGGTGAAGCGGGTCTGTGACCGGGGGCGGGGGAGTGGCGACGGGGAGGCATCCTGCCAGGTACTGGCCTTGCTGCTGGGCCTCGGCGCGGCATCTTCCTCCGTCTGCCCGACCAGCCTGCCCTGCGCTGTGCAGGACTGTCGCCTTGGCCTGTCCGTGTTGCTCGCAGACCCGCCGCTGCAGCAGGCACCTCTTTCTTGTTCCTGGCATCATGAACCTCTCCATAGAATTCCAAACTTCCCTTTTTCTGAAAATGTCCCTTTTATTTCCCCTGTGAAGGCTTAAAAGGTATTGCTGGTTAAGCAAGGAGTGGTGTGGTGAGGTGGTCGGCCTTTGGAAGTCCTCCCACCGCTGCCTCCCATGTCCCAGGGGATCTGGGCTGTGGCGCTGGCAGTGGGAGTTCCGAGGAGCAAAGGGCCGAGGGCTTCCGAGCAGGTTCAGGACAAGGCCAAATGGTCTGTGGGGCTGCAGGCGTCACCTCCCCTCCGCCTGGCCAGGGGGCGTCCACGTGACAAGGAGCACCTTCTGTGCTTCACTGAAGGCACACCTACACGCAGAGCAATTCATCTGCCTCTGCAAACGGCCCGTTCCCCTTGGGAGTGACGCCAGCCCCGCTCTGTGTCTTAGGCTGGGGAGCTTTTTGAGAAGATCCGGAACCCGCAGAGGGCCCTGGAGTGCTACCGCAAGGGCAACTCCTTTCTGAAAGGTAGGGGGAGCCCGGGAGGAGGCTCCTGTGGGGCTTCTGCCCCAGGTCCAGGGGTCGGTTGGGTTTTTCGTGGTGCTTGCTGAAGTCTCCTTGCTTAGGCTGCGAGGCCATGTCCGCTGCCCTTCCGTGCCCCAAGCCAGCCACTGCGGAAACGGGGCAGGCGTAGGCGCCCTCCCCAGCCGCCTCGCACCATTTCCCTGTGGCCCAGCCCAGGCTCGGCAGCCCCAGACCTTGCTGGATTGACCCAGCGCCAGGACGA
Source organism: Varanus komodoensis (assembly GCF_004798865.1). Taxonomy (NCBI): domain Eukaryota; kingdom Metazoa; phylum Chordata; class Lepidosauria; order Squamata; family Varanidae; genus Varanus; species Varanus komodoensis. The sequence continues at coordinate 105,254 of NW_025335328.1, forward strand.
GCTTCCCAAACAGCTCCAGCTGCTGCCTGTGCCTCCTCTCCCTGCAGCTGTGGAGCTGGCCCGTTCGGTCTTTCCGGCAGAGGTGGTGAGGCTGGAGGAGAGCTGGGGGGACCACCTGGTGCAGCAGAAGCAGTTGGACGCTGCCATCAACCACTACATTGAGGCAAGGTACGGGCAGGGGGCACCTGGGGAGGCGGCTCTGCCTGTGCAGGCGGGCCAGCCTTGCGCGCTCTGAGCGGTGCGGCCCGTTGCAGGTGTGCCCTCAAGGCCACCGAAGCGGCCTTGGGCGCACGGCAGTGGAAGAAGGCCGCGTACATCCTGGACATGCAGGACAGGAGCACGGCGGCCAAGTACTACCCCAGGATCGCCCAGCACTACGCGGCCCTGCAGGAGTATGAGGTGAGGCCGGTCCCGCCCCTGCTCGGCCTCCCCCACCTCGGGGGGCTGGCCTGCCTGCCGGTGGTGCGGCTGACCGGGCCCTTGTCCCTGCAGATTGCGGAGGAGCTGTACATCAAGGGAGACCACACCAAGGAGGCCATTGACATGTACACGCAGGCTGGGCGCTGGGAGCAGGCGCACAAAGTGAGGAGGAAGGCTCGTCGCCCCACACCCCGAGCCGTCTGCGTGGGGCAGGGGCAGCCTCGTGCCGATGGGTGGCATTGAGGCGGTGGGAAGAAGCCAGTCTGCTGGCTGAGCCCTAGTGATGTAGGATCTCCGATACGCCTTGGGGCAAATCAGGCTGCTGTCCAAGGGAGAGGGGCTTCCTGGATGGACGGGAATTCTGCGCAAGGCATAGTTAGGAAAGGAATCGACCACGAGGGGCCAGGATCATCTTCTCGTTAAGCAAGTCGATGGTGCAACCGCAGCAGAAACCCTGGCTGTGTCCACACATCATGACAAGCCAAGCTGAAGCCACGCAGGCGAGGCGTGTCGTTAGGTGTGAAGTCAGCATCTGGTGGCTCGTTTGGTTTCTGTGAATCCCCACAAAGAATCGGCCGTTTGCTGGAGGGTCCCACGCTTCACCATTGCCGGCAGCTATGTGTCAGTCCAGTCACAATGCTTCCCCCTGATTTCTGCATTTCTGCCAGTGAGTTTGGCAGCAGGAGCATCCCTCATATCGGCAGATGCTCCCGCCTCCACTTTTCGCTCTCCTGAGTTGCCAGCGGTCTCCGTGCCCCTTTCCTTCCTGCTGGCAGGAGCCCTCTGCACCCGCTGCCTCTCCCTTCCTCCCCCGTGGTGCCCCAGCCCGACGGGGCGTTGCGGCAGCTGGGCGTCACAGTGGTGGGGCAGCAGGGCCGCGAGGCAGCTGGCCACCAGAGGGGCGGGCATCCGAAAGGGGGCAGCTCGAGCGGGAGCGGCTGCAGGGGCACAGGGCGGGCTCAGTGCTTCAGGCGAAGGTGGCCCTGCGACCGGCAGGCTCCTCATGCTCCGGCTGCCCTTCACGTGCCAGCCAACCGCGCGCACATTGCCATCGGGACCATGGCCCTGAGCGGCCTCGTGCCCCGCTCTGCTGCCGCAGCCCCGCACTGGGGCAGGGGCAGGCCTCGCAGAGGCACTTTGCGGGCAGGGGCCCCCCCGGGCATCCTCGCGCGCGTGCCTGGCAGCGCGTGCTCCCTCCACCCTGGCACGGGTGCCTGCCCTCTGTGGGCCGGGCTGCCAGGGGAAGGCAGCCCCGGCGGCACATCCTGCACACGTGTGGGGCACATTGGCGCCGGTGCAGTGAGGCGGGGAAGGCGTGTGGCTGCGTGCGTCGTGGGTGCCGACGCACTGAAGGGCGTGCCGGGGGCAGCGATGCCGCTCTGTCGCTCCCGCAGAGCCGCTGCCCTCCCCCGATGGTGATGGCGGCGCTGCAGAGCTGCAGGGGGAAGGGACTTGCTGGAGCACGTGTGGTGCCATGCTCGGGCCCCAACGGGAGGGCAGGCGGGAGCGGCGCGTGCGCTCACTCGCTCTCGCCGTACTTGAGCCCAAAGCGATCCTCTTACGAAGCCGACTGACGCAAGACCCAGGGCGCACTAAAGGAAGGGCTTCTTCCCACTGTGGCCCAGCCCAGCCCAGCCCAGCCGCGGAATTCTGTGTCCAGATGTGCTGGCAGTGGCCTGTTTGGGCCACCTTTGAGGAGGATTTGGTTGGCTGAACTCATGCGGGGATAAGGCTGTCCAGGACTGTTTGTCCCGATGGCTTGTGCTGCCCCGCATGCCATTTGCTGGGGAGCATGGGCAGGAGGGTGCCCTTGCACTCCTGACTTGCTCATTCCACTGGGGCAGCTGCGTGGCTACCGTGTGAATGGAACGCTGGACCAGATCGCTCTTCCGTTGCCATGCTCCAGCCAGCCCCTTAAAAGCCCTCGCTGCTGCTGCGGCGGGCTGGGACGTGTGGCCGGCCTTGCCTCGCTGCCCATGCCTGGCCCCAGCTCTGGTGTCCCTTTGCAGCTGGCCTTGAAGTGCATGCGGCCTGAGGACGTGTCCGTGCTGTACCTCACTCATGCCCAGGAGATGGAGCGCCAGGGCAAGTACAAGGAGGCTGAGAGGTGGGTGGCCCTGCTGGGCCTCGGGCAGGGCGGCGGGCAGAGCAGTGGGGCGGTGGCCTGGCTGGCGGGGGTGCCGGGAGCTGCAGCCTGGGAGAGCCCCTCACGCCTGGCACTGCGCTTCCCAGGCTCTACATCACGGTGGAAGAGCCAGACTTGGCCATTACCATGTACAAGAAGGGCAAGATGTATGACGAGATGCTGCGGCTGCTGGCCAAGTACCACCCGGACCTGCTGAGCGATACGCACCTGCACCTGGGCAAGGTGGGCTGGGCAGGCAGGTGGGGCGGAGGAAATGCGGCAGGATGGGCTGCGCAGTAACCGGCTGGCTTGGGGTGCAGGAGCTGGAAGCTGACGGGCACCTTCAGGAGGCCGAGTATCACTACCTAGAAGCCAAGGACTGGAAGGCGGCAGTTAACATGTTTCGGGTGAACAACATGTGGGACGAGGCCTACCGGGTAGGGATGGGCACCTGATCCGGGTGCGGGGAGGGCGGCTCCTCGGGGCCGGGCTGGCCGTCTGGAGGCTGCCCCAGGCGAGCTGTGCTCCTCCGTTCTGACCTGCGGCAGGTGGCCAAGGCGCATGGCGGGGCAAACTCCCACAGGCACGTGGCCTTTTTGTGGGCAAAGAGCCTCGGTGGAGAAGCTGCTGTGAAGCTGCTCAACAAGTTCGGGCTCCTGGAGACGGCCATGGACCACGCAGCAGATAACAAGTGAGCAGGGCAGGCGTGGGCCAGGGAGGCGCCTCTCCCAGCGGCCCAAGGCAGCTCCCCGGCATGCCTTGCTCCAGCCCTGAGCCCAGGGAGCCTGGGGCGATCCATCCCTGGGCCCCACGTGAAGAAGCCGCTGCAGCAGCACTGCCTGGCCTGAACGGGCCTGGCCTGAACGGGGTGGGGGGCCGAGACCCACCGTGGCGCGTTCTCAGCAGGCCCCGTGCTTGCATGTCTCATTCTGCTCCCCCGGCTCTGTTTCCTCGACAGCATGTTTGACTTTGCTTTTGAGCTGGCTAGGCTCTCCCTGAAGCAGAAGCTGCCCGCGATCCACTTCAAGTACGGCTCCTTCCTGGAAGACGAGGTCAGGGCCCCTGCAGAGCGGGGCGGGCCTGCGCACTCCCTGGAGGGAAGGCTCCCCGGGGCTGATGCATCCCTCTCCTTTGCACGCAGGGCAAGTTTGAGGAAGCGGAGGTGGAGTTTGTGAAGGCCGGGAAACCAAAGGAAGCGGTGCTGATGTGAGTGGCCCCCGCCAGCCCCGCAGCCCCCACCCCTAGGTCTGGGATGCTCTCCCCTGGGGCTGTGCCCTGGTCTCCCCGTGCCAGAAGTCTCCCCCGCTCTGTGTCCGCCCAGGTATGCCCACGCCCAGAACTGGGCTGCAGCTCAGCGAGTGGCGGAGGCCCACGACCCCGACAGCGTGGTCATTGTGCTGGTGGGCCAGGCCGATGCTGCCTTCAAGCAGAAGGAGTTCCCGAAGGCGGAGGCCCTGCTGCTGCGGGCCCAGCGCCTGGACCTGGCCGTGAAGCGCTACAAGGTAGCGGATGCGCTCCGCTTGGTGGGGGGCTGGGCAGGGGAGAGGGACGGTCTGGCAGGGCGCAGCCCCTGGTATTGCCCCCCGAAGGTGGCGTTGGGACCTGGAGCTGGTCCTCCCCAGCCCTCTTCTCCTTTGCAGGGCCTTGTCCTGGGCAGCCACGGCAGGCTCCTACAGAAGGCCATCTGGGAGGAAGAGGAAGGGGCTTGGTCCAGCTGAGCTGTAGCCAGATGGGGCAAGGAGGAGGAAGCGGAGGGAGGAAGGGACTCTGAGGGAGTGGGCTCTGCTGCCCACTTGCTGTGTGGACTGGAGGCTCCCAATATGTTCAGGGACACGCAGTCCAGCTGGGGGAGTGCTGCACAGGAGGCAGGGCTGGGAAGCCCCCCGTCGGCAGCCCAGAGCCCCATCGCCCACAGGGGCGACCGGCCCCTCCCTCTGAGCAGACTGGCCTGAGTCAAGAGGCAGTGGGCACGTGGGGGCGCAGTGGCCCATTCCCTCCCCAGGCCCAGAGCGGTTGCAGGTGACCCTGGGCTGCTTCCTTTGCGCAGGAGGCAGGCATGTGGACCGACGCCCTCCGGGTCTGCAGAGAGTACCTGCCAGGAGAGCTGGAGGCCTTGCAGCAGGAGTATGAACGGGAGGTGGCCAAGAAGGGGCCCAGGTCAGCCAGGCACAGCGGGTGGGCAGCGGGAAGCCAACCGGGGGGGAGGCTCCTGGACCCACCTTCCGGGGCCCCAGGCATTGGCCTGCTGGACCTCCATGCCAGGGCCCCCAGGGCAGCCCCTGGTGCCCCCTCCCCGCTGCCCTTCCCTTCCCTAGACCGTGACAGAGGCCTGTTGGCTGGCAGGGGAGTGGAGGGCCTCCTGGAGCAGGCCCAGGAGTGGGAGCAGGCCGGCGAGTACGCCAGGGCTGTGGGCTGCTACCTGAAGGTGCGGGACCTCAGCGACACGGCCCTCTCGGAGAAGTGCTGGACGAAGGTAGGCCGCCCCCGCGCACGCACGGCTTCTGTGCCCGCAGGGCTCTGGGTGGGTCAGGCGCAGACCCACGGGGGCGGGGGGCACCTGTGGGGTCCCATGGCAGCAGGGAGGCTGTGCCGGCCCTGCGGGCAGCACTCTGCGGCTTCTGCCTCAGCCGAGAAGTGCTGCCTTCCGGTCCCCCGTTGGCGGTGGCAGGGCAGGGCTCTTCCTCCAGGGAGGTCTCGGGGGGCAGTGACAGCGCTCCTCTCCTGGAGCCCCTTCCCCCGAGCAGGCCTGGCTGGGGGGCTTCACTTCTGACTTGATCTCCTTACGGCAGGCCGCTGAGCTCGCCATCAAGTTCCTCGGCCAGCCCCGGAGCATCGAGGTCATGCGGACCGTCGGCCCCCAGCTGGTCAGCATCGGCAAATTTAATGCGGTAAGGAAAGCGAGGGTTCCTCTGGGGCTGAGGCTGAGGAGCTGACTGGTCCTCTGTGCCTTGCGGGCTCTGGGCTTCTGTGGCGGTGCTGCCCTGGAGCTTTGGGGGTGCACCGGGGCAGCAAGCAGCCCCACCTGCAGCATCCCCCTCTCCCCAGGCCGCAGAGCTCTACCTCAACCTGGACCTGATCAAGGAGGCGATCGACGCGTTCATGGAGGGGGAGGAGTGGAACAAAGCCAAGCGGGTGGCGAAGGAGCTGGATCCCAGGTATGGAAGGCCCAAGCCTTCTGAGGGGTCCCCGCACGCGCCCTTAGGCCCGATGCGCCGAGTGGCCCTCAGACTGAGGAAGGAGGCCTCGCTCTCCCAGCCCCAGTGCTCCCCAAGGGGGATGCCGCTGGGGACTGGACTGGCACTCAGTCTTCCGCTTGCCGAGCGCACCGTGCTCTGCCACGGGGGTCTCCCTTTCCATTTGCTCCCACGCTCATGGGACGAGCGGAAGGCACACGCAAGGGCTCGGCACCCTCTCCTTCCTCCCTTCCTCGCCTCCATCCCTTTCCTGTGGCAGGTATGAGGAGTATGTGGATCAGCACTACAAGGAGTACCTGAAGAACCAAGGCAAAGTGGACTCGGTGAGAGGGCACCCGGGAGGGAGGAGGGAGACGGGCCTGGACCCCTGCCACGGAGGCGCAGGGGGGGTGGCGCCGACCGCTCCAGTTGCGACTCTGTGGCCCCGCACAGCATGCGCAGGCGGGACTCGTTTGCCTCCCCAGCTCACCGTCTCTTTCCTCTTCGACAGCTGGTGGGTGTGGATGTCATGGCTGCCCTCGACATGTACGTAGAGAGGGGGCAGTGGGAGAAGTGCCTCGAGACAGCAGCCAAACAGGTACGGGGGAACAGGCTTCCGCGGGGGCTCTCCCGCAGCCCCTTGCCAGAAGTGCTGATCCGATGTAGCCGGCTGTGCCTCAGCTTCCCCATAAGCCACGGGCTGCTTGACTGTGGGTCAGCAAGGCCCAGGTTGAGGCAAAAGCCTCCTTTACAAAGGGGGGACGAAACTGCCCTCCCATTCCCGCTCCCGCCCCAGCTGCCTTGATGGCACGCCGGAACAACCTGGCTCTGTGCTGGATTCGGGTTCAGGATGCCCATCCCGATCTGTTACATTCTGCTGCCCGCCTGCCCGAGCTCTTAGGCCGTCCTGGCTGAGTGCCACCCAGTGACGGCTGTGCCTGGGGTTCACCGCCCCCCATCGTGCCCAGGGAAGGGCCCGGTTCATGAGGGAGGGGAGGGTCTCCCGCTCGTCCCCCCATCTCCCATTCCCAGCAAGCCTGGCAGAGCTCTCCTGCCCTGTTCCTCGCTCTTGCAGAACTACAAGGTGCTGCAGAAGTACGTGGCTCTTTATGCCACCCACCTGATCCGAGCGGGCAACTGGGACCGGGCCCTGGGCCTCTATGTGCAGCACGGTGCCCCTGCCAACGCCCAGGTAACGCAGGCAGCCGGGCTGGCAGTGGGGGGGCGGGCAGCGGCCCTGGGCGCACGCCCGTCGGCCCTGACCAAGCACCCCTGCCTCCCAGAACTTCAATATCTACAAGCGGCTCTTTGTGGAGGTGGTGAACGTGGCCGACCTGGACCACGCAGGGGCCTACCGCAGCTGGGCAGACTTGCGGGACGTGTTCTTCGGTCTGGTGAGTGAGGAAAGCTGCGTCGCCGGCGGGCCGCAGCAGGCGCTGCCTCGGCTTTGGGGCTTTACGCCCTTGCTGCTGCTGCAGCCACCCGGCACCCCCCAGACGCGTTTTCTGTGGCAGGCCCTCCCTGAGGTCTAGCCCCCGTGCAACAGCTGTGCAGGACTTGGGCTCCCTAGATGTCCACAGATCTGCTTTGTCTGCTAAAGACAGACCAAAAGACTTGGATTCGGCCATCGTGTCGAACCGAATTTATGGTGGAGGGCAGGGCAGGCGGCATCTGGGGGCTGCCCCCAGCGTCACTCAGAGGCACGGAGTGCTTCCCACGCCGCAGGATCCTTGGAGGAGTGGAGGGTGAGCAAGGCCTGCTCCTCTGAGTTGCCACTAAAGGTGTCCAGCTCTCAGCAACCGGTTCTCATAGGAAAGTCAGAAAAGGCACACCGGGTCAGAGCAGCAGGCCAGCGTCCTGCTCACGCAGGCGCCAGCTGCCTGGCCCTGCAAGGAGCCCCTAGTCCAGCACAAATGGAAACCCGAGATGCTTCCTCAGGCCCTGGCTCAGCGGTGAGGACCCTGCAGCCTTTCTGCTTGGGTGGGTGGCCTTCGCCTGGACCCAGAAAGGAGGGGGCGGCTCTGGCAGCTGCAAGTTGCACGGCTGTGGATCTCCTTGGCTATGAGAGACCTCATGCCCCTCGCCTCAGTGGATCTGAGTCCATGCTGTCTGGCCCGGTGCCAGGAGCACAGCGGGTGCAGGGGGCACGGCCTCGCTCCATCGCACTCACAGGCTCCCCAAAGGCTGGCCGAGGTGGGAGCAGAATGCCAGCCTTTTGTCTCACCGGGTTTCAGCGCCCTTCTGACCTTATCACCAGAGAGCAACGTGTGATTCAGTTTTCTTTCTTGGGAGGGTTGGTACTTGCATTATATACAGAATCAGACCACTGGGCCAGCCTGCTCCCCTCCGCCAGATATTTCCGACTGGAACACCTGTTTGACCCATCTGTCTGTCCAGGGATTTGGGGAGTTGTAATCCAAGAGGTGATGGCTCGGAGTGGCACGCATCTGGGCTCCAGGGCAAAGGGGGGGGGGTGTTCCTATTGTGGCCTGCAGCCCAATCCCTGAAATGAGTGTGCCAGGGCCTGGGGGCACTGGGGCTTTTGGCGTGAGGAGCCCCAGCACCGAGCCCTGCCCACCCACAGCGCCGAGTCGTGTGCCCTTGTGATGCTTCGGCCCCGTGGCTTTGCTTTGGCTCCTGCAACGAGAGCCGCTGCAAAGACACACACCAAGCGAGCCTCTCGCACGTGGCTGCCGTGGATCCTGTGGTCCCCACGTGGCCAGGCTGAGCCATGCATTTCCCTTTCCTGACAGTGCGAAAACCTTGCGAAGTCCAGCGAAGCCAACACGCCCGCTCATGAGGAGTTCGAAACGATGTTGCTCGTGTCTCACTACTATGCCACACGGGCCGCAGCCCAGAGTGTCAAGCAGCTGGTGAGAGGCGGGGTGGAGCCCCGTCTCCCTCCCCCAGGCATGGCCCTGTGGACGGCCTGAACCTTGCTTGGGAAGCCGCCTGCCGGGTCCCAGAGCCCCTTCGCACAGGCTGCCAAATCTGCAAGGCTGGCCCCGGCCTGGCCCCTGGCATGAGGCGTGGCTCCCAAGCCCAGCCAGCCGCTCTCCTGGGCGGTTCTCCGCCCCTCTGGAGAAGCCCCAGCGGACTTCTTCCCTTGGGGCTGGCACAGCCGGCACTTCCCCTCCGGTTCATTTCATTCCACGCATTCTGCTGAAGCCAGTGGGGGAGCTCCGTTTGTGCTGACCGTTAGATCACAATTCCTCTCCGACAGTGACGGCGGTCAAAATGCTGCTAGCTGCTCCTGCTCCGCTATTTGTCCAGCAAAATTCCTTAATGGGAAACATTCTCCCAGGCTCTTTCCTACTGGTCCCACACTGCTGGCTTGGCAGCCGTGCCCCCCCCCCCCCGATCTCGGGACACAAAGGAGCTCGGGCCCCGTGGGCTGTTCCTCCCACAAGGCTGGAGGTGTCCCAGAGGCCTTGCTCGGCCTGAGGTGCCCGCCTGCATGCCTGGAAGGGGAGCTCCCATTTGCGTGGCTGTGCCTGTCTCCCGGGGGCACGTGCTTTCCTGTGCAGCCTAAGGGTGGGGTGGCGCCGCCCTCGGAGTGGACAGAAGCAGCCGCTCGGGTTTCAGAAATGACACGTCTGCCCTGGTCATGCTTTGGAAAGGGCCGCAGTCCCTTTGCAGTTCCTCAGACCCTTCAAACCCCCCCCCCCCCGAGCGCTCTGGCCAAGGACCAGTCATAGCAGTGGCGGTAGCGGAAGCCTCCCTGCTCGGGCTGCCTGGTGCAGGAGCCAAGGCCTCGCCTGGTGGCATCCAGGCGAGCCCTCCCATGCTCAAGGGGCCGCTTGGGAGGGGGCGGTGGCAGCCGTGCCAGCCAGACCTGGCCAGCTGGTACGAGGAGGGCCCTCTCGTGGCACAGAAGCCACACACTGGGGCTTGTGGGTGATGGGTGCTCTGTCCCCAGGACACCGTGGCGGCCAAACTGTCCATCTCCTTGCTGCGCCACACCGAGATCATCCCCGCAGACAAAGCCTTCTACGAAGCTGGCATGGCAGCCAAGGTGAGGAGGCGCCAGCTGCAGGGGACAGTGCGCATGCCCAGCCCAGGCCTCCCTGGTCTCTCTAGGGAATCCAGGGGACCGGCACTTGCCAGCCAGCTTCGCCCTCTTCTCTGAGGAGAGGCTGAGGCAGAGGGCGAGATCCTGCTTCGGGGGGCAAGAGGCCCGAGGCCAGTTCACAGGCGATTTGGGCAGGTCACGGAGCTGGGGGACTCCGCCTGGGGGGCTGCAGAGCTCACACTCCCAGCTTCAGGGAAAGGGCCACGGTTGCTGCGCGGGCCTTGTGCATCGCGCGTGGAATGGAAAGCAGGTAAGAAGGGAGATGCTTCCCATTCATGGCACTGCCTCCTTCGCCATCCCGTGAAGCTGCCTAGAGGCAGATAGAGGCCAGAGGGCAGGGGTAAGTGCAGGGCTGCAGGGGCACCAGCCTGGCAGTCCCGAGGCCCTGCCCAACCTCCCTTTGATGCTGCTCTGAGCACAAGAGCCACCTTGGAGTGCTCAGCCCAGGGAGGGAGACCGCCTGCTCATCCTCAGCCCTGCTGGTGGCGGGGCCTGGCCGGGAGCCAGGTTGCTTGAGCCAGTCGGCAGGTCCGTCCAGAGGTGGCGGCAGGCGGCGGAGGCTTTCCTGAGGCTGCCACTTCGCCCCTGCTGCGCACCGACTCCCACCAGTGCCTCTGCCTCGGCTGCATCGTGCCGCACAAGCCCTGGCTGCCACACAAGGTCCCTTCCGGGGGAGGGAGGAGCCTGGGGCTGGTCTGCTCCTGGCCGTCCCTGCAGGCGTCTGTCCCGCCACCCCCGATGAGACCGGGCTCTCCTCTGCAGAGGTGGCGGCAGTGCTGGCAGGCTCTCCACGGCCTTGGAGGGGTGGCAGCAGCAAGCCCCCGCTCGCCTCGCCTTCTCGTCCTTCTCCAGGGAGTCGGCTGGGAAAACATGGCCTTCATCTTCCTGAACCACTTCCTCGACCTGACCGATGTGAGTCCTGGGGCTGGGAGCTGCCCTGCCCTGCCATGGCCACTGCCCTGCCACGCCACGTGCCCACTCGAGGGCGCCCGGGGCCGCCGCTTTCCCTGACAGCATTGCTCCTCTGCCCAGGCCATCGAGGAGGGCTCACTGGACGCCCTGGACCACTCGGACTTCCAGGACACAGACATCCCCTTCGAAGTGCCGCTGCCCGCCAAGCCCCACGTCTCGGTGGGTGCCCCTTTCTCTCTTGCCCAGCCCTGGCCGCGGGGGGTGGCGGGGAGGCAGAGCGTGCGTGCCGTTCCTTAGGGCGGGGGGGGGGGTCTGTCCTTTCCCGGCCCTCCATCTAGCAGCCCCCACCCCCCCGGGCTGCATCTGCCTGCCGGCTCCTCAGAGACACACTGGGCTCCGTGGCAGGAGGAGCAGCGTGAGGAGATCCGCGACTGGCTCCTCGCCGTCTCCATGGATCAGCGGCTGGAGCAAGTGCTGCCCCGGGACGAGCGGGACACCTACGAGGCCTCCCTGGTGGCCGCGAACACAGGAGTGCGTGCCCTGCCCTGCCTCATCACAGGTGAGGCGGCCGTGTGAGGGGGGGGGCGCTGGGCAGAGGCCTGCTCCCCGCCCACTGAGGGCGAGTCGCTGCTCTGGGCCGGACGGGCTGGCGGGAGAGGTTGGCGGCACTTCGGAGTCGCTCTCGGCCCACTTGGGCCCTTGCGGGAGCGGCCAGGCTGGCTGGCTGGCACAGGGAGGCAGCGTGGCTGACTGGGCACCTTCAGGCAACGGCAGGGGCCAGCGTGGTGGCCGCTTCCCCGCTTCCTTCCTTCCGTGTCTCGTGGGAAGGAATGCCTCTTCCAAACCGGCACCACCTGGGGAGATGGATCGGGAGAGAACGCCTGTCCCAGGGTGGTGCCCTGTGGCAGCGGTCGAGCCAAACCGGCTGCCTGCTTGCCTCCACGGCAGTTCTGGTCAGGTCCAGCTCTGAGGCAGCGGTGACTGCCCCGGCACCCATTTGGCGCTGCCGCAAGGCTGAGGCCCTAGCCCTCCTCACACTGGCTGCGTGGAAACACGCGGTGCGGGCCGAGGCAGACCTGCCTCCAGGCAAGCAGTTGGGAGGCGCGTGGCCACGCTCCACACGCCGTCGCTGAGAACGTGCCGAGTCTGCCACTCACCCCGCACCCCCGGCCGGCAGCCCTCGGATGAGCCAGCCCTGCGCCGGCCTCCCTTCAGGGCCCTGCAGTGGCCGTGCGAGGCACCCCTGCGGTCAGGCTCGAGGCGAGCCTCCAGACTGCTCACACGCTCGGGCCGGCAGGCTTGGCTCTTGGTGGCCTGGCCCCGTTCTGCCTGCCGCCGGCGCTCTTGTGTCTGGCATTGCCTCTCCTTGGGCAGAGTGCTGGAATGGCGGTGCCAGCGGCGTCTCCATGCAAGGCAGCAGCTGGTGGGGCCCCAAGGCTGCATTCTACCGAGACGGGCCTTGTGTGCCCTGCCAGGGTCCGGAGGGGCGGATGCAGAGGACTACTCCCTGCAGCTGCCCTCTGGGCTGCTGCTGCTGCTGGGCTGGGGAGCGACATGCCACCCCTTTACCCCCAAGGGACCCTGACAGCCCCACCTCCCACCCGCAGGCTACCCTGTGCTGAGGAACAAGGTGGAGTTCAAGCGGCCCGGCAAAGAGGCCAACAAGGACAGCTGGAACAAGTTTCTGATGGCTGCCAAGGTGAAGGGGATGGGCGGGGAGGGCAGGAAGGCAGTCCCGCGACCTGGGCACAGAAGTGCCAGGCGGCCCGGGGGATCGCCGCTGCCTGCCCAATTCTCACCCTTCCTTGCAGATGTCGCACAGCCCACCCTGCCAGGAAGTCCTCAAATTCATCAGCCAGTGGTGTGGGGGCCTGCCCAGCACCAGCTTCTCCTTCCAGTGACGAGCTCCTGGGCCGTTATTTGGGCCATTATTTATTCTCCCCTATTAAAATTATGGTTTGTAGTATTTTGTTTCTGGGCTTCTCTAGACAAGCAGTCCCTCCCTCTCAACCTGTCCAGACCTTGGGCGCAGGGACCTAAAGGCATGGGCCAGGGTGCCGGCAGAGGAGGCTCGAAGGGGCCCTGCCACCGAGGCCACCTAGTGCAGGCTTCCGTTTCCAGCCAGTGGTCTGGGGACGCGAGAGTCACTTACAGAATCATAGAATAATAGAGCTGGACGGGGCCATGAAGGCCATCTGGTCCACCCCCTGCTGTTGCAGGGCACCATGCTGCACCACCCCACTCAGAGGGCTGCCTGGTTTCCTTTTAATGCCTCCAGTGTGGGACAGCCCCCCCACCCCTCTGGGCAGCTGGTTCCACTGCCGAGTTGCTCTGGCAGTGGGGAAGCAGCAGCACGCAAAAGAGGCAGTGCCCGTGGGGCCTGTGGCCAAGGAAGGCCGCCAGAGGGGCAGCACCGCCCTGGGAAGGGGATGGAACAGCAGCTGGCTGGGTGGGGACACTCGTTGCTCATCACAGGCTGGGCATCACTTGCAAGGGTAGAGTTCAGGATTTTTTCTAGGCCATCCAGTCACTTCTGTCTCTGGACAGCTCACAACAATCTATAAATACAACAATAAATAATAACATATGTATCCTGAACAATAATGAATGAGATCTGGCATGACTGAAATACATAAAATTAATTAGTAAAATAAGTTAAAATAATTCTAATAATAATTAATTTTTATCATTAAAATATTGGTTAAATAAAAAGGTCTTAACCTGGCGCTGAAAAACAGATCAAGACGGTGCCAGGCGGCCCTCTCTGGGGAATGTTTCACCCCACGCTTGGCTGAGGTTCGCAAGGCGGCATGGAGCGGGCCCTGAGCTCAGCGGGTTGGTCTGGGCAGCAAAGAGCACAGGAAGAGCTGCCTGGAAGGACCGCCGGCCATGGAAGGGGACACAGTAGCCCCACCTGTGGCTCTGACCCCCGCCGCCCACCCGGAGAAGCACAGCAGGCAACGGATGCTGCCCACGGAAGGCGACAGAGCCCCCCAGCCAGCCAGCAAGTGCCGAGGGACCCAGGAGGGCAAAAGCTGGCACTGGGGGGCGGGTGGCACGTGCCGCTGGAGCGCATGCCAGGAGTGAAACCCGGCCCGCAAGGCCAGCCGGGCTGCAGGAGGTCTACGAGCGCATGCGGGGAGTCGCGCCGGTACATGGTGCAGCCACGGAGGCCGGCCGCGAAGGCCCAAAGGGCCCAGCCAGGCCCAGCAGAGGCGCCCCTGCCCCCCCCCCCCCCCGCTCCCGCCCCCCCCCAAAACGCCCCCCGCCGGCCGCCACCCGCCCGCCGCTGCCTTGGCCCACCTGCCCCTGCGCGCTCAACGTGCATGGGACCCGTGCAGAGGCGCAAGCGCGCTGGTGCGGAGCCGAGCCTGCTCGCTCGCCGGAGGTCGAGAACCATCTGGCCTCCCGTTCCGGCGGGCGCTTGCCGCGGGTGGGGCGCAGCTGCGGGAGCTGCCCGCCCAAGGGTGGGACCAGCGGCAGTGCTGCGCGGGGCCCCGCCACTCGGCTGCCTGCTCCCCGACGTGGAGCCGCCCAGCTGCCTGCACTGTTGGGCCTCACGCGCCTCCGCCTTTCCTCCGAGGCTCCTGGCCCCACGGAGCGCAAGGGGCGGCCGTCCAGAGAGCGCCCTGCTCGCCGGAGGCCCTCTCGGCTGCCCTGGTGGAGCAGCTGGGCCACGGGCGAGCGCCTGGAGGGGGCGGGGGGGCCGTGTCCGCAAGTGGGGTGCAGGCCCGGCAAGGCGGGGGCGTCTCCCAGGTGCTGCTGGATTTGAGCACCCCTCGTGCGGCGGCTGCCTCAGAAGTGGCCTGGCTCGCCCTTCGTGCCCGCGTCGTTACGCTTCTGTGCTGCCTGTGGCCACAGCTCTGAGCTGTTCGCAGCTTTTAAGTCATCCATCAACCAGGGCCAGCACTGCGTAGCTTCCAAGATTAGGCAGCGCTTGCCTTGTGGGAAGGCCTCTGCTTGGCTCCAGTCTGTCTCGGGAAGAATCGGGGACACCGGCCTCCTACCCTGGAAAGCTTGCCCTGGCCATTCCGCATGGGATGCAGTCACGGCCTTCCTGAGCCACCATCTTCCGCTGTGCTGCACTGCACCTCCCCGCATGGCTAACCGGGCTGACTTAAGATGGGAAGATTGTGCTTCAAAACCATCAGGCTGGAGGTCCATTGGTTTGGGTGACCCGGTGCGTTCCTTATTGTGACACCCTGCTGAGCAACAAAGCAGTGGCCTTCTGGGGAGGTGCAAGCTTAGCCCGTCTGTGGAGACTTGTTAGCTGGCTGTGGGCAATCCGTCCCCTTCCGTCTACTGTGCTGCTTCTGGTGGGTGGAGGGGGCCAGAGCTGCAGGTGGGGCTCATGTGACTCCTTCCATGTCCTTGGCGGTCCTCCCAGCGAGTCCAAATCCATCTCCGAGTGAGCAAGCCACTGCCTCCCTCCCTGTGCAGGGGGAGGGACAGGGGGAGTGTGTCCCTGTTTGTTCTCCTGGACTTCTCAGCAGCCTTCGATACCATTGGCCCTGGTATCCTTCTAGATAGGCTGGCTGGGTTGGGGGTTGGGGGCACTGCTTTGCAGTGGTTCCACTCCTGTCTGGCCAATTCCAGATGGTGGTGCCAGGGGATTGTGGCTCTGTGCCATGGCAACTTTGCCATGGAGTTCCACAGGGTTCCATTTTGTCCCCCATGCTTTTTAACATCCACATGAAACCGACTGACAGGAATTCACACTGGTCCTTTACCGCTTACACTGGCTGTCAATTGAAGTCTGGGCCCAATTTAAGGTGCTGATGATGACCAATAAAGCCCTAAACAGCCTGGGTCCTAAATACCTGAAGGGGTGCCTCCTTCCCTATACACCCTTGAGATCTGAGGCAGGTCTGTCTTTGGGAGCCCTCCTTGGAAGAGATGAGGGTGGTTATGTGGAGGTCCTTCTCTGTGGTGGCGCCCTGATGATGGGGAATGTGTTCCCCAGAGACACTTGCCTGGCACCAACGCTGCTTTTTGGCACCAGGTGAAAACCTTTTTCATTCTCCCATAATTTTAATGTTAATTAGGTTTTAATGTGTTTTATACTGCATTTTGTGCTACTTTAATTTTAATTTTACTTGTTGTAAACCACCCCGGGACACTAGTATAGGGATGGTTTATAAAAGCTTCAAACAAACATGTTGAAAACTAAGCCCAATGAACTTCACCCAAGTCATAAAAAAACTAGCGGAGAAACTCTCAGAACCACTGGCTATTATCTTCAATAAATCTTGGAAAACGGAAGTGCCAGACGACTGGAGAAGGGCGAACGTCGTCCCCATCTTCAAAAAAGGAGAAAAAGATGAACCTGGAAACTGCAGACCAATTAGGCTGGCATCAATCCCTAGAAAAATTCTGGAGCAAATTATTAAATATCAGTCTGCAAGCACCCAAGAAAATGCAGGAACTGAAAAAAGCCAGCATGGATTTATCAAGAATAAATCCTGTCAGTCTAATTTAATCTCCATTTTTGACTGGCTGACAACCTGAGCAGACAGAGGGGACACTGACCCGCGTTGACTTTAGCAATGCTTTTGAAAACGTGCCCCACAGCATCCTGATAAGCAGATTAGCAAAAACTGGACTAGATGGAAAAGCTACTAGGTGGACCCAACATTGGCTGCTGAATTGGACACCAAGAGTGCTCATCATTGGCACCTTCTCAGATTGGATGGCGGTAACGAGTGGGGTGCTGCCGGTTCAGTCCTGGGCCCAGTGCTCTCCAACATCTTTATGAATGATTCGCGTGAGGCAATGAATGAGAATCAGACTTGCAGACAATACAAAACGGTGGAGTAGCAAACACCCTGATAGAGTGAAGATCCAGGGCGATCTTGAACACTGGGCTGAAAGCAACATAGTGAGATTGAATAAGGACCAGTGCCAAGTCCTCTGCCTTGGAAAGAGAAACCAAATGGATTGATACAAGATGGGGAATACGTGGCTCAACAGAACTGAACAAGAAAAAGATCTTGGAGTAATTGTGCACAATAGGCTAAACACGAGCCAACAATACGATGCAGCCTCCAAAAGGGCAAATGCTATGTTGGGATGCATTAACAGAAGTATTACTTCTAAATTACAAGAAGTAGTAGTTCCTCTATACACCTCACTAGTCAGACCTCACCTGGAATTCTGTGTCCAGTTCTGGGCACCAAGATTTAAGAAAGCGGGGTCCCCCAGGGCTCTGTCCTGGGGCCGATCCTGTTTAATCTTTTCATTAACGACATGGAAGAAGGGGTGAACAGTCTGCTGAACAAATTTGCAGACAACACTAAAACTGGAGCAGTGACCACAACTGAGGAGCAGGTAGTCCAGATCCAAAAGGATCTGGACAGACTATGGAAGTGGGCAGGAGACAACAGGATGGCATTCAATGTGGAGAAGGTGCAAGGTCTTGCACTTGGGACATAGGAATAGCTGTCATAAGTACAGAATAGGGGACAAGGGGTGGAGAGCAGCACTTGTGAAAGGGACCTCGGGGTGCTGGTGACTGCAGGCTGAACATGAGCCAGCAGTGTGAGGGCGAACGCCACCCTTGGTTGCATAGTCACAAGTGTGGCTTCTAGATCAAGAGAGGTATTACTACCACTCTACACGACTCTGGTGCGCCCGCAACTGGAGCGTTGTGCTCAGTTCTGGGCCCCTCATTACAGGAAGGATATAGCCAGGTTGGAGTCAGTGCAGCTTGGGGTCACAAGGTTGGTGGCCGGTTTGCAGGGGATGCCGTATGAGGCGAGACGGAGGGAACTGGGTCTCTTCAGCCTGGAGGAGACTCAGAGGGGATCTGCTGGCGACATCCAGGTATGTGAGGGGGGTGTCACATGGAGGTGGGGAGAGAACTGTTCTCCCCTGCAGAGGAAGGCAGGATGCACCCCAATGGAGCAAAGCTCAGGGAGCCAAGGTTCAATTTGGATGCCAGGAAGCACTTCCTGACAGGACCCCAAGGGTGTGGAATGGGCTTCCACGGGAGGTCGCTGAGGCCCCATTGGTGTGGGTGTTCAAGGATAGGCTGGACGTGCGCATGGTGGGCATGTCGTGAGCAGAGCTGGCTGGTGCTGGAGGTCAGACTAGATGGCCTGGGAGGCCCCTCCTGACTCGCTGTTTTCTATGTTTTTCTGTTTCTAAGATGCAGGAAAATTAGAAAGGGTCCAGCAGAGGGCAACAAAAATGATGCAGGGTTTGGCAACACTGCCCTGTGAGGAGAGACTGGGAGAACTGGGCATGTTCAGCCTTGGAGAGAAGACGGAGGGGAGCATGATATCCCTCTATCAGGACCTCAAAGGCTGTCACAAAGAGGAAGATCTCCTCCTGCTGATGCCAGAGTGTAGGACACTGAATAATCAATTCAAGTTACGGCAACCCAAATTCAGGCTGGATGTCAGGAAAAGCTTTCTCCAATTGAGCAATGCTAGAGTGGAACCAGCTTCCTGGACAGGTGATGGTCTCTCACACACGAGATATCCAGAAAGAAGCAGGGCAGCCATTTGAGTGGGATGGCATCGGTTGGTGACCTGCAACAGCGGCAGCAGGACAGAACTGAGGCCTTCGTGGCCCCTTCCAACTCGACTGGGGTGATTCTATGGGGCAGCCCAGCCCACTGCGAAGCATTGTAGGCAGCAGGACAAGACACCTGAGGGCCTCCGGCTGCCCAGGCCCGAGGAGCGGCCAGGGGCTCCCATGTGCCTGGCCTTGCTTCTTTCACTGTTCACGTCACTTCCCATGGAAATGCGTTTTTTGTAAGCAGCACGAGAGCTTGAGAGAGCCGGGGAGGCACGGCGGGGGGGGGGGGGGGGGCTCCTCCATTTTCTGGTAATTAAGCCATTCCGCTTGCACTGACCCCATGGAGAGCGTGCTCCTAGTCCTTCCTGACATCAGGAATGGCTTCAGCCTGTGAGCAACGCAGGGTGCAGACAGCAAAATCTTGGGCAGAAGCCACACGCCGGGAAGAGGCGGGCGGCACGCGCAGCCCTCCCCACAAGTAATGGCAGCCCTCGAGCTCAAGATGCTCCAGCGGCCGCCACGCCACCCACCCTTTGCGGCAGCCCTGACCGACCCCATAAGGGGCCCCGTTAGCCACCAAATGCCCAGAAGCCCTCCAGTCGGGCCCCAAGCCAGAACAGGCTTCAGGGGACTGAACAGGCCCCACAACCATGTGAGCGGCTCCTTCCCCCAAAGCCAGCAGGGCTGAACCTCCCGGAGGAGCCCGCCGAGCCAACCAGGGCCGATCCCTGGAAAGGGCAAACTCGGTACAAACAGGCGGCCGCCGCTTCTTTACAAAACAGTTTATTAAAAACAGGAACAGAAACAACATTTGGGGAGGCCCCGCACAAGAAAGGGGGTGCGCTTCAGTGACCAGCTCGCCCCCTGCCCTGCCAGTGATGGGGAGGGCTGTCTGCAGGCGCCCAGCCAACACGCTGGCAGGAAACGGAGCAGGCTCAGCCACGCGGACACGCCAGCCGCAGCGGCCTCCCGTGGCTGGAGCGTGCGGCGGCTCCATCCTCCTCCATGGCCCAGGAAGCGCCCCTCGCTGAGCAACCGGGACAAGCAGCACAGCTGAGGGGGGTGCAGAAGGGAGGCGGCTGGGGAGGGGGGCTGTGGGGGGGAGCTGGGGGGTGTGACGTGGAGGGGCAGGGAGGGGTGGGGCAGGAGCCGACTCTGCTCTCCTCCTTTCCCTCCCTCCTTAAATAAGACGACAGACATCTCATTGCTGTGCAAAAACTGTACAATTCAAGCAAAAGAGAACTCCATGCAGGTGAGTCCGCGAGGGGAGGGGAGGGGAGGGGAGGCCCTTGGCCACGGGGGGAATAATACTGACAAGGCACACAGCCCCCTCCCCACCTTGCCCCCCGCCGTGGCGGCGATTGTCTGCGGGGCCGGCCGCAGTGCAGCGGGAGGCACAGCCGAGCCGGCAAGGGTTGCGGTGGTGGTGGCCGGTGGGGAGCGCCCGGCGCGGAGGCAGAGCAGGGCCACTACGACGACACTGTGACGGCCGCCAGCGCTCCGTTCCGCGAGTAGAAGAACTTGCTGAACGCTTCTTCAAGTAAACAGCTCAGCCGGCTCTGATCAGCCTGTGGGGAGGCAGGGGGCGTGAGCAGCGCGGGCAGGGCAGGGCAGGGCAGGGCGGCCACCCCGACGGCCCAGCAGCCCCCCCGCCCCGAGGCCCAAACCCACCTCGCTGATGAAGCCCAGCTGGACCAGCTCGGCTGCCAGCTCCTGGATGTTGTCACCTGGGGAGGAGAGCGGTGAGCGTTCAGCCCGTGTGGCTGGGGTGGGGGGGCGGGGGGCGGAGCGGAGCGGGGCGGGGGGGCCGGCGACTTACTGGGCAGCAGGTCACAGCTCAGGTGCCGGTTCAGCTTGTCTTCCAGTTTCAGCAGCAGTGTCAACTAGCCAGGGGAGAGACAAGGGCGTCCTCAGTCCCACCCTGGGGCACCAGCGCGCCATCTGCACGCCCTCTGCGAGGTGGCTGCCGCCCACAGCCAGCCGGGCAGAGCAGGCACGGGTGGGCAGCTGCCCCCGGCGACCACAAGGGCGAGTGCCCGGCCCCGGCCCCATGCCCCGGCCCGGCACGTACGTGGTGCTTCACGCCCTCCTCCACCGACTCAATGTTGCACTGCATCAGCAGCACCTGCGGACGAGAAGGACGGCGGCTGTGAGCCAGGCCTGGGGACGCCAGGCGCAGTGCCGGGCTCGGCCGCTCGCTCGCTCGCTCGCTCGCTCGCTCACCTTGCGAGTCTCCACTTCCGCGGGCTCCGGCGTTGGCGTCTTGACGGAGGGGGGGGCGATGGGGGAGGTCACCACCTCCTTCTGGGGCTGCTGAGGGCGGGGCAGGCCGAAGGCCGTGAGCGGGTAGATGCCGTTCCTGGGGGCACACACAGAAGGGTCTGGCCCCACTCCGCACCCCGCAGCGGCCACATGCCACAGCCCCAGCGGGGCAAGAGCACCGCCCGTTCCCTGCTGGGGGAGGGATGCGGCTCACCTCACGTCCTCCAGGAACTTGTCCAGCTCCAGTGCCGGGGACTGGGAGAAGCTATGAAAGGGAAGACCCCAGTTCAGAGGGCGCGGCTGGGTGACGGCCCGGGTCCAGCCCCTGCCCGCTGCCCCCCACCGGGGCCAGGGGGTCTCCCACTCCAGAAAGCGCCCTCCCGCCCTGCCCACAGCTCCTCAGAGCAGCCTCACATCATTCGGACTCCCTCGCGGTCGGCATGGTGGATTTCCGCCAGCACAGCGCTCATGTCCAAGTCCTTGGTCATCTCCTCCAGGGCGTTCTCGGGGATCATGTCTGCCGGAGACAAAGGAGGGCACGGGGCGGTCTGGCAGGGCCCCCCACCCCACTGCCCCAACAAAGCCAGGCCGAGAGGAGCGAAGGACCCCTGGAGCGAGTGGGGGGGAGGCCTGCAGGATGGGGGAGCTCGGCTGTGCAATTCGACTCGCTCGCAAAGGACCCAGAGTGGAAATGAGCGGAGCCACCGGGTGAGGCACATGGGCCACGCTCCAGCACGGCACTCGGCAACAGAGGATGACCGGCGGAGGAGAGGATGGCGGTACGTGCTGGTTCACCCTGGGGGGAACCATTCCGGCTTCACCTCGTCGAGGGGGGAGTCAGAGCGGGGGCACTGAGGAGCCCAGCAGAAACGCTGGCTCCGCGTATGGTGGCAAATTCTGTGTCGGGGTCCACAAGGAAAGGGGCAGAAAGCAAAAGCCGTTGTGACGCTCTTATGCACGTCTGTGGTGCAACTGCCTGCAGAACCAATTCTGTGGCAATTCTCGAAAAAGAGTGCAGACTGGAAAAGATACTGAGAAGGACAAGCAAGCTGCAGAGCGCCAGAGCATGGCCTTTGGGGGTGCATTCTCGGCATTTTGTTCAGCTGCACAAGACATTTGGGCTGCCCCCCCGCCCCGCCCAGAATGGGAGTTGGAGATGGAGGGCGAGCAGCACCAGCCAAGCCCCTTCAAAGTGGAAGAAAATGGCCCCTCGTTATGAATCGACAGGCAATCTTCCCCCATGTGCGCATTTTGCCCCGTTCTGTGCTGCCCAATAGCCAAAGCTCCCACAAAAATAAAATCTGGAAATGCAGTGCAAGGCCGACTGGAAGCAGCCACCTAGAGAGGGGGCAGGACGCGGAGCACAGGGAGGAGGCGGCCCGTCCCCAGGAGCCGTGGGGGGTTCCTTGTGAGGGGAAGGCTCCAGCCCTCGGGCGGCACAAGAAGCGGCAGCGGCCACCAGCGACAGCACCTGGGGGCAGGGAGGAAGCACCGCGAGGCAAGGCGTGGGCACGGCCCCATGGGGCTCTGGGCCACCTCCACACTTACGCTGATGGCCCACAATGCAATGGGCTGCCAGGAGCTTCAGGGAGGGCACTTCGAAGAGAGCCTGGTGGAAGAGCAGCTCCCGGGCAGTGGGCCGCTTGCTGGGCTGTGGCTCCAGGCACTTCTGGATGAACTCCTGAGAGAGAGAGAGAGAGAGAGAGAGAGAGAGAGGGAGAGGGAGGGAGGCAGAGCAGGAGGAAGCGGGGGGGGGGCCACGCCGTGGGCCAGCCCCAGGGAGGGAAGGCCTTACCCGCTGCAAGGCGTCCTCCAGCAGCTGGATGGCACTGCTGATGGCTTCCTGCGGCACATAGGACGACTCGCCGTTTCCCTGGATCTCCAGCACGGCCATCTGTGCAGGCAGAGCCCAGGCTCAGCGGCATCGCCCCCTGGCCATGCAGTGGGGGGCTGCTCCCCACCCCAGCAGCGGCACCCCAAGAGCTGCCGTCAAAGACACAGGGGCAAAGCTGGGACGTCCCCACAGGGGGCCAGCCAGGCCCCTTCCGGACGGGGGTGCCGCCCACCCACATTACGGGGGGGGGGGGGGCGCTGCAGGCCCCACTTCGAGGCCTCTGCCCTTTCCCTTTAGGCCCATCTCGTCTGCATTCCGCACATTTCCAGCTGTCTCCGGGCGGGCGCTGGATGCAGCGACGAGGCCAGAGCAGTCCTGCCCTGCAGGCCGGGGGGGAGGGGGCGGCACTCCCCATAAGCTTCCTTCGCCTCACCTCCAGTGCACACATCCCGAAAGAGTAGATGTCCACCGCTGTGGTCACGTGGGCGACCTCTGGGAGACAAAATCGCAGTCAGGGAAGCGGGGGAGGCCGAAGCCCGAGAAGCCCCGAGGGAGGCCAGCCCACCCCCTGCCTGCAGCGTGGCCCGGAGGCCCCCGCAGCCACTCCACCCGCTCTGCCCCCGAGCTGCTCAGCGACCCCCTGCAGGGCCACTGGGCAGCAGGGGTGGGCGGGGGCCCTACTGAATGAACCCTGCACCCCCCCCAGGGCGCCCTTCTCTCGTACCCCCGTACTCCGGGGCGAAGAAGTGCAGGTTCTTCTGCTCCTCCCGGCAGGTCTTCACGTGATTGTTGATGGTGTCTGGGGCCACTGCAAGGCAAGAGGGCAGGCCGCTCGGAGGCTGCTCCCGCCTGTGGGGCCGCCCCTTCCCCGTCCGCCCCGGCAAAGGAGCCCAGCGGAGGCCGAGCGCCGCCGCCACCCCGCCTGCTCCTACGCTGCCCGTGCCCGGCACCCCAGCCTGGCCCGAGGGAAAGAGAAGGGGCACCCGGCTCAGAGAGGGGCCGGGGGCAGGGGGTGGGCCCTTTCGCTGGCCCGGTCAGCGCCAGGCTCAGCCAGAGTGCCCTGCAGGCAGCCCGAAGAGGGAAAAGGCTTCAGACACACGCGTGGGCAACGAGGGAAGCCCGGGAGCTGAAGGCAAGCGGCCGGATGGCCACTCCTCTGACGGCGGCTCAGCCGGCTGGTGAAGTGGGAGGTTTCCCACACCGCTGCAGGGCTTCGCCAGCCACCCCGTTGCCCCGTGCCACAGCAGCCGGCATGTCCCCGGCGATCCTCAACACACGGCCTTGTTCCTAGGCAACCTGATCTGGAGGGAGGCACGTTCAGAGCAGCTTCCCATGGGGTGGATACTCCCCACTCTGGGGCTGGGCAGTTCCAGCACCAGGTTCACACCGACCGCCCCCGCCTGACCCCCCATCAAGAGCAGACTCTAGAACTGCCCCCACCCGCTTTGCTACCCCTGCAGCTTTCCTGCATGCAAAGCAACACGGGGGGGGGGGGGGGGGCGGACAGCAAGGCACAGGCCATCACGAGGCTTCCCTTCCGAGGTGTGGCCAGGAAGCGGCAGGCAGCTTCAGCCTCTCCCAGACACAAACACACTCCAGGCATGACGGGGAAAGCAGAGGGACGGGAAGGGCTCCCCCCAGGGGAAAGCAGCTGAAGGCAAAGGGCAAGGCCACCGCCCAGCCATCCGCAAGAGAGCAGCCCCGGCCTTTGCTCTCCTGTTCTGGAGGTGGAGGGGAAGACAGGCCGACATCCTGCCTTTCCATGGAAGCAAGTCCCTCTGTCGTCCAAGAGACCCCTAGGGCTCCTGGGCCCTGACAACCTTGGGGTGACCTGCAGGGGAGCGCTGCGGATGGGGCCTGCCTCCTAAGCGGCCCCTCGTGCGAGATGCGCAGAGGCAACGAGGGTTCGGGAGGAACCAGAGGATGCCGGACCAGCACACGGATCCCAGACACGGTGTGAGGCTCAAAGCTGGCGGCGGCAGCACCTTCCCGCCAAGCGGAGGCTGGCGCGCGCACGGCCAGGCATCACCACCACACAGGACCCCCGGCCACTGCGGGGCTCACGGCCGCGAGACTTCAAGCGACGCAGAATCGCTGCAGACCTCCGGTGCAACGCAGGGCCCCCTGCAGCCTGGCAGCTTGTGAGACCTCGACCCCACGGCCCTCTTGCGGTGCGCCCAGCAATGCCCCAGCGCCTTCTGCACCCGGCAAAAATCAGATGTCGGCAACAGACGAGCCAGAGCCTCGAGAGGCTCTCTTTGGTCAGGCGGGACTTCCTTTTCCAAGGTCCACAAAGCTCCAAATAAAACTTCAGAACAAGCAGCCACGGACCTTTTAGGCAAGGATCCCACATAGAAGAAACACACTCGGCTCCTGGGGGCATTTTCAAGGCTGCTGCCATTTGCCCGAACAAGCTGGACATAAATACCGAGCGTCAAGCGCCGGTTCGCCTGCAGTAACAACGATGCCCAGCGCATCACAAAAGCTCCGCTGGAATGCCCAAGTCTGACCATGATTTTGGGGCCCCATGGGCCCCCTCTGGGGACGAGCACACAGCATTTTACTTCCATGTGCTGTGAGGATGCCTGTTTCCGAGTTTCTGTCTCCAAGAGACAGAAACGGTTCTTCGGAGAGGTTATTTCTGTACACACAAATGCCAACATCTACAAGCAATTTGGGAGATCAAGAGGCCCTTGGCCTTTGCTTACACTCACTACAATATCCTGGCTAGCCTTCATTGCCCGTGCTCTGTCTCTTCCTGTTTTCTGTATCGGCAAGAACAAACACCCTTTCTTGAGCAAAGCTGCTGCGACACTCCTCAACGCCGGCTCTATTCCTGCCTTCAGGCGAACGGACAGACGGCTTGGCCAGGTGTGCGAGTCAGGCAAGTCATGCAAAAAGAGCCGGACCTTCCCTGCCTGCGGAAGCACCTGCCACTTGCAGAAAGGTGGCGTCATTCCTGCCTCCCGCCCAAGCCTGGAACTGAATCAAAGACGCTACTTTGCGGGGCTGGAGCAGGAGGAATGTTTCAATTCCATATCCTGCGCTTCGTGGGCAGAAGCAGCTGTGTTCCAGCTGTGGCCCCCACATGCAGAAGCCCACCCCACTTGCTCATACAGCCGAGCAAGAGCCGCTCTCTGCCCTGGGCCTGCAGGGCTGCCCCGCGACGTGGACGGGCGAGCCCCTCTCCGTGCGACTGAGCTGGTGAACGGCAGCTCCCTCCCTCCCACTCGGTCCCTCGCACAAGCAGTGGCAGACCGGGCGGGCCTCTCCCTCCTGCCCCAGCCTCTTGGGGCAAACGGCTCGGTCCCAAACGGTGCGCTTCCTTAACGCAGCACACCAGCCCTGCCAGCTGGACTGCAGGCAGGTCAGCAGTGCCCGGCAATTCCCTTGGGCTAACGCCTCTTCATTCCGTTCACTGCATTTCTATACTGCCCAAGAGCCACAGCCCTCTGGGCAACTTAGAGACTGAAAACCCAAACAGTCATGAAAAAAAGCATATACAGGAAGCTCCTGGGTTACGAACAAGCTCCACTCCTGGAAAGATGGAAAACTGGCTTTACGTTGAAAATGGCAAGGACCTCTGGGGGGGGGGGGCGGCCCAACCTGACCAGCACCATCTCTGCAGCACGGAAACGCCTGATAGCTCCCCCTCCAGGTGGGCAAGCTTGGGAGGCCCCTTCGCTACCCTCCCACTTCCCCTCTCCCTGTGATGATACTCTGGAGGCTCCCCTCTCTCCTCCTTTGCTTCCTCTCTGACAATTTGCCACAGTAATTTTAAAAAATAGGCTTTACGGCAGTTCATCCATACGTACAGGATGTTCCTAACTCAGAGACTGCCTGTATATGCAACACATCGACACACAACACACCGAAACACACGTGCATCTAAACACAATATCAAATGATCAAGAAAAATTCAAGGCCCTCAGCCTGTGCACCTGGCGAAGGGCCTCGGATGAGCGCGGCATGTGGGGCGGGCCGTATTCAGAGAGGCGCTGCAGCGCCGAGCTGGCTCTGCGGGTCAAAAGCAGCACCCGGAGGCACCCAGGCAGTTGCCGCAGGGAGGCCAGAGCTGCTGCTCCGCACTCTGGCCCTCTGCTCCCGGCTGCAGCCCGGCTGCTGCGTTTCACACGAGCTGCAGCGCCAGCCCTCCCCAAAGGCAGCCTCACGGGGCGCACACGGCCGTTGGTCGACCTCGAAGGCTCCCTGAGCACAGACCACGGAGTCCCTGCCCAGGCAGGGGGACAGCGGGGACCCTGCAAAAACTGGAAGGAGGCGCTCAGGGCCAGTGAGGCCACCAGAGCCCAAGCAACAAGCTGGGTCGGGGCACCCCCCCGCTGCGAGCGCCTTCCTCCGGGGGGCTGCAACCCGGCCCCAGCAGACGCGGCACCCGCTGGGCACTGCAAAGCAGCACTCACTAAGGCCCTCGCCCCAGCCAGGGCAGGGCGACCGCACACCAGCCAAGCACACAGACGGACGGGAGAGCTGTGCCTCCCTCCCAGGGCGGCCCCCTGCCCCCCGCCAGACAAGAGGCGGCCCTCCGCCGCATGTGGCCAGGGCAGCGGTGGCGCCCACCTCCGCGGGCACGCGCCACCCAGCTCCCTCCTGCCCCGGTCCTGGCGAGACCCCAACCCTGAGCTGGGCCATGTCCTCCCGCCTGGCCAGGGCAATGCTGCCCCGGGGCCATCGCCAGGCCTGCCTGCACCAGGCCACGTCTCTCCTCGGCTGGCCCCACGCCCCCTGCAGTGGGGCCGATTCCTCTCAAGATGGGTCCTCTTCCATGCGATCCTGCCGGCAGGCGCCAAGGCCTCCAGGCAGGAGGGGCCTTCCCAGGGCCGCCTTGCCCTGCCTGCCCCCGGTGCCCATGCGGCAGAGGCCCCGCTGCCTCGGAAGGCTCTGGTGGGAGGTGGCAGCACGAGAGGAAAGCCGCAGGGGCCAGCCCAGCTGCTTCGATCCGGCAAAACCCCAACAGGGATCGCGAAACTGCTCTCCAGGTAGACACCCCAGTGAGGCCAAGCAGAGTTGCGGGGGGCAGAGAGCCAGTGCGCACCCTGGTCCCCCAGGCCCCTGGCCACGAGCTCAGAGCCCAGCGAGCACAGAACCCACGGCCAGGCAGCAAGCGGCTCCCCATGTGCAGGCACAGGGCGCCGGCGGCAACAGCTCAGCAATGGGGAGCGGCGGCCACGTGCAGGAGGCAGCACGCAGCAGCAGGCGAGGGCGGCAGCGACTCCCTGGGAGCACCAACGGGCCCAGCCACGCAGGAGGGCCTCACCGGCCAGCCTCGTACGCAAGGGGGACACCAGGAGTGTGGGGAGCTCTGTAAACATAGACTTGATGCTCAATGCGAACTTTATCTATAGATGCAGACGGGCAACTATAGATAACACGGGGGAGAGCCACAGTTAAGTCACACAGCAGAGGGATTTGCTCACCATTAGCAAAAATCCTATGAAAGACTGTTGGTGGGGGTGGGAGAGAAAGAGAGACGGGCGGATGGACAGACGGGGAGGGAGGGTGGGGGGAGAGAGAGAGGGTAGCCTATAAGGAGGAAGCCATGGCAGGCCACGATTCGAGTGCTGAGCAGTCGGCTTGCCGGCCTTCTGCCCCTGCAGCAGCATCACCGCAGCAGTGGGGCAGGCGGGAGCAAGGGGCGCCCCCGGGCCCATCCTGCTCCTCCAGGGTCTCCGGTGGATTCTCGGGGCAGGCCCTGCTCACCCCCGGGAGGCCTCGACCTACTGGCCCCTGGCTGGCATGGTGGCAACGGGCCACTCGCCCCATTCTCAGGGAGCAGCCCCTCGGGCCTCAAGCCAAATGCAAGGGAGGGCTTTCTCCCAGCAGACCAGCATCGCGAGCAGCGGCGGGGGGGCAGAGGAGATCGCTTTTTTTGGGGTTCACAGGGCAGCCAGACTGGGAGCCTGCCCAGCTCAACCACCCACGCAAAGAGAACCGACTAGCGCAAGGCCACACGAAGCGCCCGCTGGAGGAGGCCCCCAGCAGCCTCTGCCGTGCATCCCCCCGCCACTCAGGAGGCTGTGCACCCGCACATGCATGCACACTCAGAGCCCGTGCACATCACGGCCAGGCTCTTGCCCCACCCAGCTCTGGGAACCTCCTGGAGGAGTTGCTCTGCCTGCCCCCGGGGCTGGAGCAAGGGGCCCCCGGGCATCGGCGGAGGGATGAAGGGAAGGGGCAGGAGGGCCTGGCTCAGCCGCTTGCTTCAGCTGCCAAAGACATTCTCGTGGAGGAAAGAACAAAGCAGGCAAGAGAGGCGGGGGGGGGGACCTTTGAAAGGAGTGCGCTGGGGAAGCAGGGCGACGGGAGGATCAGGACGGCAAATCGCCGCAGCCACAGCCCACGTGTGGGGAAGCGGGGCAAAGGACGAGAATGCGCCCGGCTGTCCCAAGCAGCACCACCGGCCCCGGCCTTCTCAGCCCCAGCGACGCTTCCGGGCGTCCTCTTGCCTCACAAGTGCCCCAGATCCAACGTCAGGAAGAAATGCCATGCCCTGCTGGGACCCGACCGGTTACGCAGCGGCCTGGCACAGCAGGCGTGTGGGTGGGTCACGAACGTGCGGGAGCCCCCTAGCCCCGAGCAGCAAGTCCTCCCATGAGAGGGAGCCAGAAGCAGTCGCCCGCGGCTGAGGAAGGAGCGCGCAATCCTCTGCACTCGCTCTGGGGCCAAGCCCGCGCGGCACTCCCGGCCAGGCCTGCCAGGTGCCGCCAGCCCCTCTTCCTTCCTGAGCGGCGCCTGGCAGGCACAATCCTGCATCCAGGCAGGCACATCTTGCTTCCTGACCGTGATCCGCAGGATGGTCACTGGCTGAGCAGGCATGTGGCCTGCTCCCCTTGGTGGGATTCAGCATAATGACGTACCAAAGGGCTCCCACGTCCAGGTGCGGGCAGATCCTTCGGAGAAAAAGCAGCACAGGATGCCAGCCATGCAAAGCTCCTCTCAGAAAAGGCAGTCCAGGAAGCTCTGCTGAGCTCTCGGTGCCCCATGCCTCCTGCACTGACGGCCGTGTCTCTCGCTTTGCTCGGGGAGGCTAAAGGCTGCCGCCTTCAGCAGGCCAGCCTCTGCCGCGTGGAGGAGCCCGGCCCTGCTGGCCTGCTGCCTGTGCCCCACAGCCGAGACGCGCAGGGAGAGCTCTCCTCAGCGCGGCCACGGCTCGCTCGCCTGCTCTGCTGGGCCCCAGAATGTCCTCAGGCGTGTTCTTCCCGCACAGGGGACCGTGCAGACAGGCACAGAAGAGAACCGCTGGACGTGGCCCTCAGAGCAGGGACGGCCCCACAGCAAGGGGGCCTCCCCCC
Source organism: Varanus komodoensis (assembly GCF_004798865.1). NCBI lineage: Eukaryota > Metazoa > Chordata > Lepidosauria > Squamata > Varanidae > Varanus > Varanus komodoensis. The sequence goes on from NW_025335328.1 coordinate 134,883, forward strand.
ACCCAGCACCCCCAGCCAAAGGTATGAAAAAGGCCAGGCTGGTTAATCCAAGACTGGCTGCACCGGAAGCTCTCCTCACCAAGGCACGGTCCCTGCGGAGAGCTCAGTTAATCCAGTGTCACTGTGGATCAAAGCACCATCCCTGTGGTGAGGGGGGCAGTGGCCTGAAATGACCACCTCCAGAATGGGGAACCCATCCAACAGGATTTTGGGGTCTTTTATTTCCTTTCTTTCCTTTTTCTTTTTTTTAGAAATTTTGATACTGGCCTACAAGGCCCTTCAAGTGGGTTTCCTAGGAGGTTTGCATAAAAGGGAAGTACGAAAACCAGTGAACCTGCCACGATCAACTTCTGAGGAAAGGCAGGAAACGAGCGTAAATGCAACGCCAGAGGTGGCGTTTGAAGCGGGACACACACGTGTGTGGAAGCCGGGAGACCCCGCCAAGCTGGCGGGACCAGCCCGGCAGCCCAGACAGGATGCCTGTGCACAGAGGCAAGGCCGGGAGCTGCCAGCAGGGCTGCATTTCCTGGGAGGAGCAGCCTGTTGCTGCTGGAGGCCGCGAACTTGGCCAGATATCCTGGAAGGCCAAATTCCACACTTCTCACAGCCTATAAAGGCTGGACGGAGCACTTTGCAAGCCTTTGCTCAAGGACTCGATGCTACAAAGATCTGCAGCCCCACATGCAGCACCCCCAAAACCGCCCCCCAGCCCTGGAAGTACTTGTTCCCTGGGCAGCTCTCCAGGGCAGCCAACTTTCCTGCAAGCAAGCGGCAGTCTGGCAAGTGGCGACCCTCATCCTAGGCAACTTGAAGAAGATTAGACACACTCTTGGGGAGGAGGGCCCTAAGACAGGAATCACTATTCTGCTGAGTGTGCTGGCAAAGGGACCTCCGACTCCGTGCCACACATGCCACAGAGCAAGGGGTGTCAGTGCAGGAGGAGGGGAGGGAGCTGTCTGAGGAGCCCTGAAGAGGAGTGAGGGTTCCAGGAACAAAACTGGCATGACCCACCACCCCAGAAAATCCGTACGTGGCCAGCACACAAATGCACACCCGGGAAGCAGAGCAGCTGCAGGTGCTGCGACGTGGGCAAGAGCCTCTGCCCGCCTACGGAGGGCTCTCAGGCCAGTCACGGGAGGCTGAAGGTTTCCTCTCGAGGGCCTCCGTCCCCACTTGGGTGCCGCGAGCACAAGCCCAGCATGGAAGCTACAAAAGGTGGGGGGTACCCCTCCCAGGGAGCCCCGAGAGGCAAACGGGCTGCAGCGTTCTGCTCTTCCCCTGCGCAGAGGGCAGAGCTGAGTCTCCACTCTGGCTCAGCCAGGAACAAAGCGCAGGGCAGGAGAGGCCGGAGCAGCGGCTGTGGGGCAGCAGGGATTTTCAGGGGTTTCCAGAAGACCACAGCAATGAGGGCCGGGGCAAGCGGTGGCGGGAGGGCTGCTCCCAGCCCCGGACCCGCCCCTTCCCAGGGCTGTGGCAAGGGACTGCTGCCCACTTGCCCCCTTCCTCACCCCCACGGTGTCCACGGGCGGAGCTCCAGCAGCCTTACCAGAGCCAATCTTGATCAGTCCGTTGTGCTGGATGAAGATGGTGTCACAGGTCAAGTTGCCGTGGATGATGGGGGGCTCACAGGAGTGGAGGTAACTGGAAAGGTGAGACAGGAAGGGCTCTGAGGCAGGGCGGCAGCCCCACCAGGTACCCCCAGTGCAAGGCCAGCTTCGGAGTTCACCGTGCCTGATGCTGCCAGAGACGCCGGGAGCAGGGGAGTCCCTCTCAGTGTAGAGGGGCAAGGAGAGAAGGGAACTGGTGCGGGGCAGACAGCAAAATGGACCCCGCAGCTGGCTCTGTGCATGTGTGCGTGTCTCAGCACCCCTGCTTGCTGTGGCAGTCGGTTCCCGAGGGAGAACCTTCCCTTCCTTCAGCTGCTCAAAGGAGCCCGAGATCACTTCATCGTCCTCAGGGCCCAAGTTCAGAGAAAGGGGCCCAAGGCTGCCAAGGGGGAGCTGCCATGCAGCACCGCCTCCTCCAGCCCCTACCTGAGTGCCGAAAGGATCTGCGTGCACCAGCGCTTCCAGGCCTGCAACACAAGGCCGAGGCTCACCAGCGTGTTCCAAGAAAGCGTGGCCGCTGCCAAGCCCCCGCTCCCTTCTGCCCTTCAGCCAGGCCCCCTGGCTGGCTGGCCGGCCTGCGAGTGCCGGCCCTGCAGCGGCAGGGTCTCAGGGGCAAGAGGCAGCCCCCGCGTCTCACAGCCCCAGCACCACCGGGACCCCTGGGGTAAAGGGCAGGGTCACCTTTTCATTCATGGTCTTGTGGTTCTTCTTCGTCTTCTTCAGGAACTGCTTCAGGCTGCCGGAGGACATGTACTCCGTAATGAAAATCACCTGGCCAGGGGAAAGAGGGCGTTGGGGCTGGAACAAGCCCAGCAGGAAGGGAAGCGGGGGAAGTGTGCGAAAGGACGTGTGTCACCCACTTACCCTGGCCTTGTTCTCCTTCACGTCGGCCCAGTACTTGTGAAACTTCACAATGTTCAGGTGCTCCAGCTGGATCAGGTTGTCAAAGACTGCTTTGACCTTCTCCTGCAACAGCGACCACAGCAGCATCAGGCCCCACCCGGAGCGCAGGGGGCAGGGCTGGCACGGCCCTCGGCCCACGCGAGCCCCTCCACGGCAGCTGCGAAGGGAGCAAGGCCCTGGGGAACTGCAGGGCCCCTCGCTGCTGCCACGGGGGTCTCTGCTCACCACCCTTCTTCCGGTCCCACCAACCTCCTGAAGCTTGAAATTCTTGCGCTCAGAGAACTGGACTTCATTCCAAACCACCTCCACGCCTTCTTCTGTATCCATGGCCAGGTAGGCACTGTCAATGCCTGGAACATTGCGCTGATTCACCTGGAGGCAGAACAGCAGAACGAAAGGTCACCACTCAGGGAGGGACTGTGGCGAGGAAGGCTGCCTCCAGCTGCCTCCCGCAGAACCGACCTGTCAAGGGATCAGCCACCTGCCCAGCACAGCTGCAGCTGAGAGCAAAGCCGACTCAGCACGTGAAGAAGCAAGCTAGCGAGAGCTCCGAAATGGCTTGTCTCAAAGGAGCGAGCCGATGGGGGAGCCTGCATATCAGGAAATCAGAGCAGCAGAGTTGGAAGGGCCCAGAAGGCCACAGGGTCCAAACCCCTGCTCAGTGCATGACCCCCAGATAAGCCACCCCTCTCAGATGGCTGTGAAGTTGCATCTTGAATGCCTCTAGGGTGCGAGAACCCACAGTCCCCCTACGGTATTGGAACTATCGTTGTTCTGCTCTAACAGTCAGGAAATTTTTCCTGACGTCCACCCGAATTCTGTCTTCCCATCTCTTGAGTCCATTATTCTGTGTCCTGCACTCTGGGGTGACCAAGAGAGCCTGTCCTTCCTCTTTCTGACAGCCTTTCAAGTACTTGTAAGGTGCTATCGGATCTCCCCTGATCTCCCACTCAGTCTTCTCTTGTCGAGGCTCAGTATGCCCAGTTCATTCAATCCCTCCTCATAGGATTTTGTTTCCAGGCCCTGAATCATTCTCATCGCCCTCTTCTGAATCCTTTCCACCTTGCCTGTATCTTTCTCATCCAGAACTTGACACAGGACCCCAGATGAGGCCTAACCGGTGGGAACTGGCACTTCACGGCATGCAGAAGTGGCACTTCTGCTAATGCAGCCTAAAACAGCGTTTGCCCTTTTTGCAGCCAGAGCACTGTTGACTCTGGCGTGTGATCTACAGCAACGCCAAGATCCTTCTCACCTGCAGGATTGCTGAGCCAAGGATCTCCCATCTTGTAACAAGCATTTGGTTTCTTCTCCCAGGTGCAGAACTTGGCATTTGTCTGCACTGAATTTCATTCTGTTGTTTTCAGCCTAGCACTCCAACCCATCAAGGTCCCCTTGATTCTTATTTCTGAGTTCCAGGGTATTCGCTATCCCACCAAGATTTATGTCATCTGCAGGTCTGATCATCGTTCCCTGCACTCCCTCATTAAAATCATGAATAAAAACGTTGGAGAGCACTGGGCCCAGGACTGAACTCTGGTACTCCACTTGGTACCTCTCCCCAGTTTGAGAAGGTGCCACTGAGGCGTGCTCTTGGAGCCTGCCTCTGTCGTCATCTGTGAATCCACCTGACAGCTGCTCCATCCAACCCTAACTAGAAGTTTGCTAATCAGAACAACATGGGACACTTTGTCGAAAGCTTTTGCTGAAGGCAAGAGAGATTATATCTACAGCATTCCCACAGCCCACTCAATGAAAAAAATGAAATCCAGTAAGTCTGGCTAGATTTGCTCTTGAAAAACCCATCTGGGCTTCGAGTATTCACTGTGCTGTTTTCAAGTTGTTTTCTCTTTTGTGAGAAGACTGAGCCAAAGTAGGAACTGAGCAGTTCTGCCTTTTGTCATGTGTCGTCATCCTGCCATCCCCGCTGAATAGCTGAACGTATCTGAAAGCCTCTTCATTGTCCTTAGCATCCTCTGCTAACCTCAATTAATTCCTTACCCTATCCTTCCTGACGCCATCGGTAATAATGTGGTACTATTAACCTTGCGTGAGGTCTGACGGAAAGCTGTCATGAGAATGGACCACACGTTTACCAAAATTCTACCTCAACAAGCCAGTTCAGTGCTGCTAAGACAACCCAAGTTGGTTACCTCTGAACTGGGGGGGGGGGCTCCCAAGAGGAGGAGAGCATTAGTCGATCCATTTGCAGGTGGCCTCGGGCTCTCAGGCCCAGCAGAGCCTACACAGCCCATGGTGCTGTGCCAGGATGCCCACCTCCCCACCAACACTCCATGGGCTGAAGATCTCAACACCCCACAGGCCACAATGGGGCAATGGCCGTTCTCCCTCTTCTCCTCAATTCATCTGCACTGGTCAGCTCAACAAGGGTCCCCATCTCTCCCAACCACATGCTGGAGGGGAAGTTTATAGTTCCCAAACTGATGCTCTCCAGACTGACTCTAGATATAGGCAAAGGAAAAGGGGGTGCGCACGTGTGTGTGAGAGTGCTGGGGAGGCAATTAGGCTGAAAAATGCACCCCAGAGAAATGTTGAAAGGTTGCTGATCGTTATCTGTGGCTCAGTAGCCTCTCATTCAAATGGACAGCACTACCCAACAGGGCTGCCTAGAGACTGCTCAGCCAGGGGAGCTGCAGTGACAGTCACTAACCAGGCCCAATGATCCAGAACGTATTTAGCAGCCCAAGAACAGCTACACCAGCCACCAGTCCATTTCCAAGAACAAATCAAAGCTCCCACGTTAACCTAGAAAGCTCTAAATGGCACAGAACCAGGAGATCCGAGTGCCCACCTCCTTCTCTGTGTACCAGCTTATTCATGAAGGTAAGACTGAAAGGTCCTGTTTCTGTCCTGCCTGCTCTACCACCACATTCTCCCATATTCTGCATGGAACAACCACTGTGTGTTTCAAAACTAACACACCAAATTCTTGCAAAGTCTCTTTCAGTTTGTACAAGCATTCCTTGTTTAGAGGTCCATGAAGCGCCAAACAAAACTTTAGCAAAAGCAACTATGGACTTTATGAATGCAAATTCCACTGGTAAGAAATGTGCTCAAATCCTGCATGTATTTTCAATGGCACATGACAGAAGCATGAATTCAGAATTTATCTGTAGTTACAATACTTACTAAAACAAGGGAATCATGGTTTACTTTTCCTGTGGAATTCTCTGTACAAGTAAACTCCGCTGGAACTGACACTGTCATCTTTTTGACAACAGGCAAAAAATGCAAGTATTTTCCCAGGAAACTGGTCATGGCCTGCTTAATGCAAGCTGTTTTTGTGGAGATGATGGGAGAATTGTTACCCTTTCTGAATTATGCTGCTTTTAGGATCCATGTTAAGTCTTCTTGTGTTGATTAGGTTTTGCACTAATTTTGGAACTTTTGTTTGTTGTAACATGGGTTTTTGTGCAATAAATGCAAAATTTTTCCGTGTCACTTTTCTGCAAGATGTTGCATAACTGTTCTCAAGCGCAGTAAATACTTGGATCCAAAGCAGCCGATGGGCCAACTTCTCCTGTACCAGCCTGCCTGCATTCTGGAGTCACCACCAAAAAGCCTCCCACCCTGCCTGCCAAGGCTGTTGGGCTAGCAAGCACACAGCCCTTCCAGTGAGGGTCCTGCGGCACTCGCATCAGCTCCCTTTGGGGCTTGCCAGGTTGTTTTTTTGGCAGACTTTGAAGACCCACTGTGTTCACTGGGTTTCCCAGAATCTGTAGTTTGCAGGTTTTATTGATACAATATATCTCTACACTGATTTACAGTATTTTAACCAGATATTCATTTGCTAAAAATACTGATATATCTATAAAATGCAGTTTATATGCTTTTTACTTGTTATCTAGCATGTGGCTTTGAGAAAGTTTTACTCTCAAGAATAAACTAAAATACGTTTAAGAATACCCTAAATTATGCACATACTTTTGTGAACTAAAACCCACAGATGCTCAAGAAATTATGAGGGCGAAGATGATACATGCAGAAAATTTACTACTTTTGTACCTATATTACTCCTTCAACAAAAAAACTTTTCTCTTTATAAGCAACTAGTCTTCTCTCCCTCTGCACACAACACACATATCAACAAGTTCTCTCTTAATCGAGATAACAATCTGTTTACTTGCTCCACTTCTCCATCAGGAGCAGGCAACCCGAAAGGGGTGGCCCCTTCTTCCCATACTCACGAGATACCCACCTCCCTTGGGTCATCCCGCTAAATTTGGCAGCCAGTTCCAACAGAATATATCAGAGTGCAGAATCTCAGGCTGGGGGGCCAAATTCAGCTGCCGGGCACCCTCCAGCGAGCCCATCTGGTGATTTATCACCGTTTGCTCCGTTTCCCTCCATCCCCAACGGCTGAAACACCTCCAAGGCCGAGCTGCCCACAGTGAGACCTTCACATTAAAATAAGCTCTCCGCACGCCTGCCACCGGCACACGGCCCCAGGCGCATCTCTAAAGAGGACTTTGGTCCTCGAGGACTCGGCCCCGTCGCTCAGCCGCGACGCCCGCACTCGTCGGGCGACCTCACGCCTCGCCACCGGGCCGGGGCTCCCAAGCCACCCGCGGGGAGAGCGCACGGCGAGCAGCCAGCCGGCGAAGCCGGTCGTGGCGGGGGCATTTTTTCGTACATCCGGAGAAATCGGCCGAGTATGGCGGGCCGATGATGCACAGCGTTAGGAAGGAGGGGCCGAGCCACGTTCTGCGCCCCAGGCAGGAGAGCAGGAAGCAGCTCAAGGGCAGGCGCCCCCCGAGGCTGGCGGCTCCCTGGGCGGGAGGCCCGCCGGAGCTCCTCGGCGCACAGCGAGCCGCCGCGCGACGGGCACCCCAGCTGCGGGCGGCGGGAACGGCCGCGCCCCCTCCAGCCGCCGGGCGCGCGGGGGGCGCCCTCGCTCCTGCCCGGCCCGGCCCGGCCCGCGGCGCAGCTGCGAAGGCCCCCGAGGAGCACCCCGAGGCCGAGGCCAGAGCAGGCCGGGACGCGCGCGCACTCGGGACAGGTCGGCCCACGGCTCGGCCGGCTCCGGGCGCCCGGCCCAGACTCGCGGAGGCCGCAGGGCTGCCAAGCACCTCCTCCCGCCGCTTCTGCCACCGTCCGCAGGGAGACTCCTCCAGGATCTCCGACTCGTCCTCGCTCTCCTCCTCCTCCTCCTCTTCCTCCTCCTCCTCCGGAGCCGCCGCCGCCATGGCGGGCGAGATCGAGGTCAGGCCGGGCGCCGCGGCCTCGGGCTTCGGGTCGGCGCCGGGCCCGGCCCCGGCAGGCCCCTGGTGCTTAGCATCGCCTTCGGACATCTCCGGGGACGGGCAGGCGCGGGACACCCGCGCGGGGGGAGGGGGCGCCGAGCGGACGGCAAGTGACGCAGCACCCGCCGCCGCCGGGCGAGGCGCCGCGCCCACGCAGGCGGACCGACGCGGGGCGGGCGGGCCGCCTCCTGCCGCCCTCGCTGCGCGCACTCTCGGGTCGCGACAGGGCTGGGCCGCCTCCACCTCCGCCGGGAATCCGAAGCCAACTGGCCGCCGCGCCTCCTCACGCGCCGCGGACCAAGAGACGGCGGGGAGGAGCCCGGCCGCGGCCAATCAGCGCGCGGCTTCCACGCCACGGCGCCTCCGGATTGGTCGAGGCGCGGGAGGCCGCCCCAGTCGCCTTCCCCCAAGGTGGCGGCAGGGCGGGGCGCAGGCCCGGCCGCGGAGCCGAGCGCGTCTGCGGCTGCGCGGCCCGCAGCGGAGCGGCCCGCTGCGCCCTGGCGAGCCAGCCAATGCGCGCGCGCCTCGTGGCTCTCGCGGCCGCCGCATGCGGGAGCCTCGCTCGCCGCGCGCGCGCCCGCCCGGCC